>NC_141064.1:43355874-43845874 GCF_041138505.1 Cibotium barometz
ACCATAACAAAATTGCGTCTCATTTTAGGGACCCATCAGTCTAGCGTAACCCCATCCAGTCCCGTGGGTTAGCCAACCGCCCAACCACTGTAGTGATGGGATCCATTTAAGAATTTGGTTCGGTTTTATCTTGGGTACCAGGGAAAAGAGTTCCCAGGCCCCCTAGCCGAATATTCATGCAAACTTAAAACTAGTCACACCACTTACACACACAATATGAAATTGCCTTTTTCACAAAATCAGCTGTCTTTAAAAAAATCATTTCAATGAAACCATAGTGTCACTGATCATAATCCTTTCAAATCCAATTGAATCCTAATTTTCAATTTTTCCTTCATCATCGGTGTACCTATGCATCATTTGGCAAGCAACCAGAACGCTCACCACCTGTCCACTCAGGGGCCTTTTCGATAGTTCCTAGCTCATAGTAACCGGTAATATTTTCACTTATAAAATCAAAATGAAATCTCTGTTGAAGATCAGCAAGATCAACCAAAAGATCCATATAAAAGAGCCATGGACTTATCAATTGAGGACCAGCAAGGTCAATCAACCAGATCCATGCCTGAATTCAGAAAACAACTCTTACTCCTTGTTTCAGTATCTTCCCTGACGCACGTGTGGGTATCTTCGACGACCCAGAGCCCGAGCACTGTATGGTCAGCACCCTCTAGGATCTTTCACAAGTCACCTAGTGCTTCACTCATAGGCCGCTTCCTTGGTCCCTCATCCACCGTACCGGAAGATCACCATTTAAATGAACCGAGGCTGGTCAAGACCTCGGTCGACCTTCCTACACGAGACGTCCTCCATTGACTCTCCGTCAGTTGATTGCAACTTTATTAGATTAGGTCTCCACGACCTCATTCACAAGAGGATCAAAATGCTTCCCCAACATTCTTGACATAAAACAGTCACTTAAAAATAGATCATAAATACAGTTTCTATAACAAACTCTTGTCTTTCCATATTGTTCCACATTATTTAAATCACATCCATTTCATATGTATTCCCGTTCTCATCTAATCACATCATTTTCATCTTGTCACATCTTTCCTCATTTATCGTCATCAGGTCTCATCCACTCGCATCTACCCATCTCCACATCTCATCACCACATTCATGAGCATTTACTCATTGTTGGGGGTTTTTCTTTTATTCTTCAATTTATCTTCTCCCTACATTTGGATTAATCTTATTGGTCCATAGGAACCTTAATTGGACCATAATCCAAAATTTTTAAAAATCTGGACCCTTAGGCTAAGGTCCTTTTTACCTATTTTCAATTAATTCCAATTGCACATTGGAAAGTTCTTTTTGAATTTTTGTTTTAGGGAAAACCAATTTAGACACTAGGAGGATTTTTTTATCCAAAAATATCTCAATTTTGAATTACCTCCCTCTAGACATTTTCTCTCTCCAAGCCAAAACAGGGTAAAACAGGATCTTTCTTTTATTTCAGAGAGAGGAATAATTATAAGATCAGAAGGGGAGGTTCTTATACCTGCACACCTCAAAAGTTGGAGGGAGGAATCTTACATCCTACACCACTTAGAAAACGCGAGATGTCCTCATCTCGCAAATTAGAGGACAACTCTTTCTCTTAAGATCCAACTATTTTTGGGGTTCTTTATAGTCTGGTGAACCCAACAGAATCCTGGGATAAAGATCCCTTATATAGCACTCATCATCAAATAACAATTCTTTCAGATCATATCATTCATATCTTTAACACAATAATGTCCATTAGACTGAAATTTCCATCTGAACAGTCCTCCATGGGAATTTCAATTATACAGATTTTTAATTTGACATCCCTTAACTTGATCCACAGTGGGTCAAGTGTTAACAGTAGCAATGAGTCACAGCACAATCCACTAATCTCATAGCGATTTTCTGAAGTCATTAATTTTATTCTAGTTACGAACATCATCACAGGGACTCGTCCCATTCACCCTCATTATGGTTTTGCTCAGCTTATCGCTTTTCAACCAAAACTTAAGAATCATCATTTTTCAATCAGAATCCAAATCAACTCATCAGTTCCCAACCATAGTTTTTAAAATCATATCAACCACATTCGAATTCATCATCTGGATAGCATTTTTGCTTATAATTTTAAGTCTTAGATTTACTTGTATATATTGCCAGTAAAGAGCTGCAGTTATACCCTTGGTATATACGGGTAATCATGGTCCTTGGAATTATAAGGTAAATACCATCATGTCTAGGCCTCAAGCAAGTCAGGGATTCCATGCAATTGCGGTACTTCCATACGGGTAATCACGGTCCTTAGAATTATAAGGTAAATACCATCATGTCTAGGCCTCAAGCAAGTCAGGGATTCCATGCAATTGTGGTACTTCCATACGGGTAATCACGGTCCTTAGAATTATAAGGTAAATACCATCATGTCTAGGCCTCAAGCAAGTCAGGGATTCCATGCAATTGCGGTACTTCCATCTAAAGACCCAATTACTAATTTTTGAATTTCAGCCTGAATATCAATTTGTATGAATTTCATCGCACATTTCTAACTTTTTACTGCTACTTCATAAACTTTTGACATTTTTGGCTTCTTGGTTGATCCACATTAGCCAATTTGCTCTGATACCAGCTGAAAGATCCCTATCCCCACCACGCAACGAATTCAGGGGTGCTAGCAGCGGAAGTAGCACTTCTTGTGCGGGAGGCAGGGTCCCTTACTCAGGCCTCGCCCACCACGGATATCCGGACAAGAGACTAACCCCTCAATTCTTCCAAAACCAAACCCAAAAAAAACTTCCCTCACCCGGAAAGCACGGGTGATTCCTCCAGGATAATTTTACTCTAACGTAGTCAAAAGCCTTAACTAACTGAACTGATCTGACCGAGCCCGTAAGTCCCATAGTGAGATCAAGGAAAAGATTGCATTTGGATCATAGAGACCAACGCTTTTTTCCTCGTTGAGAGGCACAACCATTGATTCTTTTCCATAGAACAATTTTTATCCAGGATTTACTTCATCTATCGTACCATAACAGAATTGAGTCTCATTTTAGGGACCCATCAGTCAAGCGTAACCCCATCCAGTCCCGTGGGTTAGCCAACCGCCCAACCACTGTAGTGATGGGATCCATTTAAGAATTTGGTTAGTTTTTGTCCGAGGTACCAGGGAAAAGAGTTCCCAGGCCCCCTAGTCGGGTATTCATGTAAACTTAAAACTAGTCACACCACTTACACACCCAATATGAAATTGCCTTTTTCACAGAATCAGTTGTCTTTAAAACAATCATTGAATGAAACCATAGTGTTACTGATCATAATCCTCCAAAATCCGGTGAACCCTAATTTCCAATTTTTCCTTCATCGGTGTACCTATGCCTTTATCTTTCTTAATTTATGCTAAGATTAAGGATTAATCCAAAAATCTATTTTTAGATTATTATCAAGCTAGCCTAGCCATTGTCTCCATAAGGGACTCCCAAGGGAAGAGATCGGGCTATGTTCAGAGCATGGCATAGATTTCATGGCAATCTTGCCCTTCTCCTTGCTCATGGATGGTTCTCCTGCACCCATGTCATCACTCCATGGCTTGGGTGATAGCTAGTTCATTGCAGTGGTATCAGAGCTTTCCATTGATCCTATTTTTCCCAAATTTCACCATGTTTTGTTGCAGAAAGTTTCAGCCCTTTTGTGCTCCAAGAAAACCCTAGAATCCCTTAGATTTCACCAAATCTATTGCTCAAACTTCATGTCCATGTAGCCAAGCATCTAAATAATCCTTAGTGTTGAGCACCATGGGCAAGTGATTGAAGCTTGGAAAATCAGCAGTAGTTGGGCGGCAAAATCTTGAAGGGCTAGCGGCGGCAAATATCGTCAAAAACCATGTCATTAAGCTCATCCACATGCCTAAATGCCTCATTAGCAATGGCAATGGAGTTCGCAAGTGTTTTCTACCTTATAGAAGGCCTATTTCTTGATTTATGAAGCCATGGGACTCTCCAAAATCAAAAAATAGAGATCCACATTTGTTTCTTCAAGGCAAGGGAATTCTCTACCATACACTCATAATCATGGCTTTGAGGTAATCTTTGCTAAGCTTCTCCTTGTATTTCTTGCTTGAATCTTGGAGTTCTTGAATCTCTTTACATTACACCACATCTTATCCACATCCACATCCCCTTACATCACATCACATCACATCACATCTCATTCACATCCACATCCATTCTTTTACATACACATCCACATTCATTCTTTCACATACACATCCACATTCATTTACATCACATTCTTTTACATACACATCCACATCCATTTACTTCCCATCTCACCCTTTCATATATCCTCTCATCTCATTCTCATCTCATCATTCACATCCCCATCCATTTACTTCACATCTCATCCACATTCATTTTCATTACACCACATCCCATTTACATCCTATCACATCCCATTTACATCTTATCACATCCATTCACATCCTATCGCATCTCGTTTACATCTTATCACATCCATTCACATCCTTTCACATCCTATCACATCTCGTTTATATCTTATCACATCCATTCATCCTATCACATCTCGTTTACATCTTATCACATCTCGTTTACATCTTATCACATCCATTCATATCCTTTCACATCCCATTTTCATCTTATCACATCCGTCCACATCCTATCGCATCCCATTTACATCTTTTCACATCCATTCCACATCCTATTTCCATTTAGTAGCTTTTTCTACTTCGATACCGATAATGGGACTTTTTCTAAATTTTTGCCAATTGCTTGGCCTAGATAAAGGTTCTTTTTCTCGACGACTGTTTCCATATTCTTTCTCAATTCCTCAAATGAATTATATTCGATATTCCTCTTTTGAATAAAAGAATTCATGGGATTTACAAAAATCAATTCGACCCATATTTTCACTTTTGATAAATAATCATAAATTGAATTATTCAAAAATTTCTCTTTTTCTCATTTAATTTCTTGGACCTCAAATATCATGGAAATTTTTCTTTTTGCATTTAATTATTTGCATTCCAATGTCATGGGAATTCCTCTTTTATCATCAAATATTTCTCATAAAATAAATTCATAAAATATCCATTAATTCAATATGTTAGAAATTTCACTTTTTCCATTTAAATGATTGAATTCCAAATGTCATAGGAGTTCCTCTTTTATCATTTAAATATTTCTCATGCATGAAATTTATCTAAAATTCATCTTTGAATTTAAATAAAATATCCATTAATTCCAATATGCTAGGAATTTCTCTTTTCCCATTTAAATGATTGAATTCCAAATGTCATAGGAATTCCTCTCTTATCATTTAAATATTTCTCATACATAAAATAAATTCATCTTTGAATTTAAATAAAATATCAATTAATTCCAATATGCTAAGAGTTTCTCTTTTCCCATTTAAATGATTGAATTCCAAATGTCATAGGAATTCCTCTTTTATCATTTAAATATAATTACCATAATTTTCTCTTTTCTTAATTATTTAATTACACATAAACCTTAAAAATTAGTTTTCCATTGAATGTGACAAAAATCATTCTTTTAGCCTAGGATATTCAATCCTAGAATATGGTAGGAAGTCCTCTTTTCACGTTATGCATAAGAATGAATTATGTATCAATTTCTTAAAAATTTTGCCATAGCTCCGCTACTATTATTGGCAAATTTTAATATTTTTGAAAAGAATAAGACATAGTAAAGTAATTATGATAGTATAACTATCTTTTAGCCTTAAATCCAATTTATGGATTTATCTCATAATATTACCATAATTTTCAAGCATATAAGTATAAAAAACCATTTTCTTAACCTCTAGCTTCACAAGCCTAGAGTTTGATTTGTGAATTAAGAATTTCTCCATGAGAAGCATCAATTGAATAGACAATTGGTCATAGGAATGACCATTCTTTGGGGGAGAGAGAGATAAACATAAAAGCATTCTAATTTAAGCATAAATGTAAACTTTAATCACTAAAATTCATTAAAGAGCTTCATTTGCATTGAAGAACCATTCAATTGAATACTTCTCAAGCTTGAGAGGGGTTGAGAAGTGAAAAACATTTAGAAGATTAAGAAAAAAGACCATAAAGTCACACTTTACCTCTTGTTTTGCTTGATTCTTTAGTCTTGGGAGAGCCCCCAAACCAATCAATTGGTTAGTATGTTAAGGAAGGCTCCAAAGAAGGTTGAAGAGAAAGAGAGAAGCTCCAATCTCTCCAAATTGTAGAGGATAATAGAAAATATCATTATTTTAGTATAATACTGGCATGGTATAGTTCACAAATTTTCTTACAAAAGACTAAGGATCTATTTGTAGGTGAGGGAGGCCTCTAACCAAGTCCAACAAGGTTCTAGAATTTTCTAGGTTCAATTTGGCTGAGTTTGGACAAGATTTGGACCTAGTTTGGCTCCCTTTTGATTTGGTTTGATCCAAGAGAGAGGAGAGATAAAAATATCACAATTGTTTTGAGTTAAAAACTTCACTACATATGTAAAATAGGTGCCTTCTTGATGTCCCCCCTGTGTCAAAAATGTATCATTATAGCTAAAATATCTCATTTTTTTAGTAATATCTCATAGTTTTTAACTAATAAACTACTCAGTCAACTCTTCATCTTATGTGGGCATTTACTCATTTTTGGGTATTTTCTTTTATTCATTGGATTTATCTCCTCCATACACTTGGATTGATCCTATTGGTCCATAGGAACCTTAATTGGACCATAATCCAAAAATTTCTGAAAATCTAGACCCTTAGGCTAAGGTCATTTATACACATTTTTAATTAATTCCAATCGCACATTGGAAAGTTCTTTTTGAATTTTTGTTTCAGGGGAAACCATTTTAGACACTAGAAGAATTTTGTATATCCAAAAATATCTCAATTTTGGATTACCTCCCTCTAGACATTTTCTCTCTCCGGGCCAAAACAGGGTAAAACAGGATCTTTCTTTTATTTCAGAGAGGGAAATAATTACAAGATCACGAGGGGAGGTTCTTACTCCTTTACGTAAACCTCAAAAGCTGGAGGGAGGAATCTTACATTCTACCCCAATTAAAAAAACGCGAGATGTCCTCATCTCAGCTGGGAGACAACTCTTTCTCTTAAGATCCAACTGATTCTGGGGTTCCTTATAGTCTAGTCAACCCAATAGAATCCTCGGATAAAGATCCCTTATATAGAACTCATTATCAGATAACAATTCATTTAGATCATATCATTCATATCCTTAACACAATAATGGTCCATTAGACCAAAAAATTTTCCTGAACATTTCTCCACGGAAATTTCAGTCATGCAAGTTCTCAATTTGTCATCCCTTAACTTGATCCACCAGGTCAAGTGTTAACGATAGCAATCTGTTAGCACAATCCACTAATCTCATAGGGATTTACTGAAGTCATATCCAAACTCTCTGAACTTGACGATTCATAACCTGTAATTCCAATTCCTTCAACCTTCTTCTTTCCTTTATCCACAGCACTACTCCCAGTGCTCACACTCTCATGCCTCAAGCGTTCTGACCATGGACGTATAGTGCTACTCTCTGACTCTGTTGGCCCAGACATAGAAGTAGAACTAGAACTTTCTTGTGGCAAGTTCACATGCACATCAGCTTCAAGAGAATCAATGACACCCTCATCCTTTGCTTTGTACCAACTAGCAAGTTCATCAAACACCACATCTCGTGAGATAACCACTTGCCTAGTTTGTGGATTGTAACATTTGTATGCCTTACGATCCTGTGCATATCCGACAAACACACACTTTTCTGCCTTAGGATCCAACTTCCTCCTTCTTTCGTCAGGTACATGTACATAAGCTATGCATCCAAACACTTTGAGGTGTCCAATGTTTGGCCTAAAACATGTAAGCCGCATCTCTGGCGTACTTCCATGTATGGCTGCTGTAGGTGTCTCATTGAGTATATACACTGCGGTGGCACATGCTTCTGCCCAATAATAATCTGGCATGCTCTTTTCATTGAGCATCGCCTTGGCCACTCACAAATGACTCTATTCTTTCTCTCAGCAACACCATTTTGCTGAGGTGTATACTTGCAAGTTAATTGCCTTCTTATTCCATGCTTTCTCAAGAAATGCTCAAAAGCATATGAGGTGTATTCACCACCTCCATCTGTCCTCAAACACTTTATCCAAGAGCCATATTGCTTCTCTGCAAAAGCTTTGAAATCCATAAACTTTCCCAACACTTCACTTTTCTCTTTGAGAAAGTATATCCATGTCATTCTGCTGAAATCATCAATGAATGTCATAATATAAACTGCCTTTAATGGATGGGTTTTGTGCAGGACCCCATACATGTTGAACGAACGGTAGAGGGGGAGGAGACACACACACAAGAGCAAACCCTAATGTATATTGCAAACCCTAACCATAGAGGGAAGCCATCTCCACTCTCACACAAAAGCATAATGCCATAATCCATAATACACACAACACTATGAGTTGTGTCCACACACATCTAACCCTAGCTAATGTCCACACACTATGACCAGCTAGACATGCGGTCATTTATGTCTCACACATGTTCCTACCTAACATGCCAGCACATAGCATAGCTGGCTCACACTGACATCGAGCTTGAATCTCAACAGCCCCTCTCAAGCTCATGATGTACTACCGATGAAGATGTAGATGAGCTTGGGATATCAAGACTCTCAACACTCCCCCTCAAGCTCATCCCATGTACTCCCAACATAGTACGAAAGTACTCAAACTTCTCCCTGCTAAGTGGCTTTGTAAAGATGTCTGCCACCTGCTCATTAGTCTTTACATACTGAAGATCAACTGTACCATCCAGCACCTTCTCTCTGACAAAGTGATAATGGACCTCTATGTGTTTGGTCCTCGCATGAAATACTGGATTCTTGGCCAACTGTATACTGCTCATGTTGTCATTCACAATGAATGACAACTTTGCCATCAATAGGCTCACACAAATCTGCCAAGAGATTCTTTAACCATACTGCCTCACAAGTAGCAATGGCTGCACCCCTGTATTCAGCCTCTGTATTAGATAAAGCAACTGTAGGTTGCTTCTTGCTACTCCAACTCACCACGGCACTTCCAAGTGTAAAAGCATAACCACTAGTAGACCTCCTGTCATATGAGCTACCTGCCCAATCAGCATCTGTGTAGCCATGTATATCCAAGCTTTTACCACTCTCATAAAGTAGACCATAATGTGCAGTGGTCTTCACATATCTCATAATACGTCTCAGTGCATCCAAGTGAGGTTTTCTGGGGCTCTGCATAAACTGGCTTACTAGCCCCACAGCATAACTCAAATTCGGGCGTGTCATAGTCATGTATATGAGACTACCAACCATCTTTCTGTACATAGATGGATCATCCAACTCATCACCATAATCAGCCCGCAACTTCACATTTTGCTCCAAAGGTGTACTCATAGGCTTACACCCTGTCATGCCATACTTTGCCAACATATCCAATGCATATTGGCGCTGTACTAACCATGTACCTGCATGATCTTTGACCACTTCAATCCCAAGAAAGTATCTCAACTCGCCAAGGTCTTTCATGTCAAATTGCCCACTCAAAGCTTTCTTGACATGCATCATAACTGCACCATGATCACCTGTGTGATAATCAAATCATCCACATAGATGACGAGTAAAACAATCCCATGCTCTGTCTTCTTCACATAGAGTGAAGAATCTGCTGTAGAAATCTGAAAACCAAGTGAGATAAGATATCTGCTCATCTTATCACTCCAAGCACGAGGTGCTTGCTTCAGACCATATAATGCCTTTTTCAACCTGCATACATGAGTGGGATATCTTGGGTGTACATACCCTTCTGGTTGTGCCATATACACTTCCTCTTGTAGATTTCCATTTAGAAATGCATTCTTGATATCCATTTGATGCATTTCCCAGCCATTAGCTGCAGCCATAGCAATGACTGCTCTCACTGTGCCCATCTTAGCCACTGGGCTAAAGGTTTCATCATAGTCCAAACCTTGGGTTTGTGCATAACCCTTTGCTACCAATCTTGCTTTATGTCTCTCAATAAAACCATCAGATTTGCACTTCACTTTGTAAACCCATTTATAGCCAATAACATTCTTGTCCTTTGGTAATGCAACCAAATCCCATGTGTCATTATGAACCAATACGTCCATCTCAACATCCATTGCTTTCTCCCATACATGCTCTCCAATAGCTTCTGTATAGCATGTAGGTTTCACATGCTTCACCATAGATGTCATATATGCATAATGCATAGCAAAATCTCGATATGTCAATCTGTCAAACGGGATATCTGACTCTCTGGGATCTCCGCAATGCATGCGGGTCACTCTGAACACCTGTAACTCTAGCATGTGGTGGCACATATCTATCCTACCTAGCACCAGGTGTGCGTAAAACAGGTATGCCAAGCTCCTCATCCAAACTCTCTGAACTAGATGACTCATAACCTGTAATTCCAATTCCTTCAACTTTCTTCTTTCCTTTGTCCACAGCACTACTCCCAGTGCTCACACTCTCATGCCTCAAACGTCCTGACCATGGACGTACACTGCTACTCTCAGCTTCTGCTGCTATTGGCCCAGATATAGAAGTAGAACTAGAACTTCCTTGTGGCAAGTTCACAGGCACATCAGCCTCAAGTGACTCAATGACACCCTCATCCTTTGCTTTGTACCAACTAGCAAGCTCATCAAATACCACATCTCGTGAGATGACCACTTGTCTAGTTTGTGGATTATAACATTTGTATGCCTTTCGATCCTGTGCATATCCAACAAATACACATTTCTCTGCCTTAGGATCCAACTTCCTTCTTCTTTCATCAGGCACATGTACATAATCTATGCATCCAAAAACTTTGAGGTGTCCAATGTGTGGCCTATAACCTGTAAGCCGCATCTCTGGCGTGCTTCCATGAATGGCTGCTGTGTGTTCAGTATGTACACTGCAGTAGCACATGCTTCTGCCCAATAGTAATCTGGCATGCACTTTTCATTGAGCATCGCCCTAGCCACTTCACATATGACTATTCTTTCTCTCAGCCACACCATTTTGCTGAGGTGTATACCTGCAAGTCAATTGTCTTCTTATTCCATGCTTCCTCAAGAAGTGCTCAAAAGCCTTTGAGGTGTATTCACGACCTCCATCTGTCCTCAAACATTTAATCCAACAGCCATATTGCTTTTCTGCAAAAGCTTTGAAATCCATGAACTTTTCCAACACTTCACTCTTCTCTCTGAGAAAGTATATCCATGTCATCCTGCTGAAATCATCTATGAATGTCACATAGTATAAACTGCCTTTGATAGATGGGTTTTGTGCAGGACCCCATACATCACTATGTACTATCTCAAGTGGCCTGCTACTCATATTTCCTTCTCTAGGAAACCTCAACCTTGCCTGCTTTCCAAACTGACAGGCTTCACAAACATGCATATTCCCATCATATTTAAATCTAGGCAATCCACTGACAATGCCTCTTGTCTGCATGTTCTTCAATCTTTGTATATTGACATGTCCAATCCTCTTATGCCACATATCTGTTGAAATATACAACTGAATAAGGTGTGTGTGGGAACAAGCTCTTGGTTAGAGGCTGTAAAAGAGAAGATGTAATTGTGAAAGAACCTGTGCAAAGGTGAGAAGAATCTACTGGGAGAGAATAATGGGTAGCATGAGGGAATTTAGGAGTGTGGAGTTATTATGGGAGATATTCAGGGAAAAGAGAAGAGGCGGAGAGAATCAGGCAAAAGGTGGAGATATTGTGGGAGTGAATCATGGAGAAATCAACGGGATTTGATGCTTGATGTAAACTCTATAAATTGAGGCATAGCCCTAATGAGAATTTGCCGGTTTTTGAGTATCCATGCCTACATTAATTTATTTGGTAATTATTCACTAATTACGTCTTAATCATTTACTAATCACTTTGTTAATGATGTTGATTCTAGTGTATGATCCACCATAGCTTATCATTATGCTCAAATTTCAACATGGTATCAGAGCCATGCCTAGAATCAATCAGATTTATGAGCCCATTAGTTAATTAATTAGGATTAGTAGATGATTAGCAAAAAATCAAAATTTTAGTGAGTTTTCACTTCTCCCCTTCACCCCCAGCCAGTGGAGGGTCTCTAGCACCTTGCACACATCAAATTAGGGCAAGCCCTTCTAGCATATGGTAGCCACCTCAAAGCTCTTCAATCCTATCCAAACAAAAGCGCAAACCGTCAAGCGATGAGGAAGAAATCGCAGATTTGCTGGGCACCATTTTTCTGAGCTATTTTTGACATTGCTACTTCATCAAATCACATTGCTTCAATTCCTCTTAGCCCCAGGGGTTTTCAAGCATGCTCTACAAGCTGGTGAAGACAGAATTCAATTTCATCAAGTCTACACTGAGATTCAAGCTCTTCATCAAATCTGCAGGTGACTTTGGTAAAACAGAGATTAAGCTTTCAATACTTGGTCAAATCTTGTGTTTCTTGGCTCAATCCTCTACTAGACTCATTGCTATTGATGCCTTTGAAAGCATTTGAGCTCATTTGAAGTGGAAGGCACCAGATCTGGACTTCCCGCATACTCTGTTTTCTACACACAAAACAGAGCATTAATTTGCTAATCAATGATTAATCAGTGCTAATCACTATATTTTGGTGCAATTGAGGGTTCAAATTAACCATTAGGTATCTGATACAGATCCCTATAACTTCAGATTGCAAATCGGAGTTGGTTTGATACTCCAACCATCTCGTACAAATTGGTTACCCTTGATTTAATGTAATTTCTGGTAAAATTGTGCTGATAAATTTGTGAAAATCATCATTTTGCATTTAACCCTTGGTTAATACCTATAAATCTCACTCAAAATCAAGATTATTCACAGCCAGAGTTGCATTTGGAATGTGCATAAGAATGGATGCTATACGCATTATGTATTGGGCACATTGCATCAGTGTAAAAATGGGAACAGACACTGCCCTTGTCTAGATTAAGGCAAGAGGTAAGACCTCCCGCATAAATTTGGGTTTGCATTGCATAATGACAAAAGATAAACATAAAAAGCCCAAAGGAACTGTCAGCAAAACATTGAAACATGTTGCTCACATGGAGCAAAATGACCTGACGGACGAGTTCATGGCCCCAGCCATGAAAGAAGAAGAATATCTCTTCCCAAGAAGAGGATCCACACCAAGAAGAAAAGCTGAAGGAAGACATGGACACGAGAAGAGAAGCTGCCACAAGAAGAGAAGCTGCCCCGAGAAGACTGAAAGAAGACATGGACGCGTGGAGAGAAGCTGCCACGACAAGAAGACTGAAGAAAAGAGAAGATGTGAGGCTCCAAAGAGTGAGGAGCCATGTGAAAATCTCTGAGAGAGAGAGAGAGAGACCCCACAACCCAATGTAACCTGCCCCAATAAAGTAAAACCACCTCTGAGCCACCGATGATATAGGCCACGTGGTAGATGTATGTGTGAGCACTTTAGTCAAGGTCGCGGGCACTTATAGTAGCCTTGGACACATAGAGAGAGAGAGTGTCAAGGACTATGGAGTTTAGGGACTTGAGGCACTGGTCGCAGACTGTCAAGTAAGAAAGAAACTTGATACAGGGTCCAGGTGTGTTGAGATAACTTGAGGGGAGGAGTAGACACTGGTCGCGGACTACCAAGTAAGGGGAGGCAAACTTGGTATAGGGTCTAGGTGTGCTAGGATTATTCACTTGAGGGGAGGTGTTGAAATATACAAGTGAATAGGGTGTGTGTGGGAACAAGCTCTTGGTTAGAGGCTGTAAAAGAGAAGATGTAATTGTGAAAGAACCTGTGAAAAGGTGAGAAGAATCTACTGGGAGAGAATAATGGGTAGCATGAGGGAATTTAGAAGTGTGGAGTTATTCTGGGAGATATTCAGGGAAAAGAGAAGAGGTGGAGAGAATCAGGCAAAAGGTGGAGATATTCTGGGAGTGAATCATGGAGAAATCAATGGGATTTGATGCTTGATATAAACTCTATAAATTGAGGCATAGCCCTAATGAGAATTTGCTGGTTTTTGAGTATCCATGCCTACATTAATTTATTTGCTAATTATTCACTAATTACATCTTAATCATTTACTAATCACTTTGTTAATGATGTTGATTCTAGTGTATGATCCACCATAGCTCATCATTATGCTCAAATTTCAACAATATCAATGTCCTGTACCACATTCTTGCTTTTAGAGAACATGGCTGATTTTAGCTCAGGAATTCCAGCATCCAGCTTAAACAATTTGCCTTCTTTCTTGCCTTTAGCAATGACTCTACATCCATGTTTGAAGTCCTCAATGAAGCAACCATGCTCGTTGAAACGAACCTATTGACCATTGTGCATAACCAATGGTATACTACCAACATGTGTAATCACATGCTCAGTATCATCTCCTATTTCCACATAGCCTTTCACATCCATAGGCTTCATATGCTCAAACCATTCACCATGACATGTCATATGGTTTGATGCTCCCGAGTCCATATACCAAGTATCATCATTCTCAGCATTTGTCATCATAGATCCCACAACATGTTTCATGGCAAACAAATGATTTGCTGTGCCATGATGCATAATTTCCACCACCATGTTGTGCATAATTTCCACCATAATGACCACCACGTTGTGCTCTACCCCCTCTCAAATCATTCTGTTTGCGGAAACAATCTCTCACCAAATGACCATATTTGCCACAGTAATGGCATTCCACATCTTGCATAGAATTTTGTTGGCCTTGCCAACGTCCTCTACCACGGGGGTTACCTCTGCCTCTCTGAGGTGTATATCCACGACCACCTCGAGCACCATATGAAGGCTGAAAATTCTGTTGTGGTGACCTATCCTGCCATCCACGACCATTACCACCACGTCCACGTGATGTGAATCTCCCCCTGCCTCTAAATCCTCTCTGAGAATAGAAAGCCTTATTTCTGCCATTATCATCATGGCTAGTAGATGCATCCAGAAATGAATCACTGAGTTTGATTTCGTCAACAAGCAAGAGTGACACCAACTCATCAAAGTTTGGTAAACCTGTACTCCTCACTGAGATAGATGTATCAAAAGATTTATATTCCTTGCCAAGACCACGCAAGGTAATATCCACCAAATCATCATCAGGCATGGGGGCATTTATTGTGGCCAATGCATCTGCAAACTTCTTGATTTCTTGCACATAATCATGTATGCTCCTTTTATTCCTTTTCACATTATGTATCTGCACTCGTGTCTGTATCAAACATCTTGACCAAAGTATCCCATTCATCTTTGGGATTCTCAGCATCCTGTATGTGTATGAGCATAGCATCAGAAATACATATAGACAGATAATGCAGCACTTTGAATGCTCTTTCTGACCATTGCTTATGAGCAATAACCTGCTGCTGTTGTGTAGGTTGTCGGGGTAGCTCTCAGCACTTGTAATGAGATTCCAAAAACCTTTTCCTTTCAACAAGAAACTCTTGATCCTGTACTTCCATGCCTGGAAGTTCTTCCTATCTAGCTTTTCACCAACAATCTGTACTAGATTATCCGACATGTTTGCTCAATGTGCATCTTCCGCACTCGTCCAAATCTGTAACCAAGCCTTCCTCAGCTCAACCACACTCCAATGAGTGTTCCAGATACTCTAAAGTGGTCAACAAACTCCAAATTTGATGTAGAAAATCAACCTGTATGCATCCAAAATGAACTGTCTCACGCAGTCCGAGATACCCTGTTTTGATGCGCCTTCCAAGGCTCCAAATCACAATGTAATGGTGCAATCAAGTATGGGCAACTTGCATTGACACCTAAACAACCTCAATGTAGAGTATCAACACCATCTGGCATGTGTACATATCAATTTTTGAAAACCCTTTCTCTGTTTTGGGAAAAACCAAAAAAACCAGTAGTAAAATAGCTCTAATTTCTTCAATATTTGTCCAAATTGAGCAACCAGGCATTCATGAGCTTAGAAATAGTGTCCACTAACTCCATGTAAGAGAAATTTGTCCAATTGTTTAGGCCTTTGAAAAAATAATAATAAAAAATGATATAAAAAACGTGGCCACTAGTGGAAATGGCCACGTGGGGATTTTTGTGGCTGCCAGCGTAGAAATTCTCGAAGCTTGGCGAAGGTGGTGATGCGCAGCTGCAGTACAAAGGTGAGGCGGTCGAGTTGTTTTGACGGGGGCTCTCAGGCGAAGGGTAGCTGGTCGTGTGGGCCGTGTGGAAGCCAGTGGACAAGCTGCTGGAGTGGCTGGCGAGGACAGGTAGGGCCTCCCGTGTAAAGAGGCGCTGGGGCGCAAAGCATGGCTGCTGCTCGTGTAGCAGAGTGGAGCAGCTGATGTGATTGAGAGGACGGTGACTGGAGCAGCGAGCGGGCTGCTGAGCGTGGAGGGCGCACGTAATAAAGAAGCAGAGGCGTAGCTGCAAGACAAAGCAAAGGGTAGCTGCTGGTTACAAGCATGCAGGGTGTGGCTGCAGGAGGGCCGACATGTGTAGAGGCCGCCTATGGGCTGATGGATGCGGTGATTGGCGCAGCAAAAAGGTATAGCTGCAGGTGAGCGTGGAGCGTAGCTGGTCAAGGATAGACGGGCTACAGAGGTTGTGGGGCCTTTCCTTGTGGAGAGCAGAGAGCCGCTGGTAGTCGGGCTGATAGCGCAAGGAGAGTCGAAGGCCTAACGGGCAATTCCTGAGGTGATGGCCGCCTTGTAAAAGGGAATGAGTGTGAAGGTGCCAAAGAGGGAAGCCTGGTGGGCTGGTGAGCGTGGTGCGCAGCTACTGGTGAGAGACCTAAGAAGGAGGCCGCCGTTGAGGTACAGTTGTTGCAGGTGACTGGAGTGAAGCCAGAGGGCTGCTTTGGTTGGCAGCCGGGTCATTTTGAAGGCGGCCACCTTGGAGTAGAGATACTCCTTTGGTCAAGGGTGACGGGCTGACGTGAGAAGGCAAAGGGTGCCGAGGAGAGGTGTGTGGCCGCCTCAGAATTGAACGCAAGCAGGCTTGGGTGCAGCTATTGTTGGACAAGGCCGACAAGCTGGCGAAGAAGATGAGTGGATGATGATTGTTTGCGGGTGAGGACAGCCGATGGACTGGTGATAGCGACTAGTGGAGGATCGCCTTGAAGTAAAGAGCAGTGAAGACTGGAGTGTGGACGGACTAAGGTGGTGTGGCCTTGGTTTGGTCAGTTGGAGTGGATGCTGAAGACAGGTGGATAGCGTGTGACTGTGGGCAGGTGATCTACGAGGGCTGGTGTGGGCCACGTAGGTGAAGTCGACAGTGGAAAGAGAGTAGGGTGCCGAGTGAAGCACAGACAGAGACAGGTGTTGCTGCTTGGTGGTGGGCCGGTAGCACTGCAGATAAGCTGCAAGAGGAAGGGTTTGAAGAGGCTGGCAGAGGATCAGCACAGAGAGAGAGAAAGAGATGAAGGCCGAGCTGCTGCTGACGACACATGCAGAGTAGATGGGCTGCAGAGAGTTGAGGGTTAGCTGGTATGGGCGCCTTCTGAAGTGTGAGTGGCCGGGTTCATTCTGATGTGTATTGGTACAGCAGGCAGGCGAGTGGATCATGTGGTGATTGGGGATGTGGTGTATCCTCGGCTGACAGGTCTGAGCCTGAGTGTTTGTGAGCTGTGTGAGTAAGGCTTCTGTGTCGATAGAAGCTTGTATGAAGTGTAACTGGAAATATATTGCTGGGTGTTTACTTGGTCTATGGTGCTCCTGTTTGGTGCTGTCTTTCTGGCGTGGGTTGGGTGGTGAAGTGTGAGAGAGTGTTCCAGCCGGTGGCTGGTGGTGCCCCCGTTCGTGTTGTTATTCCAAGTTTGCGAGGTGGAAGAGCTGTAGAGGCAGGGTCTTCTTTCTTTTTTCCACCTCACATCCTTCTGGCGCCCCCACTGAGGAGTTGCTCTGGCATTGTCCCACTGAGGAGTTGCTGTGGCATTGTGTGACTGAGGATAGCTCAGGCGTTGTTCTTTGCCAAGAAGGGCGTGTGTCCCACTGAGGATAGCTCAGGGATTGATACAGGTTTGTCATGATGTGGTCTTATCCGAAGTTTCATGGCAGGAAGGGAGAAGATGTGTGTGACTTTTTTGAGCAGATGGAGCTAGCATGCATTAGTAATCATGTGACGAATGAAGAGCAGGTTTTGAAGCTGATGAAGATTTTTTTGAAGGGAGATGCCCGAAGCTGGCTTAAGGATTTTGAAGCACAGGATGCTGGTGTCTTGACCTTAGACAGGTTGAAAGAAGGCCTTTTGGAGCGTTTTCAGCAAGTGAAGGATTCTAGTGTGCTTTGGCAGGAATTGAGCATCTTAAAGCAGGTTCGTGGGCAATCACTGGATGATTTTGTGAAGGTATTTACATGTTTGTGGGATAAGTGGTGTATGACATTGAAGCAGGAAATTCCTCCTATGTTTTTGAAGAAGAGCTTGTTCATTGATGGTTTGCTACCTCATTTGAAGGTCAGGGTTGAGTTGAAGAATCCCAGGTCATTTGATGATGCTGTTAGGGTTGCTAGGGAAAAGGAAGGCAAGATTTTGAAGCAGATGGAGATGGGTATTTATCCATATGAGGGTGTTGTGTCTGCAAGGGATATGCAGGTAAATTTGGTTGAGGAGGATAAGAGTCCTATGCAAAGTTGGATTAGACAGGAACCTCAAAGGCCGATATAGGTGCAAAGGGGGATGTTTTATGTGCCTTCTTATTTTTTTCCAAAGTCTTTTAAGCATGTGTAGGTGGATGAGAAGCAAATGAAGGAGACTTTTGAAGATAAGGAGTTGCCAGTGGATTTTTCTTTGGATTTGGACATCGTGGCTGTACAGGACTGTGATTTGGAAGGCCCTATTGAAGATCATTTGGATATGGATGATATGCATGCACAGGAAAGCAATGTGGATGATGCCTTGGGATTGGCTGATGATAAGAAGGAAGAGGAGCTGGATACAAGATGCTTTGAGGATGATTCTTTGCCGGATTCTACAAGGGAGGAGGATGGGGTAGAGACTTCTGATGAAGTGAAGATGGATGCGGATGTGGAGAGTATGGAGGAAGATCCGATCATCTTGGATTTTCTTGGACAGCTGGATGGTGATATGGTACCTGCGATGAAAGGTATGGATGTTTTTTCATTTGATCCATCATGTGCTGAGGAGTCTTTGGACGATGATACCAGGGGGGTTGGCAACTCTCAAGAAGGTATGCAGGTAGATTTGGCTGATGAAGAGCGTTGTGAGATGAGTATTGTGCTTGAGGAAGATGTATGGGAAGTTGCTAGCCTTGATGAGCAGGAGCCAGAGGTGGAGATGGATGCAGATATGATCGAGAGTGTGGCAAAGGCTTCTTTGCGGGTTGCTGAAATGCTGAAGGCAAAGTGCATGGATGACAAGGATTTTGAGCCAGTTAAGCTATATGGTTGTGAAGAGATGCCTGTTTTGCAAGAGCTAAAAGTGCTGGTGGACACTCCCATTAGAGAGGATGTGGATTTTGGTGTACAGACAGGTCAAAATGTCGAAACCTGGCCTTCACAGGTGTTGATGAATGGGATGCTAAATGCTGCAATGACACAGGGTTTGAAGACGAGGAGGGTTGTTGTGAGTGAAGAGCAGAGCCTTGAGGATGATGTTGTAGGTGGAGTGGATGGAAATGATTTTGTGGCCCATGTGGTTGATGTCTGGTGTGCAGTGATGCAACCATGGTGTTTGAGAGATGCTGGGAAATGGGATGGTGAGTTGCTGTTTCCTTTTGATCCTGGTGGGTAGCTATTGGACTTTATGCTTTTGCTGCTGAGCATGAATGCTCTAGCAGATGGGGGGGTTGGCAAAGTATGTCAGGCGTTTTTCTGAGTGGTCTTTTTGGCTTGTGTACATACGTGTGCATGGTGTGAATGAAAACTTGGCCGTGGAATGCCTTGCTAGGTGTACAGGGTGGATCGGTTTGGATTTGGGCTTGCAGGCCTGTCCGGTGTAGTTCGTTGGAGATGGTTTCAGCTATTCGCGGCAGCTTGGTTGTGTATGCGTCCCCAAGCATGAGCGGGCATCGTGGATTGTAATAGAAGTATGTGGAGCATGGGTAATTTAGAGACTATAGGGCAAGGTTGCTTGGACATAGTGTGGAAAGTATATGGAGGCCATCTTATAGGCCTTTGAAAAAATAATAATAAAAAATGATATAAAAAACGTGGTCACTAGTGGAAATGGCCACGTGGGGATTTTTGTGGCTGCCAGCGTAGAAATTCTCGAAGCTTGGCGAAGCTGGTGATGCGCAGCTGCAGTACAAAGGTGAGGCGGCTGAGTTGTTTGACGGGGGCTCTTAGGCGAAGGGTAGCTGGTTGTGTGGGCCGTGTGGAAGCCAGTGGACAAGCTGCTGGAGTGGCTGGCGAGGACAGGTAGGGCCTCCCGTGTAAAGAGGCGCTGGGGCGCAAAGCATGGCTACTGCACGTGTAGCGGACTGGAGCAGCTGATGTGATTGAGAGGACGGTGACTGGAGCAGCGAACGGGCTGCTGAGCGTGGAGGGCGCGCGTAATAAAGAAGCAGAGGCGCAGCTGCAAGACAAAGCAAAGGGTAGGTGCTGGTTACAAGCACGCCGGGTGGCTGCAGGAGGGCCGACATGTGTAGAGGGTGGTTGGCGCAGCAAAAAGGTATAGCTGCAGGTGAGCGTGGAGCGCAGCTGGTCAAGGACAGACGGGCTGCAGAGGTTGTGGGGACTTCCCTTGTGGAGAGCAGAGAGTCGTTGGTAGTCGGGCTGATAGCGCAAGGAGAAGGGCTAACGGGCAATTCCTGAGGTGATGGCCGCCTTGTAAAAGGGAACGAGTGTGAAGGCGCCAAAGAGGGAAGCTTGGTGGGCTGGTGAGCGTGGTGCGCAGCTGCTGGTGAGAGACCTAAGAAGGAGGCCGTCGTTGAGGTACAGTTGCAGGTGACTGGAGCGAAGCCAGAGGGCTGCTTTGGTTGGCAGCCGGGTCGTTTTGAAGGCGGCCACCTTGGAGTAGAGATACTCCTTTGGTCAAGGGTGACAGGCTGACGTGAGAAGGCAAAGGGTGCCGAGGAGAGGTGTGTGGCTGCCTCAGAATTGAACGCAAGCAGGCTTGGTTGCATCTATTGTTAGACAAGGCCGACAGGCTAGCAAAGAAGATGAGTGGATGATGATTGTCTGCGGGTGAGGACAGCCGATGGACTGGTGATAGCGACTAGTGGAGGATCGCCTTGAAGTAAAGAGCAGTGAAGACTGGTGTGGACGGACTAAGGTGGTGTGGCCTTGGTTCGGTCAGTTAGAGTGGATGCTGAAGACAGGTGGACAGCGTGTGGCTGTGGGCAGGTGATCTACGAGGGCTGGTGTGGGCCGCGTAGGTGAAGTCGACAGTGGACAGAGAACAGGGTGCCGAGTGAAGCACAGACAGAGACAGGTGTTGCTGCTTGGTGGTGGGCCGGTAGCACTGCAGATAAGCTGCAAGAGGAAGGGTTTGAAGAGGCTGGCAGAGGATTAGCACAGAGAGAGAGAAAGAGATGAAGGCCAAGCTACTGCTGACGACACATGCAGAGTAGATGGGCTGCAGAGAGTTGAGGGTTAGCTAGTATGGGCGCCTTCTGAAGTGTGAGTGGCTGGGTTCATTCTGATGTGTATTGGTACAGCAGGCAGGCGAGTGGATCATGTGGTGATTGGGGATGTGGTGTATCCTCGGCTGACAGGTCTGAGCCTGAGTGTTTGTGAGCTGTGTGAGTAAGGCTTCTGTGTCGGTAGAAGCTTGTATGAAGTGTAACTGGAAATATATTGCTGGGTGTTTACTTGGTCTATGGTGCTCCTGTTTGGTGTTGTCTTTTTGGCGTGGGTTGGGTGGTGAAGTGTGAGAGAGTGTTCCAGCCGGTGGCTGGTGGTGCCCCCGTTCGTGTTGTTATTCCAAGTTTGCGAGGTGGAAGAGCTGTAGAGGCAGGGTCTTCTTTCTTTTTTTCACCTCACACCAAGATGGCAACAGTGAGAGTTGTGATAGCAGTGGCTGCATCAAAGAAATGGTCTTTACATATTAGATGGATGTAAAGAATGCATTCTTGCATGGGGATTTGTAGGAAGAGGTGTATATGTTGCAGCCACCTGGTTATGAGGATGTGAGTCACCCCGAGCATGTTTGCAGGTTGAAGAAAGCCTTGTATGGCTTAAAACAAGCACCAAGAGCATGGTCTGACAAGATTTCTGAATATCTTGTCACTATTGGCTTAAAACAAGCCTTGTATGACTTAAAACAAGCACCAAGAGCATGGTGTGACAAGATTTCTGAATATCTTGTCACTATTGGCTTTCACGAAGCCAAGGCAGATTTCTCGTTGTATATGAGACACAGTGATAGAGGGGTTGTGCTTGTTGTCATCTATGTAGATGACTTGATCATTACAGGGGACCATGATGTAGAGATCTTTGATGTAAAGATCTTGCTTAGACAGAAGTTTGAGATGAAGGATTTGGGGGAGCTCAGATATTTCTTGGGCATTGAGGTGATTAGGTCACCACATGGTATTGGATTACTGCAGAGACAGTATACTTGGACATGTTGTCCAAGTATGGTATGATAGGCTGTAAGCCTATCTCAGTGCCATTGGATCAGAATGGCAACAAGTTGAGTACAGATTCAGGAGAGATCTTGGAGGATCCTACTATGTATAGGTGCATAGTAGGAAGCTTGATCTACATGACGATCACCAGGCCAAATTTGAGCTATGCTATTGGGTTGGTGAGTCAGTTTATGCGGGTTCCTCGAAAGCCGCATTGAGACACATACTGAGATATGTGAGGTCTACCTTGCATTGTGGACTATTTTATGAAACTCGAATAGAGATATGTGTACATGGGTACAGAGATGATGATCTGGCTGGTAGTATCTCAAATAGAAGATCTACTAGTGGCTTCATGTTTTCTTTGGGGAGTGCTGCTGTGACTTGGAGTAGCAAGAAGCAGCCTACGGTTGCTCTATCCAGTATACAGAGGCCGAGTACAGAGGTGCTGCTATGGCAGCATGTGAGGTAACTTGGTTTAGAAAGCTACTTGCAGATTTGAGTCTATCAGTAGATAGACAAGTTGTCATTTTTTGTGACAACATTAGCAGTGTACAGTTGGCTAGGAACCCAGTTTTTCATGCTCGCATGAAGCATATAGAGGTCCACTACCATTTCGTCAGAGAAGGTCTTGGCAGGAGACATTGACCTTGTTTATGTCAGCACACAGGATCACGCCACTGACATCTTCACCAAAGCATTGGGTAGAGAGAAGCTCCACAGGTTCAGGGCTTTTCTTGGTGTACATGAGATGGAGTTGAGCTTGAGGGGGAGTTTTGAGATATCGAGCTTATCTAGTGAGGCGGTGGACACTGACGACCCGCCTGGGGGATAGGCCCTATACTTACACCACTGGCATGGTTGGTGAGATCATGGGTGATATGCGGCCAGTGGGATGACAGGCTGTGTGTGACAGTCATTCTAGAGAATGCCATAGTTATAGCGCCAGCTCATTTAGTTGGGTTCACACTATAGAGAACCCTAGTATGTATTTGGTTCAGTACCTTTTCATATGTGAGTACTCTTATCTTTGTATATGGTGTGTTGAGTGTTGAGTGAAGAAGAAGAAGATTTTCAGCCTCTCACCTTGTGTGTTCTCTATTAGGGTTTTGTGAGTGTGTGTGTGTGTGCTTGCAAGAGCTCAAGCTCTCTTCTCCCCTGCATCTTTTCACGTTGGAGTGACCTTGGGCATCTAATAATGGCCCTAGGAGATTCTTGCATGCTCTAATGCAAGCCCATATTGGAGTGACCTTGGGCATCTAAGAATGGCCCTAGGTTCTTTCTTTTCATGCACAACAATTGCAATGATGGTCCTAGGGCATGCCCTAATGACCTGAAGGTCATGTTGAAATGGGCCCTGGCACATCTAATAATAGTCTTGGAGTCATTCTCACATGAACAAGAGGAGAAAGAATGGCCCTAGGGGCCATTCTTGCTTCACTCCAAGGCCATGCTGGAGTTGTCACATGAGGCATCAAAGAATGGTACTTAACCATTCTTAGTTAGTCTCAAGGCCATGTTAGAGTGGCTTAGGGCATCCAAGAATGGCCTAGGGCCATTCTTTCCATGCACAACAATTACACGAATAGACTATGTACAACAATCACAACGTTTACACTAAAACTATGAAAGAGATTAACTTGGAAAAATAATTAAACGTGACAACATAAACGATTAATATTTCTATCGTCAGAATGTACGTAGAATAAAAGAAAGCTATAATTAGCTAACAACTCTTTACCAACATGAATATTGCATAAGGTTTCCAGACTTATGTAGCCATACCCTATTGCATTGACATTCTTATTATGGGTGAAGAGTAAAACATACATTTGGTCTCATGTTTGTGCCTTGACAGTTGTTTATGTTCTTGGATGCCCCATGGCCATCTCAAATATGACCTTGAGGCCATCGGGTCATGCAAGAATGGCCATGGGGCCATTCAAGGATTCCCTAGTGCCACTCTTACATGTTCTTTGAGGCCTTTAAGGCAAAACAAGGGATTTATTTACCATGCAAGGATGGCCTTAGGGGCCATTCTTAGATGCCCATGAGCATGCAAGAAAGTTGGGTGATCCACCAAGCCCATGCTAGAATGGCCCATTCTTACACTTATTGTGCATGCAAAGAATGGCCCTAGGGCCATTCTTGAATGCCCCATGGCCATTCCAACACAACTTTAAGACCAAAAGAGGATGCAAGAATGGCCTTAGACTTAGAGAATAGCCCTGGGATCATGCAAGAATGGCCGACGGGAAATTCTTGCATGCCCTATAGGGAAACTTATAGAGGGTCCTTTTTGAGGCCCTTATATCAAAATATTGGCCTTAGTTGCCATGAAAGAATGGCCCTAGGGCCATTCTTGCACCTGTTATATAATGCAAGAATAGATTGGCCTTAGGGCCATTCTTGGGTGCCCAAGAGCATGCAATAAAGTAGGGTGGCACCAAGGCTAGAATGCCCCCCGGCCATTCTTGCATGCACATTCTCATCAAGAATGGCCCTAGGACTAATGGCCATTCTAATAGGATCTTCAGGCTCGAAGAGCATGCAAGACTGGAATGGTGCTGGGGTCATTCTTGGAAGAATACACTAGAGCATTGCAAGAATGGCCCTAGGGCTAATCTTAAGGTTGATGTGCATAAAAAGAATGGCTCTATGACCATTATTAAATCATTATATTGTGCATACAAGAGTGTGCATAGCAAAAAACTTGACTTTTCATATGTAGTTTGGACCTAGGGCCATTCTATTGTGCATAGAAGAGACAAGAATAACTTCCACAAACTATTTAACTAGACACCTTAGGGTAAACGACAAATTTGTATTCAATAAAGAAAAAGACATTTACAAAATCAATGCCTCTAGCTTATGAGACTCCTTGTAGAAGAATGCTCTCTTAGCATCTAGTGAATATTTACACAAATTATTTTATTTTCTCTGAGCGTATAAGCTTAGAAACCAAATTTAGAGTAGAAATTTGTCTCACAGGCAAGGGTTGGGCTTCTTCAGCTGCTTGCAAAACAAATGCTTGGGAGGTAGAAGTAGTAGTTGGTTGTGGGTCCTCAAGGATCTTTTCCCATTGTCTAACACTATGATCCAACTTTGCAAATGCCAAGAGGTTAGAATGCATGTCATCATGGTATTGAGCTCTCTCAACTAGACATATTACCTCTCTTTTTGCCAATTCTTTCTTTGACACAAAGCCATTACTATATGCATCAATCATCATAAGATCTTGTATACATAGACTCTTTATGCACTGATCGATGACCATGGCCTTTTTCAGTTGTAAAATGACTATGGGTTCCATACTCTTTACTTTATCATACTCCAATGGTAACATAGTTGTATCTAAGATGGGACATTGAGCGCCAACATAGTTGTCATAGCCTTCATATGTGTTTTCCTTGCTCAAAAAAATAAGCACACTGAAGAGCTCAATTGCACTATTGCTGCATGGTGCATCATGCACAAAATGTAGAGCACCATAGAACATTCTATGCCATCCAAGAACTTTCTGTAGAGCATCTTGCAAACTCACAATATCAATAATCTTTAAAAAGGCAAGGAATGCATATTGTGATTGTGAGACTGCCATGATGCCATTCAACAATTGAGAAAATCTCTCAATGCTCCACTGCATATATCTTGCACTCCCTCCTATGCTATCCAAGACACACAATCCAATCGGCATTTGATTTTGATAAACTCAAGCTAAAAAGTGTTCGCCTTCCATCTCTAAGCTCACAATGGGAATACGCCATGGAAGATCAATCACAACCTGCTCTTCCCTATTGACAGCAACAATCCATTGTATTATGTAACCCTTTACATCTGATGGAAACTCCAAGTTTGTCTTACCAACCTACAATCTTGCCTTTATCCATGGCTCATACTTTCGATGAAGCACATGGTAGACACTATCATTAATGTGATAAGTTGAAGCTAGCTCCTGCAAGTCCTTGCATTTCTTTGAATCATTAACATTGTTGAATTGAAGTAATAGCTATTCTTGCAAAACCTTATCCTGCTTCAGTAGCATCACTCTATCAACCATGTCAAACTTTTCCTTGTCTGCAACCCCCTTCAAGAGCAAGATGCCCCCTTTCAAAAGCTCTATTTGAATAAGCTTAATCACGTCCTCTTCTAAACCACACAAGCAACTGAAATGAGATGGATTAGGATTCTTTCCCCCAAGTTTGCCATTCTCGACATCTTCTATAATATTTAGCCAAGTATAGATGTTGTCATCAGGGCATGTAACCATGTGTGCCTGCTTTTGTGCAAAGTAGGCACCCATTGATGATTCGGCACTCAAAGAGAAATTCTATCATCACAAAAAAACAAACAGAACATAAACAACAAGACAGTTTGAATTCTGGTACATCAAAAAAGCTATCAAATAAGTTTAAAAACATAAGATACTATGACTTACATCCCAATTTACATGAGAAGGGTGTCCTTTTGGGACTCCAACTGCTAGTCTTGAAGGCTTTTTATAATGCTCGTACTGGCTTCTCAAGTGATTTAATATGTCACTATAGGGCTGCTTCATGAATAATGCTTGTGCCTCTAGATTTGCCATCTTGGAGATGGCCACCGTCACTGTTGGAGGTGCATTCATAACAATTCGAGCCTTTCGATACTTATAAACATCTTTCAAGTGGAGTAAGCTCGGATCAAGATTATCCTCTGATACAATTGCCTTTGCAGCATAGATAGAATGTTGGCCACCATCAATGATCTAATATGCATATTTTTTAACATCCCCTGCCCTTAGATCTTCCTTGGCTAGTGGCTCGTGTATCCCTTTAGATTTCAGCTTTGTAGGCAGCATTATGTAGGCACATGAACACGCATTGTTTGCTTTTCCAACAAACCATCCACAAATTTCCTCTGCTTTGATAATGTCCATGGATGACATATAGTGTTGCTAGGTGTTGAGATTACAAGCTCGATGACAGCTAGAGCTAGGCACGATATGTGTTAGCATGGTAGACAGTAGTAAGTGTGTGACAATAAATGGTCGCATCCAGCTGGCCAGAGTGTGTGGACATTAGATAGGGTTATTTGGTGTGTGAACACAGTACATTTAGTGTGTGGTGTGTAGTTCTCTTCTATTATGTATTGTGTGTTGAGATTCAAGCTCGATGTCAGTATGTGCCAGTTGTACTATGTGCTAGCATGTTAGGTAGTAGCATGTGTGAGACATAAATGACCACGTCCAGCTGGTCATAGTGTGTGGACATTAGCTAGGGTTAGATGTGTGTGGACACAACACACAGTGTGTCTTGTGTATTATGGATTATGGCTTTATGCATTGTGTGAGAAGGGAGATGGCTTCCCTCTATGGTTAGGGTTTGTAATATACATTAGGGTTTGCTCCTATGTGTGTGTCTCCTCTCCCTCTACCTGTTTTTTCAACATGGTATCAGAGCCTGGTGCTCTCTATTAGGGTTTATGAGTGAGTGAAAGAAGAGGGAGAAGAAGCTGTGAAGAAAAGCTATGATGCTCTGAAGCTTGGAGCACACCAATTTCTATCAGATCTAAGAGCTTGGCCTACCGGGTAAGGTCTACTAAACACCCTTGAGCGGATTGCAGGTAATTCAAGCAGAAACAAAGCAAATTAGGGTTGCCCAAAGCAAAGGAAAATTTTGGTTTTTGGAAGCTTTCCATTGAAGCTTGGAAGCGGTGATGTATGGTGAAATAGATACAAATATGGCAAAGAAACATGTATGTGACAAGGATGAATGTATTGGCAACTCATGTGCAAGCCTTACACTGATTTTGGAGCAAATATGATGCATTTGAATGACTGAAAATTACTGGTTTTTGAGCTCTCACAAAACAGAGAAAAAGAGGTCAACTTTTGATGAAATTAAACCAAGATTTTGGCAAAAATCAGACCATTGATGGGTTGTACACATGCCTAGGTGTGTTGGGCACCTAATTGCACCATCAATTATCACTATAATCTCTCCAAATCCACCCTACAGCAGGCGGCGCAGCATCTACAGAGAAACAGAGCAATGTTTTCATTTTTTTGATAGGCGGAGGCTCAAAATCAAGTCTTGTGACTAACAAATTCCAAAATTGGCTTAGAAAACTATGATTCACACTAGTGAGGAGGTTGCTATATGATTGGATTGAGAAATTATGATCTATGGAGCTGGAAATGAGCTGATTAAACAGGCTGTGTACTGGTTGCAATGAAACAGAGTGTGATTAATCGACTAATTACTCTCTGGTCTTAAACAATCGGTCAAATTCCTTCTACATGGAGTTAGTGGACATCATTGCTAAGCTAATGAATGCCTAGTCTCTCAATTTGGACAAGGATTGAAGAAATTAGAGCCATTTTACTACTGGTTTTTCTCAAAACAGAGAAGGGGGTTTGACAAAATTGATATGTACACACCTTGGATAGTGTTTATATGCAACATTGAGGTTGTTTAGGTGTCAATGCGAGTTATCCACACTTGATTAAACCACTACATTGCAATTTGGAGCCTTGGAAACTGCATTAAGGCAGGGTATCTTGGACTGCATGAACCAGTTCATTTTGGATGCATACAATTTGATTTTCTACATCAAAATTAGAGTTTGTTGACTACTTTGGAGTATCTGGAACACTCATTAGAGTGTGGTTGAGCTGAGGAAGGCTCATTTATAGATTTGGAAGTGTGTGGAAGGTGCATTTACATTGAGTAAATATGTCGGATAATCCAGTATAAATTGTGGGTGAAAAATTGGATAGGAAGAACTTCCAGGCATGGAAGTACAGAATCAAAAGTTTTCTGAAGGAAAAAGGTTTTTGGAATCTTATTACAGGTGCTGAGCCAGAGCCGAAACTACCCCGACAACCTACACAGCAACAGGTTATCGCTCACAAGCAATGGTGGTCAGAAAGAGCATACAAAGTGTTGCATTATCTGTCTATATGTATTTCGGATGCCATACTCATACACATACATGATGCTGAGAATCCCAAGGATGCATGGGATACATTGGTAAGGCTGTTTGATACAGACAATAGTACTCGCAAGTCTCAGTTTTGCAACAACAGATTCATAATGTGAAACGGAATAGAAGGAGCATCCATGATTATGTACAAGAGATAAAGAAGGAGCATCCATGATTATGTACAAGAGATAAAGAAGTATGCAGATGCATTGGCAACAATCAATGCCACCATGCTTGATGATAACATTACCTTGCGTGGTCTTGGCAAGGAGTATAAATCTTTTGATACATCCATCTCGGTTCGGAGTACAGGTTTACCAGATTTTGATGAGTTTGTTTCACTCTTGCTTGTTGAGGAAATCAAACTCAATGATTCTTTTCATGATGCATCTACTAGCCATGATGATAATGCCAGAAATCAGGCTTTCTATTCACATAGAGGATCTAGAGGCAGGGGGAGATTTTCATCATGTGGCCATGGTAATGGTCATGGGTGGCAGGACTGGTCACCACAACACAATTTTCAGCCTACATATGGTGCTAGAGGTGGTCGTGGATATACACCTAGGAGAGGCAGAGGTAATCCTCGTGGTAGAGAACGTTGGCAAGGCCAACAAACATCTATGCACGATGTGGAATGCCATTACTATGGGAAATTTGGTCATATGGCACGTGATTGTTTCCGAAAACAAAATTATTTGAGAGGAGGTAGAGCACATCATGGTGGACATTATGCACAACATGGTGGAAATTATGCATCAAGCAGTAATGATGGCAGCGCAAATCACTTGTTTGCCATGAAACATGTTGTGGGATCTATGATGACAAATGCTGAAAATGATGACACTTGGTATATGGACTCTGGAGCATCAAACCATATGACTTGTCATGGTGAATGGTTTGAGCATATGAAGCCTATGGATGTGAAAGGCTATGTGGAGACATGAGATGATACCCAGTATGCCATTACACATGTTGGAAGTGTACCATTGGTTATGCACAATGGTGAAACAAAATCTATGTCAGATGTATTGTATGTGCCTTCTATTACAAAAAGTTTGGCCTCATTTGGTCAAATGGTGGAATAGGGATTACAGGTTCATTTCAACGAGCATGGTTGCTTCGTTGAGGAGTTCAAAAATGGATGTAGAGTCATTGCCAAAGGTAGATCATTCCAGTTATTATCATCAACATTGGGATTCGTCCCATTCATCCTCATTGTGGCTTTGTTCAACTTATTGCTTTTCAACCAAAATTCAGGAATCATCATTTTTCAATCAGAATCCAAATCAACTCATCAATTCTCAACCAGAATTTTAAAATCATATCAACCACATTCCAATTCATCATCTAGATAGCATTTTTGGTTAAAATTTCAAGGTCTTAGATTTTCTCGTATATACTGCCAATAAAGAGCTGCAGTTATACCCTCAGTATATACGGATAGTCACGATCCTTGGAATTATAAGGTAAATACCATCTTGTCTAGGCCTCAAGCAAGTTAGGGATTCCATACAATTGCGGCACTTCCATCTGAAGACCCAATTACCAATTTATAAACTTCATTTTGAATATCAATTTGTATGAATTTCATGACACAATTCCAACCTTTTACTGGTACTTCATAAATTTTTGATATTTTGGCTTCTCGGTTGATCCACTTTAGCCAATTCTCTCTGATACCAGCTGAAAGATCCATGCCCCCTTCGCACAACGAATTCGGGTAAATTCAAAAAAAAATTAATAAGGCTTAGAACTTTGAACTAGGTGACTCCTTGGTTCACCCACTGTCCAATTCTAATGCAACTTAGAAATTTCTAATTAAAATTCTGTTTTAGGGGATCACTTCCTATTGACTGGAAGAAAATACTTATCCAAAAATATTTTAATTTTTTGTTATCTCTCTCTAGAATATTTTCTCTATCTAGGCCAAATACAAGGGAAAACAATGCCTTCTTGCATTCTGAAAAAGGGGATGATCACAGGGGATTGAAAGGAGAACTTATACATCTTTAGGGGGTTGAGGAGGAACCTTATAGAAGGTTTGGGGCCCTCCTTGACTTTGGTTGCTGAGGCTGCAGGTTTGAGACTCATGGGCATTATTGATCGATGATGAGGCTAGAGTCTCTTGTGGAGTGGCTGTCGATGACGAGGACTTTGAGCATGTGGTTGTCTCCTTTGGTGAGGTTTGTTGATGAAGATGCATAGGCTCCGGGGTCTTTCCTTTGAGTTCCTTGTTAGAGATAGATGGTTGGGCTATGGGAACTTCTTCAGGAATAGCTATTGATTGTGAGATTTTGGCATCGAACTTCATAGGTGAGGATGGGGTTGAAGGAGTAGATACTTTATTAGACTCAGTCGTTTGACGCAGATGGTAGGTCTTTGTGTAGAGGGGATTTTGTGGAAGAGTCTTGTATCCTTTTACGTTTAGCATCATAGATATCCATTAAAGTTGAATCCTTTTCCTCGCAATATGGTATTGTCAACTTTTTATCGTTGACCATCATGATGACTCTATCGCTAGCAAAGCATAGTGGTGCTTGGGTAGCACAATAATCCATTTATGCCCCAAGATCAAATCTGCTTTCCAACACATACTCAAACACAAAAAACTTGCAAGTGAGGGGGTTAGTTTCAATATACATTGTATGTTCAAAGTACCCCAAACATGGCATGTTCAAGTCTTGTGTAAAGGTAATCCTTTCAGGATGTGCTGTTAGCGTTGGTTGACCTAACAAATTCCATAGCTTGAGGGTCATGAGATTGTGTTCTCATGTTGGATAAAGTTGTGCTTGAGCTATGGTGATTTTATTTAAAATTTCCAATCCAACCAGAATCCTAGGGATCTTTTCAATAAGATATGTTGGAAGTTCTAGCTCCCTGCAAGGTCTCTTCCTCCTCCTGTATAATAGCAATTGTACATTGCTTACAAGAGTGTTCAAGGTGACTATTTGCATGGATTCATCTATTGAATACAATGTTTCACTTATCCAAGTTCCACCAAGAACGACATCATACTCAAGGGAATCTAGGGTAACATGGAATGTAAATTCTATATCACCATCGATTATTTGAGTAGTGTATTTGAAGTAACTTGGAACTTCAATGTTTTGTCCATTGGCTCCTCTTGTAAGACTATTATCTATAGGGATGAGTTTAGGTTGTCCCAATGACACCCAAGTGTCTATTTTCACGATGTTATGACTAGCTCGAGGGCTAATCATTGCGCGTTTGTGCTTAACATCATTGCCTGTAGAAAAATCCAATCATACCATGATAGAATCTTCTAAAGGAACCATGGATGTTTCAATTTTTGTTTTAGCTTTAGATCTTGTTTTTGTTTCATATTCCCATTCACTTTCATCCCCTGTTTGGCTCTCAGCTTTTTTAAGAGTACCCAATGCATACACTAGCACACTTGGCCCTCTGACAATTCTTATTGAGGTATGTTTAGAAACTTGTGAATCCTCACAGTCCTATTTTATGGAGTTCTTTATGTCTTGGTATAACTCATGTTGAGCCCTTAAAGGTGCAAGTGCTGATGTGATGCTGGCTTCATCATGAGAGAAGATCATTCCTCCAAATGAGGTTCTGAGAGACTATTTTAATCTTGTAAGGAAATTATCGAATTCCTCACATGCTTTCTCAAGTGTATAGTTCGTGCAATCTGTCTCAAATGACTCTTCTCTAGAGAGTATGTCTTCCTCTTGAAAGGGGAAGTCCCCTGGTCTTTGTTTTTTGGTTGCTTTTTTAGGATTGGCATTATGACGTTCAATCACAACCGGTGACCTTATAAGACATTCCACCAAGCTAAGCATGCTCTCCTGAGCTTGCTTTTTGCGTTCCACATATGTCATATGATCACTATTGTCTGTTTGGGGTGGTCAGCTGGGTTCTAATTTCTTGATTGGTATGTGGTGCACTGAATGAAGAGTCAGAACTTATTTCATCCTCACTTAGTGACATACTAGAACTTGTTTCATTTTCTGACTTTCTTTGGATTGTCAATTTTTAATTATGTTTACCCATGTGACGAGATCAAATTTTCTTTTGGGATTTTGTATCCGTTTGTATGGTGGTCCTTGAGGTGGATGCTTTTGCATCATGTATAGCTTTTGGCTCTTTTGTGTTTATGTCCCCTTTTGGGTTTATGTCCTCTACAGGAGGCTCCTTTTGGGTTTATGTCCTCTACAGGAGGCTCCTTTTTCTTGTCTTTTAATTCAACCTTGGTTTCAATAGTTTGTTGTCCCTTGTTTTTCTTGGGTTTAGAAGGTTTTGCTTTTTCTTTTGGGCTCTCCTTTAAAGCATGTTCTTCTACCCATGTCGAGGTATTGTCTTTTGCATTCTTTTTTACTATTTCTCGTGCCTTGGCTTGTAAACATGTAAGCACATTCAAGGGCACCGTGGACAATTGCCCATTTTGTACACTTAAGATGTTAAGAGTTGTATTTTGTGAGACGAGTTGCATTGATGCAACTCGTCTTCTTGAGCAATCTTGGAATAAAATCCACCAAAACAAACCGATCAACTGACCCATGATAGAATTTGTCTTAGACTTAAGAAATTAAGCATAAACCACACTTAAACAAGTGCAAAATAAATTACCATAGATAAGTGTCAAAGGTGAAACACACTTTGAATGCAGATTATAGCCATCAAAAGAAATTAAGAAACATGTCCAAAAAGAATGGCTAAATAATGGTAAAAATTATGAAAATATCATTTAGAATTAATCCAAACAAAAATAACTACTAATACGAGGTACAATCATATTAATAATATGCAAATAACCTGCATCAATCTAATGTGAGCACGAGAAAACGTACTTCAACATTAAATAACCCTCGAAAATATTAAATTCTCGAGAAAAAGAGTTATCATGAATTTTTTCAAAATTTTCCCAATTTTATAGGGCCTCAAAAAATGATAATTTTGAATTCCACCAAACCTATCTTTGGCATTCTAAACTTATATTTTTCCAGAAAATTTTTAGCAAATAGATTTGCCAAAATACCATTGATATTTTAAAAATACCAATTTTTAAGATTTCTAAATTTTTTTTCTAGAAAACTCCTAATTTTTCATGAGAATCCCATGGTTTCATGAAATTTCCAATTTCGCTCCGACAATTCTCAAATCCAATGAAAATTTATAAATTTTTATGGATTTTCTAATTTTTTGTGTCAAAAAATATATTTTAAAAGGAATTTGAATGGTCACGGGTGCTCGAATGGACACACCATATGCCAAACACCAACCCCACATTTTCCAAAATTTTAAAATAACCTTTGTCTAATTTTCACTAATTTTCAAAATTTTTTTGAAATTTTTAATTTACCCCGAACGCATTTAGAATACGAACGGTAAAAAAAATCGAAATCCCAATGGTTTTCTCGGAATACGGAAAGCCAACAGTTTTGAGAAAATGAAAAGATTTAAAAAAAATGGAATGTGAAAGGTCAAAAGTTTTCGAAATCCGAAAGGTCAAAAGATTTTCTGAAATTCGGAAAGCCAAAAGGTTTCGAGAATGCGGAAAGATGAAAAGCCAAAAGGCACCAAGAAAAAATTTACAAAATTTTTTTGAGATTTGTTTTCCTCAGATTTCAAATTTTCTCTAATTTTTAGTCTTTTCTAAGCTTCTTTTGAAATGCCTTTTTTTTTGGATTTTTTTTAAAAAACTCTTATTTTATATATTTTTTAAAGTAAAAAAAAAGCTTTTTTAACTAAGGTTTTTAAAAAACCTTATAAAACTGATTTTTTGGGGGGGTGGTGATTTTCATCGGCCGCCTGCAGAGCGATCGCCCCCCCCCCCCTCGTGCGTGCGCCAAAAGCTGAGAGAGAGAGGGATATTATCTCCTCTCCATCTCCACTCCTTCTCTCCTCCATCTTCTCCACTCAATTCCCCCTCCATCTCTCTCTGTTAACAGAGAGCTTAACTTTAATCTTTTGATTAAAGTTTTTAATTAAACCTTTACTTAATCACAATTAACATTAATTATGATTAATGTTTAATTTAAAAATCCCTTTTAAGAGAAATTCACACGGGCGGAGGAAAATAGACGAGAAAAATCAGATTTGAGAGGCGAAGAGGGTCCCACGCACACGAGAGAGCATTTCATTTATCAACATGCTGTCCCTACTGCATTTCAGCAGAATATCAACAGAAATTTGATCGCATACCCACGGAAAAACCCGCAAAAATGTATAAAAAATATATTTTTAACCAAAAAAATTCTCAAAAAAATTCCTAAAAAATTAGGATGAACAAACTCCTAAAAATTCTAGAAATTTAGGGAATCCGTTCTACCAAAAATATCCACAATAAAATATGTGGTATTTTTGTAAACATTTCCATTAATGCTTATTTTAAGCCATAAAAAATAGTATTAAACTCACGGAATTTCCCGGCAATGTCGATTCGTCTAATTGAATAGTAGTAACACGTGTTCCAATTGCCATATCGATGATCCACATGTAAATCATCAACACAAATTAATAAAATAATATTTTTATTAGTAAATATTAAAATTTACTTAAAAAAATACCAAAAATTATAATAAGAAAAAATCAACAACAATTAACTAGAGATTGCTCTAATACCACTGTTAAAACCCTAAGATCTCTCTAGATAATTGTTATGTATAAACATGCATAAATCAGGCATAAACTCAACCACCCGACCACCCCCGAGCCCAAGGGATGCACACATGAATTATAAATGAAATACATCATACCTCTACCTTAATGTCCCATACCATCAAGAGGTATAACTCCAATCCAATAGCATGTAGCTATAGTGTGAAATGGTAAGTAAGTAGATATGATCCTCTACACAAGGAAGCATAACATAGCCTTGGCCTCACAAGCCCAAGCTTCAAAGCCTGCAAGCCTCCCTTGAGTGTGCCCCATGCCCCTATTATATAGGAGGGCCCTCAAGTGACTCTTGACTCTCCATTTCCCATGTGTGACCTTGGATGCCTGACCCTAACCTTAACCCTTAAGGTTAGTCCCAACCTATGCTCCACTAGAGCTTGTTCCCATGCTCCCATTCTCACAAGCCTAATGTGGGTTAGCCTCCTAGTATATGCACACATAATGTGCATATAACACCTAGGGCCATTCTTGCATGACCCCAAGGCCTCAAGGTCATTTCGGGATGGCCATGGGGACATCCAAGAATGGCCATAGGGCCATTCTTTTCATGCACAATAAATGGAAGAATGATCCCAAAGGCAATTCTTGCATGATCCCAAGGCCTCAAGGTAATTTTGCAATGGCCATTGGGGTATCCAAGGATGGTCTCTTTACATACGCAATAGGTGGAAGAATGGTCCTAGGGCCATTCTTGCATGACCCCAAGGCCTCAAGGTCATTTTGGGATGGATATAGAGGTATTCATGCACACCATGTGGAAGAATGGCCCTAGGGCCATTCTTGCATGACCTCAAGGCCTCAAAGTCATTTTAGGATGGCCATGGGGGCATCCAAGAATGGCCATAGGGCTATTCTTTTCATCCACAACAGGTGGAATAATGGCCCTAGGGCCATTCTTGCATGACCCCAAGTCCTCAAGGTCATTTTAGAATGGCCATTGGGGCATCCAAGAATGGCCCAAGGGCCATTCTTGCATGACTCCAATGACTCAAATATCCACTGTTTTACTTTGAAATGCATCCCAGAGCATGAAATAGTGGCCATGGAGACATCTAAGAATGGCTAAATGGCCATGGAGACATCCAAGAATGGCTAAATGGCCATTATTTTCATGCTCAACAGGTGGAAGAATGGCCCTAGGGCCATTCTTGCATGACCCCAAGGCCTTAAGGTCATTTTGGGATGGCCATGGGAGCATCCAAGATTGGCCCTAGGGCCATTCTTTTTCATGCACAACATGAGAGAATGGCCACCGCGGGGCCATTCTCTCATGCACAACATGAGAGAATGGCCGTGGGGCCATTCGTGCGCATGACCCCAAGGCCTCAAAGTCATTTTTGGGATGGCCATAGGGCATTTAGGATGGCTATGGGGCATCTGAGAATGGCCCTAGGGCCATTCTTTTTATGCACAACAGGTGTAAGGATCATTCTTACATGACCCCAAGTCCTAAAATATCCACTGTTTTACTTTAAAATGCATCATAGTGCATGAAATAGTGGCCATGGGAGCATCCAAGAATGGCTCAAGGGCCATTCTTGCATGGCCCCAAGGGGTCATGGGTGGTGCATCCAAGAATGGTCCTAGGGCCATTCTTTTTCATGCACAACATGAGGAAGAATGGCCCTACTAGGACCATTTTTGCATGACCCCCAGGCCTCAAGGTCATTTTTGGGATGGCCATGGGGTATCCAAGAATGGCCTTGGGGCCATTCTTTTCATGCACAATAGGTGGAAGAATGACCCCAAATGCCATTCTTGCATGACCCCAAGGCCTCAAGGTCATTTTGGAATGGCCATGGGGCATCCAAGGATGGCCTCTTTTCATGCACAACAGGTGGAAGAATGGCCCTAGGGCCATTCTTGCATGACCCAAAAGACTCAAGGTCATTTTGGGATTCAAGGTTGTTTTGGGATGGATATGGGGCATCCAAGAATGGCTATAGGGCTATTCGTTTCATGCACAACATGTGGAAGAATGGCCCTAGGGCCATTCTTGCATGACCCCAAGGCCTCAAGGTCATTTCGAGATGGCCATGGTGGCATCCAAGAATGGCCATAGGGCCATTTGTTTCATCCAGGAACAAGTGTAAGAATGGCCCTAGGGCCATTCTTGCATGACCCCAAGGACTTAAGGTCATTTGGGAATGGCCATTGGGGCATCCAAGAATGGCATAAGGGTCATTTCTTTCATGCACAATAGGTGTAAGGGCCATTCTTGCATGACCCCAAGGCCTCAAATATCCACTGTTTTACTTTGAAATCCATCACAAAGAATGAAATAGTGGTTATGGGGACAACCAAGAATGGTCAAATGGCCATTATTTTCATGCACAACTGGTGGAAGAATGGCCCTAGGACCATTCTTGCATGACCCCAAGGCCTCAACGTCATTTTGGGATGGCCATGGAGGCATCTAGGAAAGGCCGTAGGGCCATTCGTTTTCATGCACAACATGAGGAAGAATGGCCCTCCTAGGGCCATTCTTGCATGACCCCAAGGCCTCAAGGTCATTTTTGGGATGGCCATGGGGAATCCAAGAATGGCCCTAGGGCCATTCTTTTCATGCTGCATAACTGGTGTAAGGACCATTTCTACATGACCCCAAGGCCTCAAATATTTACCATTTCATGCACAACACGTGGAAGAATGGCCCAAGGGGCATTCTTGCATGACTCCAATGCCTCAAGGTCATTTTGGGATGGTCATGGGGCATTCAAGAATGGCCCTAGGGCCATTCTTTTCATGCACAACAGGTGTAAGTACCACTCCCTCCTACATGACCCCAATGCCTCAAGGTCATTTTGGAATGGCCACCATGGGGCATTCAAGAATGGCTGTAGGACCATTCTTACCATGCACAACATGTGTAAGGACCATTCTTGTATGAGCCTTGGGCCTCAAGGGCATTTTGGAATGGCCATGGGCCTTTCAAGAATGGCTTTTGGGCCATTCTTTTCATGTACAACAGGTGGTAGAATGACACAAGGGCCATTCTTGCATGACCCCAAAGCCTCAAGGTCATTTTGGGATGGACATTGGGCAAAAATGGCCCTAGGGTCATTCTTTTCATGCACAATAGGTGGACAAATGGCACAAGGGCCATTCTTGCATGACCCCAAGGCCTCAAGGTCATTTTGGGATGGCCATGGGGCATCTATGAATGGCCCTAGGGCCATTCTTTTCATGCACAACATGTGTAAGGACCATTCATGTGCATGACCCCAAGGCCTCAAGGTCATTTTGGAATGGCCATGGGGCATCCAAGAATGGCCCTAGGACCATTCTTGCCATGCACATGTGTAAGGACCATTCTTGCATGACCCCAAGGCCTCAAGGTCATTTTGGAATGGCCTTGGGACATCCAAGAATGGCCCTAGGACCATTCTTTTCATGCACAACATGTGTACGGACCATTTTTCCATGACTGCAAGTCCTCAAGGTCATTTTTGAATGGCCATGGGGCATCCAAGAATGGCCCTAGGGCCATTATTTTCATGCAGAACAGGTGGAAGAATGGCCCAAGGGCCATTCTTGGGCCATTCTTGTATGACTCCAAGGCCTCAAGGTCATTTTGGGATGGCCATCGTGCATCTAAGAATGGCCCTAGGGCCATTCTTTTCATGCCATTCTTGGGCCATTCTTGTATGACTCCAAGGCCTCAAGGTCATTTTGGGATGGCCATGTATCTAAGAATGGCCCTAGGGCCATTCTTTTCATGCATAACAGGGGTGTAAGGACCATTCTTGCATGACCCCAAGGCCTCAAGGTCATTTTGGAATGGCCATGGGGCATCCAAGAATGGCCCCTAGGACCATTCTTGCCATGCACAACATGTGTAAGGACCATTCTTGTATGACCCTTGGGCCTCAAGGTCATTTTGGAATGGCCATGGGGCTTCCAAGAATAGCCCTTGGGCCATTCTTTTCTTGTACAATAGGTGGAAGAATGACCCAAGGGCCATTCTTTCATGACCCCAAGGCCTCAAGGTCATTTTGGGATGGACATTGGGCATCCAAGAATGGCCCTAGGGCCATTCTTGCATGACCCCAAGGCCTCAATGTCATTTTGGAATGACCATGGGACATCCCAGAATGGCTATAGGGCCATTCTTTTCATGCACAATAGGTGGAAGAATGGCCCACACTTTTCTTCTGCTCTGTGCACTCTTTCATGGTATCATCGCTCCCAATTTAGCACCCTCTTTGCTGCCCTAGATTCAGCCCTGTTTCATGCACAATTGACCGCAAGGCTTCCAAGAATAGCCCTATGGCCATTCTTTTCATTTTATTTTAAATTAATAATGGCCCCATACCAGCATTCAAGAATGCCCATGGGGCATGCTATTATTTACCTAGGACCATTCCTTATGGTGGTGGTGATATGCATGAAGTTATCTTTTTTAGCTCTTGTGCGTTGTTGCTTTATTTATTTTTGTAAATATGTTAGAACTATTTTTAAATTGTCTTACAAAAATCACTTTTCATAGGAAAAGATGTCAAGCAAAAGGAAGATTTCATTTCCCTCAAGCATTGACATGGCCAGCAGAGACTCAAAGGATTGGTACCTTGATCTCTATGACCTTCAAGGCAAAAAGCTACATCAGATCCATCTCTTCATTCAGACAGAAGACAGTAAGGAGTCTTTTGAGGGTAGGGGATAGGTCAAGGCAATCAATGTTTCTGTGGTTGATTTGCATCAAGAAATCAAATGCATTGATGTTGAGACCCGTGGGGATCATACATACCAACTCTCTCCCACTGCATATAGGAGGGATCATATGAGGGTTGATCAAGAGGACTCTATGTTCTCCAGAAGGTGAAACCTGACTATAGAGAATGTCTCTGACATTACTTGTGAAATGCTATTCAATGCTTTTACTATGATACTACAAAAACAAAGTAACAAAGAGAGATGCGGTTTCTTGGGCTGGTGTCTCATCAAAAAGATCAAAAAAGTTAAAGGTACAATAGGTGGCCACAACTTTAGAGACTGAGGGCTCCACTCTAACCATTTCTAACCTAAAAGATCTAGTTAAGAAAGGAAAAAAGGTGAAGGATTTCCCTTTAGGAGGGATGGAGCAGTATGCACAATATTTTCCTCTGGGTTTATATACTGAGTATGAAATCCCCATGGAGAATTGTTTGGTAGCACTCATGATAAAAGACGGATAAAGAGAGAGCACACACACAAGAGAGCAAACCCTAATCCATTAGTGTAACCCTAGCCAAAGAGGGAAGCCATATCCACTATCGCACAATGCATAATAGAAGAGAACTACACACCACACACTAAATACCAAATCCCACGTGTCATTATGCACCAAGGCATCCATCTCCTCATCCATGGCTCTATCCCATGTCTCCTTGCCAATAGCCTCTTCAAAACATAAAGTCTCTACATGCTTTACCACTGATGTCATATATGCATAATACATAGCATAACCCCTGTATGTCAACCTCTGTACTGGGTATCTCACTCTCTGTGATCTCCTCATCACTGGTTGTGGCTCACTACGAGCTTCATGTGCTCTAGCATGTGGTGGCACATACCTGTCATTTCGAACACCTAGAGTTCTTATTTTTGGAATCCCCAATTATTCATCAAGGCTTTTTGAGCTTGATGAATCATAACCTGTAGTTCCAATGCCAATACCTTCCACTTTCTTCTTTCCTTTGTCCACAGCACTACTCTTAGTGCTGCTCACATCATGTCTCAATCTTCCTGAACATGGACTCACATTATCACTGGATGACTCAAGTGGTCCACTCATACCTGCATAGGAAGATTCACATCCTCATTTGCATCTATGTCATCAACTATGACATGCTCACTTTCTTTGTACACCAGGTTCCCATCTCATCAAAGATCACATCTCTGCTAATGACAACCTGTTTTATCACTGGCTTATAGCATTTACATGCTTTTCTCTCTTGCGCATACCCAATGAAAACACATTTTTCAGCCTTTGGATCCAATTTCCTTCTTCTCACATCTGGTACATGAACATATGCAACACATCCAAATACTTTCAAGTGACCAATATCTAGCCTAAATCTTGTCATCCTCATAATAGGTGTATTCTCATGTATAGCTATGGTAGGAGTCTTGTTCAACAAGTACACTGTAGTAGCACATGCTTCTGCCCAAAAATAATTTGGCATAGACTTCTCATTAAGTATAGCTCTTCAACGCGGCAATCTCACCAATGATCCTATTTTTCCTCTCAACAACACCATTCTACTGAGGTGTGTACCTGCATGTAATTTGTCTTCCTATCCCATGCTCTCTCAAGAAGGCATCAAATGCATGTGATGTGTACTCACCACCACCATCTGTCCTCGACACTTGATCCATTGAACATATTGTTTTTCCACTAATGCTTTGAAGTCAATGAACTTTCCAAGTGCTTCACTCTTCTCTTTCAAGAAGTAAATCCAAGTCATCCTACTGTAATCATCAACATAATACTTGCAACCATTGATAGTTGGAGTATGTGCTGGACCCCATATGTCACTGTGAATGATTTCCAATGGTCTTCTGTTGATTTGACCATCTTTGGGGAATGGCAATCTTCCCTACTTTCCAAATCTACATGCTTCACATATATGATTACTACCATCATATTTGAACCTGGGCAAACCACCAACTATACCTTTTGCTTGCATAGATTTTAGTTTTTGAATATTCACATGCCCAACTCTCTTATGCCAAATATCAATGTCTGGCACAACCCCTTGACTTTTTGAAAACATGGCAGGCTTCAACTCTAGAATGCATGCACTCAATTTGAACAATCTACCTTCTTCCTCCCCCATTTGCAATTAACTTGCAACCATTTTTGAAGTCCTCAACAAAACATCCATGTTGATTGAACCTGACTTGCATTCCTTGATCCACCATTTGACCAACCGATGCAAGACTCTTTGTAATTGTTGGCACATACAACACATCTGACATGGTTTTTACTATGCCATCATGCATAGCAATGGCACACTACCAACATGTGTAATAGGATGTTGAGTATCATCCCCAATAGCAACATAGCCTTGATGTGTAGGCATCATCCTATCAAACCACTCACCATGGCATGCCATGTGGTTTGATGCTCCAGAATCCATATACCAAATATCATCACTCTCCCTTTGTGATGTCATAGTACCTATTACATGTTTCATGTGGCAAACAAGTGCTCCTCATGTTCTACATTACTAGATGATGCATAATTGCCATGCTGCACTCTTCCACCACGGAAGTCATTCTGCTTTTTATAGCAATCTCTAGCCATATGTCCCATTTTACCACAATAGTGACACTCAATGCTACTAGCATTCTATTGTGGTGTTTGCCATCTCCCCTTGAATCTAGATATAGATCTTCCTCTAGCATGAGGGTGAAAACCATGACCACCTCTAGCACCGAATGATGGTTGAAAATTATGTTGAGACTGTGGTGATCGATCTTGCTAGCCAACGCCACCTGCATGTTCTCTTGGGCTGAATCTCCCCATGCCTCTAGCACCACGATGAGTGAAAAATGCTTTATCCCTTGAATTTGCATTTATGCTAGATGAAGCACCTATTCTAAGTTTCATCTCTTCCACAATAAGCAATAAATCAGCTCATCAAAGTCTGGGGGGTCTCCACCTCTAACCCTCATAGAGGTTTCAAATACCTTGTACTCTTTACCCAAGCCATTCAATGTAATGGCTAGCAAGTCATCATCATCCATAGGAGCACCAATAGATACTAGTGCATCAGCACTTCTTTGATCTCTTGCACATAATCATTTACACTTCTATTGCTTCGAGTCACACCATGAATCTTTTGCTTCAATTGCATCTTCTTTGGTGTTGTAGTCATATCATACAGCTTCTTTGGTGTTGTAGTCATATCATACAGCTTTACCAAAGTATCCCATGCATCTTTGGGATTTTGTGTGTCTTGTATATGGTATAACATGGTGTTTGTGTAACACATATTGAGAAGTAATGCAACACTTTGAAAGCTCTCTGTCTAATTTTGATGCGCTGTAAGGTGGGTAGGTGTGTTGCATTCATTTAGGGAACCCTTGGCTCTGCCTCATTGCATGTCACCAAGTTTCATAGGCCTTTGCATTTGAGATAATTTGTCATACAATACTTCCAAATGCGGAAGTTGTGCCTGTCAAGCTTCTCACCAACAATTTTATCAAGACTGTCACTCCTTTTTTTTACCACGATGTTCATTGAGTATTTCTAATAATCAACTCACACATGCACATACACACGTAAACCTCGGCACCAATGCTGTCCACACAGCCCAAAATTTTTATGCGATAACTTCTTGGACTCAAAAACACTGTTTGTGCAAATGCTGAAAACAACCTGGCACCACTCACAAATTCTGAGAAATGCGTCGAAAATAGTCCTCCAATTTGCAAAAGCCTTTAATTTTCTTGTATTATGCATACAAGATCATCCACATAGCATTTGAGCTCAACTATGTGTAGTACAAATAGTCCACTTGTGAATAGGCTTTTCCAAGCCTTCCAATCTTTGAAAACATTGGGAAAGGATCAAATCAAGTGTGGACAATATACATTAACATCCATACATCTTCCATGTAGCATATAAACATCATCCGAGCTCACAAAGTGCCAAGTACAGGCCAAAAATAGCTCTCTGTTTTAGTCGGGAACCTGTAAACTGTTAATTACCGACACTAATCCACTTTCAATTCACTTGATATGCATCCGAATCTTAGGCCCATGCATTCATTGGCTTTGTATCAATGTGCTCTAACTCCGTATAAGCGAGAAATTAGTCCAATTTTGAAAGAGGACTCGAGAGTAATTGCTAATTTAGTGAAGCTCTGTTCACTAATCTCAGTTAACAACTCTACTAAACCTATTTAATCCAGCTTGTTTGGCATCATTGCGCCCAAATTAGTGCTTGTGAGTTCTATCAAAAGATACATACATATGTAGGGTCCAATTACTAAGCTCATTATATATGATGTGCATCCATTTGGGCTTGCTTCAAATTTTCTCCTCCTCCATAGTGGATTTCTGCGCTGATTTCTGGCCCCTTTGTTGATGGTTCAATTACTCCATAATGGCATGGTTGAGTATGGCAAGTATGTGGGATGAGATATGGGACCTTGTGCTATACCCTAATCACACCAATGTGCATAGGTTGACCCTCCAATGGCTCCAATTTCTTGCATACATCCTCTGTTTTTGTGTAGCTCAAAAACCAGAATTTGACCTCTTTAATATCACATAGATTTTCTCCAAAATCAAGCAAGGGATTGCATATGCATTGCTATTCCATTCATCAATTCCAGATACATGTGCCATTCAACTAATACATGCATTTGCCTCTTCCAATCAAGCTCTCAAGCTTTCCATTAAAGCTTGCAAAAAACTAGAATTTTCACTTGCTTTGGGCAACTCAAATCCTTCTTTGCTTGTGTCAAATCACTTGCAATCTGCTCAAGGGTGTTTATCTTTGCTTACCTGTGGTCCGTAGCTTTCAGATTTGTTGAGTAGGGGTGTGCTCCCAGCTTCTCTTTGCTCCAAGCTCCAATGGATAGCTCCAAAACATAATTTTTCCTCTTCTTTACTCACTCACAAAACCCTAATAGAGAGCACCAGGCTCTGATACCATTATAAAAGATTGATAAAGAGAGAGCACACACACAAGAGAGCAAACCCTAATCCATTAGTGTAACCCCAACCAAAGAGGGAACCCATATCCACTCTCACACAATGTTGAAAAAGCAGGTAGAGGGAGAGGAGACACACACACAGGAGCAAACCCTAACCATAGAGGGAAGCCATCTCCCTTCTCACACAATGCATAAAGCCATAATCCATAATACACAAGACACTATGTGTTGTGTCCACACACATCTAACCCTAGCTAATGTCCACACACTATGACCAGCTGGACGCGGTCATTTATGTCTCACACATGCTGCTACCTAACATGCCAGCACATAGTACAGCTGGCACATACTGATATCGAGCATGAATCTCAACAGCCCCTCTCAAGCTCATGATGTACTGCCATAGATGAAGATGTAGATGAGCTTGGGCTATCAAAGCTCTCAACACTCCCCCTCAAGCTCATCCCACGTACTCCCAACATAGTACGGAAGTACTCAAACTTCTCCCTGCTAAGTGGCTTTGTAAAGATGTCTGCCACCTACTCTTCAGTCTTCACATAATGTAGATCCACTCACTGTACCATCCAGCACTTTCTCTCTGACAAAGTGATAATGGACCTCTATGTGTTTGGTCCGCGCATGAAATACTGGATTCTTGGCCAACTGTATGCTGCTCATGTTGTCACAATGAATGACAACTTTGCCATCCAATAGGCTCACCCAAATCAACCAAGAGACCTTTTAAACATAGTCCTTCACAAGTAGCAATGGCTGCACCCCTGTATTCAGCCTCTGTGTACTAGATAAAGCAACTGTAGGTTGCTTCTTGCTACTCCAACTCACCACGGCACTTCCAAGTGTAAAGGCATAACCACTAGTAGACCTCCTGTCATATGAGCTACCTGCCCAATCTGTATCTGTGTAGCCATGTATATCCAAGCCTTTACCGTGCTCATAAAGAAGACCATAATGTGCAGTGGTCTTTACATATCGCATAATGCGTCTCACTGCATCCAAATGAGGTTTTCTAGGGCTCTGCATAAATTGGCTTACTAGCCCCACAGCATAACTCAAATCCGGGCGTGTGATAGTTATGTAAATGAGACTACCAACCATCTTTCTGTACATAGATGGATCATCCAACTCCTCACCAAAATCAGCCCGCAACTTCACATTCTGCTGCAAAGGTGTACTCATTGGCTTACACCCTATCATGCCATATTTTGCCAACATGTCCAATGCATATTGGCGTTGCACTAACCATGTACCTGTATGGTCTTTGATCACTCCAATTCCAGGAAATTATCTCAATTCACCCAAGTCTTTCATGTCAAACTGCCCACTCAATGCTTTCTTGACATGCATCACATCTGTACCATGATCACCTGTGATAATCAAGTCATCCACATAGATGACAAGTAAAACAATCCCATGATCTGTTTTCTTCACATAGAGTAAAGAATCTGCTGTAGAAACCTAAAATCCAAGGGAGATAAGATATCTGCTTATCTTATCACTCCAAGCACGAGGTGCTTGCTTCTTCAAACCATATAATGCCTTCTTCAATCTGCATACTACATGAGTGGGATACTTTGGGTGTACATACCCTTCTGGCTGTGCCATATACACTTCTTCTTGTAGATCACTATTTAGAAATGCATTTTTTACATCCATTTTATGCATTTTCCAACCATTTGCTACAGCCATAGCAATGACTGCTCTCCCTGTTCCCATCTTCGCCACTAGACTAAATGTTTCATCATAGTCCAAGCCTTGGGTTTGTGCATAACCTTTAGCTACCAATCTCGCTTTATGACATTCAATGGAACCATCTGACTTGCATTTCACTTTGTAAACCCATTTACAACCAATAACATTTTTGTTTTGTGGTAATGCAACCAAGTCCCATGTGTCATTATGAACCAATGCATCCATCTCAACATCCATCGCCTTCTCCCATACATGCTTTCCAATAGCTTCTGTATAGCATGTAGGTTCCACATGCTTCACCAAAGAAGTCATATATGCGTAATGCATAGCAAAATCACGGTACGTCAACCTGTCAACAACTGGATACCTGGCCCTTTGGGATCTCCGCAATGCATGCAGATCACTCTGAACACCTGTCACTCTAGCATGTGGTGGTACATATCTATCCTGCCTAGCACCAGGACGTTGTTTAAGCTCAATGATGGGATTCTTGAGTTGAAATCAGCCATGTTCTCTAAAAGCTGAAATGTGGTACAGGACATTGATATGTGGCATAAGAGGATTGGACATGTGAATATACAAAGGTTAAAGAACATGCAGACAAGAGGCATTGTTAGTGGGCTGCCTAGATTCAAGTATGATGGGAATATGCATGTTTGTGAAGCTTGTCAGTTTGGAAAGCAGGCAAGGTTGCGGTTTCCTAGAGAAGGAAACGTGAGTAGCAGGCCACTTGAGATAGTACATAGCAATGTATTGTTGAGATTCAAGCTCGATGTCAGTGTGAGCCAGCTATGCTATGTGCTGGCATGTTAGGTAGGAACTATAAATGATCGCGTGTCCAGCTGGTCATAGTGTGTGGACATTAGCTAGGGTTAGATGTGTGTGGACACAACTCATAGTGTTGTGTGTATTATGGATTATGGCATTATGCTTTTGTGTGAGAGTGGAGATGGCTTCCCTCTATGGTTAGGGTTTGCAATATACATTAGGGTTTGCTCTTGTGTGTGTGTCTCCTCCCCCTCTACCGTTCTTTCAATATGGTATCAGAGCCTTGTGCTATTTATTAGGGTTTATGAGTGAGTGAAGAGAAGAGGGAGAAGAAGCTGTGAAGAGAAGCTGTGAAGCTTGCCATTGGAGCTATGAAGCTTGGAGCACACCAAATACTATTAGATCTGAGAGCTTGGCCTACCGGGTAAGGTCTTCTAAACATCCTTGAGTAGATTGCAGGTGATTTAGGCAAAAGCAAAGCAAATTAGAGCAAATCAAAGCAAAGAAAAATTTTGGTTTTTGGAAGCTTTCCATTAAAGCTTGGAAACACTGATGTATGGTGAAATAGAAGTGATTCTGGCAAAAGACACATGTATTTGACAAGGAGAGATGTATTGGAAACTCCTATGCAAGCCCTACTGTGATTTTGGAGCAATTTGAATGCATTTGATTGAGTGGAATTTACTGGTTTTTGCGCTCTCACAAAACAGAGAAAAGGAGGTGAAGATTTGATGCATTTGGAGCGTGTTTTTGGCAAAAATCCAACCATTGACTGGTTGCACACATACCCAAGTGTGTTGGGGACTTGAATACCTCACCAATTAACATTTCAATCACTCCCAAAGGCCCCTACAGTAGGCGGCGCAACTCCAACAGAGAAACAGGGCAGAAAATTGCTCATTTTGAAGCGAGGAGATCAATTACTACTTGGTTGATTGATATATTTCACAATTGCTTTAGCAATTGGTTGCTACATGTTGAGATATCGAGCTCGTCTAGTGAGGCGGTGGACACTGATGACCTGCCTGGGGAATAGGCCCCACACTTACACCACTGGCATGGTTGGTGAGATCTTGGGTGATATGCGGCCAGTGGGATGACAGGCTGTGTGACAGCCACTCTAGAGACTGGCATAGTTATAGCGCCAGCTCATTTAGTCGGGTTCACACTATAGAGAACCCGTGTATGTATTTGGTTGAGTACCTTTCATATTGTGTGTACTCTTATTCTTGTATATGGTGTGTTGAGTGTTGAGGAGAGAAGAAGAAGATTTTGAGCCTCTCACCTTGTGTGTTCTCTATTAGGGTTTTGTGAGTGTGTGTATGTGCTTGCAAGAGCTCAAGCTCTCTTCCCCCCTGCATCTTTTCATGGTATCAGAGCCTGGTTCGTGCTAAGGGCTGAGCTGCAAGCAAGAGAACCACAAGAAGCGGTACGAGGGTAAGAGCTTCAACTACTCTTCCCTATTGTGTTGGTGACTACACCCTTGTCGGGAGCTCTACGGGAGGCACCGGCAAACGATCTCCGATTGAGGAGCTTTCTTCGCGGGAGTGAAGCTATAGGGCAACTATTCAGTCCTACGGCGTCCTACGGACTGCAATTTTCGGGCCGAAAACGCGTTTCGGGCGCGTCTGGATCTCCGTTTTTCAGAAAGCAGGCGATTTCGAGCACTGCGGGTAAGTCATCGATTCTCTGCAGAACTCTGTTTTAAGAACTGCAGGAAGACAGATTGACTGTGCAGACACTGTGGGTGCTGCAAAGAGGTCTACAGTTGCCATTGGGTGTATGTATGCACATTGAAGTCACTGGTTGTGACATTTGAGAGTACTACAGTACCGCTGTGCAGAAAATACAGCATTTGTGCAGGAAAAACCAGAGTGCAGGTTCTGGTAAAATTGTGTGTTTGGCAAGATGTCTAATGATGGCATAACACAGATTGTGGCTGAGAAGCTTGACAAGAATAACTTCCATGCTTGGAGGTTCAGGTTGACGAATTTCCTGATGGGAAAAGGCTATTGGGACTACATAGAAGGTGAGCATGAAGAGGCACCGGAGATACCGGATATACCGACTGCTGCAGATGTGAAAGAGTTTAAAGACTGGAACCAAGGAGCCAGGAAGGTTATGTATTGGCTTTCCATTAATACACAGGACACCATGATTGGGCACATTCAGGATGCCAAGTCCCCCAAGGAGGCGTGGGACACCTTGGTGAAGCTTTATGAAACAAATACCAAGGCACGCAAGATACAGTTGAAGAATGAACTTCATACTGTGGAGAAAAAGAGCATGTCTGTGAATGACTATGCGTTGAAGATAAAGGGTATTGTGGAATCCCTTGCATCTATTGGTGTGTCAGTAGATGATGATGACAAGGTGGAAGTCTGTCTACGTGGTCTCGGGCCACAATACAAGGCGTTCAAGACGTCTATTCAGACTCGGGAAAACATTCCCAACTTTACAGATTTGGTGTCTATGCTGATTATCGAAGAGAAGAACTTGGGTGAAGACCAACAGTCTTCACAAAGTAAAAACAGTTCAGAGCAACAGGCTTTCTACACGAGTTTAGGAAGAGGACGAGGTAGAGGAGGCCGTGGACGCTGTCGTGCCGTGGTACGTCTATGATGTGAAACCGTGCATGTGAGGCCGTCAAATACACATCCAGATGCATGAGGTTATGTGCCATGACGAATCATTATATGATGCCTGAGTATATATGTTCATATTGTAGATAAGGTTCAATAAGATGAGCTGAGGCTGAGCCAGGTTTTGAAGCCTTTGACAGTGTGGTGTGAATTGTGGAGGATTTTTTTTTATGCTTATGGAGAATTTTGGAGCTAGCAGATATCTTATGCCTTGATAGGACTGGACTTTGCTTGTGATATTAGCACTGAGACAGAGAACCTAATGGTGCATATTGGTCGGGATCTTGATCGTATGTCTCAAATGGCAAAAATCATATGCACAATAAGGATGCTAAATGGAGCTAAGGCGTGAGAAAAACCTTTAGAAAGGTTATGGTGTAAAGGTGAAAAGGAGTTGATTATATATATATATATATATATATGGTCAACACTCCATAACAATGGAAGAAAGGGAAATAATAGGTGCATTGAGGATTTTAACCTTAATGCTAAGGTTATGTTTTATAACCTTAGTGCTAAGGTTAACAAAAACATTGGGGAATTTCTAGAAAGAGCGCAGCTTAATGGTATATACAGCTGGCAGAAGCTGGCGGGTATGGGCACCGAAATCGCCGCGGGAAAGAGAGAAGAGACCGGAGCTTCACGACGGCGAAACGGAGAGAAAAGGATTTTTTGCAGAGTTGAGAAGAACAGCGTCGATGGCGACCAGTCAATTTGATGGGAAGGGCTTATCTTCTGTGTACTGCTTTTAGGTGCTAGAAATGATGGGAAAGTTGAGTGCTATTCAATGATGTGCTTCTGGAAAATTCAAGCTCACAGTCAACAGCAGAGGGTTCTATTCCGCCATTTCCTCCTCCTCCGTGTACCGGCGCTGAAGCGGCCATCTTTGATTAATAAAAACAAAGGAAAAATCAACGTGTTCACCTTTCGCTTATTTCAGATAAGCTTAATTTTAAATTAACCTTGTTACTTTAGAAAAAGGGCATGGCAAATAAGCCCTTAAAGGTTTTGGAATATATGGGCAAAGGTTGATGAACAAGATATAAATTTTGGAAGAACTGAAGTTTGTAAAATCATGGAAGATGGCCTTGTGATTGCTTGACTGAGTTTTGGAAATTATGTACATGAAATAGCTATGCCGTATTCTATCTTTTGCTTGTGAAATGTTAGAATATTAAGGCAGGTTTTCAGGTGAAAAAGAGCATCATGATTTAATGGTTTTGAGGGCACTGGATGTAATGGAATGTAGCTGGCCACATGTATATTGGAAAAATTAGAAAGCTTTATTATGCCCACATGTGAATGGTTCAAAGGGATTTCATGCAATTCTGTGCAATCATCTGGATGAATTCAAGGATGTATTGAGGGAAGTGGATACATGTATTTGTCATTGGAAATAGTGATGTTCAATACTCCTTGGGAGATCTTGTATGTGAGTTTCCTTGTTAGGTTCGACACCAACTCTCACAGCTAGAAGTTTCGTACTTTCCTGGCTACTCCGCACACTTCACGACAACTTTGGTGAACCCGACGTGAAACTGCTGGGGTGAGAGTGTGGTGAAACATACAGCGAAGCTATGGCTGAGAATTCTGAGGGCCAGGGGGTTCATTTTGACCCCGGAGTTATGCAGATGTTCCAAATGTTTTCCATGTACATGCAACAGCAACAAGCTGCTGAGAGGGGACAGATTTCCATGACCAAAGCCTTACAATCAATTGTGAAAAAGGTAGATCAATTTGATGGGAAGGACATTACAAAGTATCTGCGCAATTATATAAAGGAGATGGAGCTAAATAGGGTGACCGAGGAGGATATGGTTCGAAGTTTCGAGTTGGTATGCGTTCCTGAAATAAGAGAGCGCATAAAAGGATTGCAGACAGCACAGGGTGGCAGAAATTGGGAAGAATTCAAACTTGCTTTAAAGGATGAATACTTCATGGAGGATTCTGAGCGAGTGACCAAACGAACTTTTTTGGAATGGGTCACAAAACCTAAAATGGGAATTTCTGCCACAGAATTGCTAAGGGAGTTTGAGAAGCATTATGCCCAGTTGTCAAGAATAGAGCGTGCAACTTTGGACAGAGAAAAGACAGAGCTCTTCTTGCAGGCAGCTGGGAAAGATCTCCAGGAGACATTGGAAATCCTCCTTGAGGATAAAAATACAGAGCAAGGATTAAAGAGTGATTGGAATGATGTTGAGGATGCAGTCACTATGTTAGCAAAGCGGCAGCGGAGGAGGGATAAAATGGTGATGGGCTCTGCAACCCCCATAGCTGCTGTTACCCCTGAGAGTTTATCCAAGCCAGCTGCCACAATTCCTAAGATAGATGGGCCGATGGATGAGCTTATCAAGGGTATGCGTGATTTAAAATTGAAGATGTCCAGGATCGAAGAAAAAGGTCTACCATTGGGGCAGGCTTCTATGCAAAGGCCTCAAATCAAAGAAGGGTTTACATATAGATGCATATGGTGTGATGACCCAGAGCATGCAAAGAAGGATTGTACCAGCTATAAAGAAGCTCTTAAAAATCAACTTGTGTTCTTCAAAGATGGGAAAATCCATCTTACAGAGACTGGTCTTCCGCTGAGTACAAACTTTGGGAAAGGAGGGATGAAAAAGCTGGTAGAGGATATGGCTGCTAGTCATGCCATTTCTATGGTTGAGGCAGCAACCTATGGATTAAAGGTTGGTCAACAAAAGCAGGGATTTGAGAATGATGAGGATTATGAGAATGAGAATTTTTGGCCGTCAACAATGGAATTAATTGCATCAAGGAAAGTGTCAAAGCAAGCTTTGCATGAGGCAGGTGATTGTATACGCCTTGAGACTGGCTGGGAGGAGCCTGTGGATTCTTTATCCATTCATGCCTATATTGCCAAATGCCAAAATAATGAGGCACAGGTAGAGGAGAAACGTAAAAGGGAAAATGAGGAAGGAGGGCCATCAAAAAGAGTTACACGTGGAAGTGAAAAGAAGGATCCTGGGCCATCACATATGCCTCCACAGCAAAGCAGACCTCCACATGATGTTTCAATGGAAGAAGTGCCAGCAAAAATGAAGGAGAAGGGTAAAAGGAAAAGTCCACTCTACAAGCTTCAATCTGATATTGAAGTTGCAACAGATCTCAAAAAGGTGCTTGAAGAGAGAATTCTAAACAGCAGGGTGGAATTCACACTAGGGGAAGTCTTGGGGATTGCAAAGAAAGAATTTCACGATGAGATAATTGATATTATACGAAGAAAAAGGCAGTCCATAATTGAATCTATTCCATCACAAGGGGAAGCAAGCACTTCCAAGACTCATGGTGTACAGGTACAGAAAAAGGAAGAGAGAGAAAATGTGGTGGAATGTAATCACTCTGCTGATGGGGCACGACAAGTGCGTTTTGTGGAAGAGGATGATGAAAAAGAAGTTCTTACAAAGAGTCATTACTCCAGGAGCCATTGGGCAAGAGCCACCACTGAAACCCTTGTCAAGATAGGTGATTTGGAAGAGCCATATGTCGCTCTAATTGATCATGGGTCTGAAATAAATCTTATGGCTAAAAATCTCTACAACAAATGTAAGTGGCCAATGGATGTGGATCATGGGTGGATGATTAAAGCAGCTAATAATTCATCTGGAGAGCTTTATGCTGCATGCCCAAATGTAAGGGTAACTATAGGGGATGTAAAGGATGATCAGAATTTCTTTGTTCAGGAGATGTCATCGTATCCCCTCATTCTTGGGCAACCCTACATTACAGCTGTAAGGATGGAAACAAAGGTTTTGGATGATGGTTCAGCTTATGCAAGAATAAGGAGTAAAGATGGCAAAAAAGCTGTTCAGTTTTTGACAGTTTGCATTAATCATGAAAGGAATCGTGAATCTCTTCGGGCACAGTCACTCCCAAAGATAAACAGAGAGTTTATGAATTACAGGGAGATGAGGGATTTTGGCCAGGTGCCATTGTAAAGCGGGATTCCAATGGTACAAGGGGAAATGAGTTCTCGCAGGACTCAATCAATGTAAATAGTTTTTCAGCAAATTTTCAGGGATTCTCCAGCTATGGGTCACTGGTTTTTGTAAAAAGCAAGGATTTAAAGCGTGGCATGCAAAAACATATACAAAATGAACAAAAAAGTTTTGAACAGTGTGGTCTTTTGGAGAAGAATGAGTTTATTTCAGGGGTGCTTGATGAGGTGTCATTTATAGATACTATGGATGTACTTTTTGATATGAGAAGAGCATGCTTACAGGGTGGAAATGAAATGATAAGGGTGTCATCTGTGGAGATGTATGATATAATCCAGGAATTTGAGGGGGTGGAATGTAAAAACATGAATTGTGAGATGGATGCTCATGTTGATACAAAGTACAAAACGGTTGCAAAAAAGGTGAAGCCAGTTGCCTTGCCCTTGCCACCAGGAAGCAAGGAGAAGATAGATGAAGCTTCTATGCAGCCAAATCTTAGAGATCCGAAGAAAATTGGGCATAAATTTACTCAAGAAACTCTGAAAGAGCTGAAGATTGGTGAGAGGGATTTTCTGTTGCCAGTTGAAAGGGAATGCTTTGAGGAGATGCTTGTAAAACATGGGAAAGCTTTTGCCTTTCAGCCGCATGAGATTGGTTGTGTTGATCCAAGTGTAACAGCACCAATGGTGATCTTTACTGTTCCACATGTGCCCTGGAACCTGCGGCCAATTCCAGTACCAAAGGCTCTCTTGCCAAAGTTGATGGAATTACTAAAGGAAAAGATCAAGATGGGAATCTTGGAGCCTTCATGTGCCCCATATTCCAACAGATGGTTTACTGTACCAAAGAAAAATGGGACATTGCGCTTTATTCAAGACATGCAACCTGTAAACAAAGTCACAATTAGGAATGTGGGAGCAGGTCCAATTGTGGATGAGTTTGCAGAAGCATTTGCAGGGAAAGCTATATACTCTATGGGTGATCTGTATTCGGGATATGATCAGTTCCAGCTGGATATGCAAAGCAGGGACTTGACCACAATGAGAACTCCTTTGGGATTAGTAAGGATGTGTACCTTACCACAGGGAGCCACTAACTCAGTGGCACATATGATGAATGGAATGAATAAAGTCTTACGGGACTTCATACCACAAAAAACTATGCCATTTTTGGATGATGTGCCAATAAAGGGCTGTGATGAGAAAGACAAAGATGGGAATTTGGATTCAAAAGGGTGCCGCAAGTTTGTGGCAGATCATATAAAGGATTGTGACATGATTCTATCCAGGCTTGAAGAAGTGAATCTTACTTTATCTGGGCAGAAATCAGTGTTTGGGGTTGGTGAAGTGCTAATAGTGGGACATCTTTGTAGTACTAGTGGACGCCGTCCTTGTCCAGCCAAGATAGACGCAATACAAAGAATGAAGGAAATATGCATTAATGTTACAGAGCTGAGGAGATTTCTTGGAGCATGCGTCTTTTATGTTATTTGGATCCCACACTATGCACATGTAGCAGATCCTCTTTATCAGCTTTTGAGGAAAAATCAAAAATTTTTGTGGAGTGCAGTACATATCAAAGCTATGCGGAAGCTGAAATATTTGCTCCAATCATCACCCATTTTGAGAAAGGCAGATTATGAGTGTGGCAGGCCTGTGATTGTTACAGTTGATACTAGTCCTACTGGGATTGGATGGGCAGTAGGGCAAGATGATGAGGATGATCATAGGTATGTAATTAGATTTGGAGCAAAGGTATTAAGCTTTCGGCAGCGAAAGTATCCACAGATCAAGAGAGAATTATGGGGGATTGTCACTGCTCTAAAATGTGAAAAAGAATATCTTATTGGGGCATCTGTACTTGTGGAGACTGATTGCTTGCCACTTCTTGGGATGATAGCAAGTTGTACCACTCCAGATATTGCTATGCTTAGGTGGATTGCTTATATCAAGTCACTAAATCCTGAGTTTGAGCATATTGCGGGAAAAGATAATCCAGTTGCAGATATGCTATCAAGAGCCAGGTATGAAGATGAGAAAGAGATGGTTAGTGACATTGATGATGTGGGTACAAAGTTCTATACTACAGCATATGCAAAGGGGGATCATATTTGCTTATCAAATGCACTTGAGTCTTTTATTGAGGAAATATATGAAGGAGATTGGTTGCTCATTGGTCAATATTTGAGCACTCTAACAAGGCAAGAAAATTGGTCTGACTCAGAATTTAAGAGGATCCGCAGAAAAGCATATGGTTACTTTCTAAAGGATGGGTATCTCTGGAAACATCCTAAACAGAGGAATGCTATGCCACAGAGAGTCATATGTGATAAAGAGACTCAAGAGAAGCTTGTGAAAGAATTCCATGAGAGTCTCTGGGCTGGGCATAGAAGTGTGTGGGCCACTTTTACCAAAATAAAGGAAAAATATTGGTGGAGAGGAATGTACAAGGATATTTCCCAATATGTGGAAACATGCATGGTATGCCAAATGTACTCAAATGTGAGGCATCGTGATGGCTTGCAACCAACCTACCCACCTGCCATGCACTACAAATGGGTAGTGGATCTAGTTACAATGCCTTTGGGAATTTGGCAGATGCGGTATATAGCACTTGCAAGAGAAGATTTGACAAATCAGGTAGAAGGGCGTGCCCTTAGAACAAAGAGTACGGAAACAGTATGCAAATTTCTCTTGGAAGATGTGATCTGCCGATATGGTTGTGTTGGGAAAATAACAGCTGATAGGGGAGAGCTAGATGTTGAAGAAGCAAGGGAATTCTTCTCTAGAATTGGTATCAAACTGTCTCTAACATGTGCTTACAATCCTGAGGGCAATGGGAAAAGTGAGCGAGGACATCCTCCAATCATTAAAGCTTTGGCTAAGGCATGCAGAGAAAGGATGAGAGTGTGGCCAAAGCTGCTACCATATGCCTTGTGGGCTGACCGTACAACTCATAGCTCAGTGACAGGATACATGCCTGCTGAATTAATGTATGGTCAGAAGCCAGTGATGCCAGTTGAAGAAGTAATTCTAACTTGGAATGTATTGCCCTGGGTGGAAGGATTGAGCAGAGATGACCTCCTTGCATTGAGAATAAGACAGTTGGAGAGGAGGCCTGAAGATGTAGAGCTTGCTAAAGCTCGCCTGAAAGATGCAAGGCTGAAAAATAAAGAAAGATTTGATAGTAGACACAGACTCCGGCCAAAACCTATTGAAGAAGGTGATTGGGTTCTAATGTATGATAGTAGCCTTGACAACCAATTCACTGTTCAAAGAAAATTTGCAAAAAGATGGTTTGGCCCTTACATTGTCAGGCATGTGCATGGGAATGCCACATATACTCTGTGTGAGCTTGATGGAACAGAAGTAAAGAATCTTGTGGCTGGCAAAAGAATCAAGATATTTAAAAGAAGGCATGATGGTGATCCTTTTGATTCACAAGAAATTCAGGATGAGAAGCTTGACAGTGGAAGTATGGATATGATTGAAGAGGAAGAGGATGATCTTCCTGGAACTGCAGAAGATGAAAACGACATCCAGCTATATGTAGATCTTGATGATGATTTGGCACATACCAGAGGATGTGCAGGTTTAGAGGGGGTGGATGTCGTGCCGTGGTACGTCTATGATGTGAAACCGTGCATGTGAGGCCGTCAAATACACATCCAGATGCATGAGGTTATGTGCCATGACGAATCATTATATGATGCCTGAGTATATATGTTCATATTGTAGATAAGGTTCAATAAGATGAGCTGAGGCTGAGCCAGGTTTTGAAGCCTTTGACAGTGTGGTGTGAATTGTGGAGGATTTTTTTTTATGCTTATGGAGAATTTTGGAGCTAGCAGATATCTTATGCCTTGATAGGACTGGACTTTGCTTGTGATATTAGCACTGAGACAGAGAACCTAATGGTGCATATTGGTCGGGATCTTGATCGTATGTCTCAAATGGCAAAAATCATATGCACAATAAGGATGCTAAATGGAGCTAAGGCGTGAGAAAAACCTTTAGAAAGGTTATGGTGTAAAGGTGAAAAGGAGTTGATTATATATATATATATATATATATGGTCAACACTCCATAACAATGGAAGAAAGGGAAATAATAGGTGCATTGAGGATTTTAACCTTAATGCTAAGGTTATGTTTTATAACCTTAGTGCTAAGGTTAACAAAAACATTGGGGAATTTCTAGAAAGAGCGCAGCTTAATGGTATATACAGCTGGCAGAAGCTGGCGGGTATGGGCACCGAAATCGCCGCGGGAAAGAGAGAAGAGACCGGAGCTTCACGGCGGCGAAACGGAGAGAAAAGGATTTTTTGCAGAGTTGAGAAGAACAGCGTCGATGGCGACCAGTCAATTTGATGGGAAGGGCTTATCTTCTGTGTACTGCTTTTAGGTGCTAGAAATGATGGGAAAGTTGAGTGCTATTCAATGATGTGCTTCTGGAAAATTCAAGCTCACAGTCAACAGCAGAGGGTTCTATTCCGCCATTTCCTCCTCCTCCGTGTACCGGCGCTGAAGCGGCCATCTTTGATTAATAAAAACAAAGGAAAAATCAACGTGTTCACCTTTCGCTTATTTCAGATAAGCTTAATTTTAAATTAACCTTGTTACTTTAGAAAAAGGGCATGGCAAATAAGCCCTTAAAGGTTTTGGAATATATGGGCAAAGGTTGATGAACAAGATATAAATTTTGGAAGAACTGAAGTTTGTAAAATCATGGAAGATGGCCTTGTGATTGCTTGACTGAGTTTTGGAAATTATGTACATGAAATAGCTATGCCGTATTCTATCTTTTGCTTGTGAAATGTTAGAATATTAAGGCAGGTTTTCAGGTGAAAAAGAGCATCATGATTTAATGGTTTTGAGGGCACTGGATGTAATGGAATGTAGCTGGCCACATGTATATTGGAAAAATTAGAAAGCTTTATTATGCCCACATGTGAATGGTTCAAAGGGATTTCATGCAATTCTGTGCAATCATCTGGATGAATTCAAGGATGTATTGAGGGAAGTGGATACATGTATTTGTCATTGGAAATAGTGATGTTCAATACTCCTTGGGAGATCTTGTATGTGAGTTTCCTTGTTAGGTTCGACACCAACTCTCACAGCTAGAAGTTTCGTACTTTCCTGGCTACTCCGCACACTTCACGACAACGCGGTCAAGGAGGTGGCCGAATAGGTAATCAGAATTATGGTCAGCAGCAGCAGCAACAACAACAGTCCCAGAATCAACAACAACAACAACAACACGTAGGTGGAAGAGGCAAATTCAGAGGCAGGGGGAGTCAAAGAGGCCGTGGAAATTGGCAAAGGCAGTACAATGATGCACGTGAATGCTATTATTGTGGTAAGCCTGGACATGTGCAGGCAGAATGTTATAAAAAGCAGGCTGACATGCAAAATGGGAAAGTGCAGCAAAACAACTATGCATCCTCAAGCAGAAATAATGAGGATAATGAGAGGTTGTTTGTTATGCAGCATGTCGTGAATGCCATGTCTGAAAATGTTGATGCAGCACAAAAAGATAATGTATGGTATGTGGATTCAGGCGCTTTGAACCACATGACGAGTCATGGGGAGTGGTTCAAGGAGATGAAAAACCCGGAAAGACCAGGTTTTGTGGAAACAGGGGATGACACTGCTCATCCAATTGCCCACATTGGAGATGTGCCATTGTCTATGCAGGATGGCAAAGTGAAGTACCTTGCAGATGTACTTCATGTACCGAACATAACAAAGAATTTGGTTTCAGTTGGCCAGATGATTGAGCAGGGTTTGCAGGTTCGGTTTAACCCTGATGGGTGTTATGTTGAAGATTTTAAAGACAAGTGCAGGTTGGTTGCAAAAGGCAACAGAGTGGGCAGAATGTTCACGTTGAATGTAGACATGCCTGAAATGAGTGCTGCGATGTTTGCAAATGGTTCAGGAGTTGTTGCAGACACAGACATATGGCATAAAAGAATTGGACATGTAAATGTGCAGAGATTGAAGTCTATGCAAACAAAAGGAATTGTGACAGGGCTGCCAAAATTTAAAGTGGAAGGTATGCAGAAAATATGTGAAGCATGCCAATTTGGGAAGCAAACAAAGCATGTGTTTCCACGTAACAGATATGTGAGCAAAAATGCACTAGATGTTGTGCATTCAGATGTGTGGGGTCCTACGAAGACCGTATCTATGGGAGGCTGCAGGTACTATGTCACTTTCATTGATGACCACACAAGGAAAGTGTGGGTATATTTCATGAAGGAGAAGAGTGAGGTGTTCACTCACTTTCAGAATTTCAGAGTTTTGGTTGAAAAGCAAACAGGGAAATATGTAAAGTGCCTAAGGTCAGATGGAGGGGGAGAGTACTTCTCCAATGAGTTCTCTGAATTCTTGAAGAAGAATGGTATTCGGAGACAGTTCACATGCAGATATACTCCGCAGCAAAATGGAGTTGCTGAGCGGAAAAACAAGCACATTGCTGAGATTGCGCGAGCATTGATGGAAGAGAAGAATATGCCGCATTGCTATTGGGCTGAGGCTGTTTCTACAGCAGTATACATTATGAACAGGACTCCAACTGCAGCCATACATGATGTAACTCCAGAGGAGAGGTTTACTGGCAGAAAACCAGATTTGTCTCATCTGAAAGTTTTTGGATGCATACCCCGAGCATGTTTGCAGGTTGAAGAAAGCCTTGTATGGCTTAAAACAAGCACCAAGAGCATGGTCTGACAAGATTTCTGAATATCTTGTCACTATTGGCTTTCATGTAGCCAATGCAGATTTCTCATTGTATGTGAGACATGGTGATAGAGGAGTTGTGCTTGTTGTCATCTATGTAGATGACTTGATCATTACGGGGGACCATGATGCAGAGATCTTTGATGTAAAGATCCTGCTTAAACAGAAGTTCGAGATGAAGGATCTGGGGGAGCTCAGATATTTCTTGGGCATTGAGGTGATTAGGTCACCACATGGTATTGGATTACTGCAGAGACAGTATGGCTTGGACATGTTCTCCAAGTATGGTATGACAGGCTCTAAGCCTATTTCTGTGCCATTGGATCAGAATGGCAAGTTGAGTGCAGATTCAGGAGAGATCTTGGAGGATCCTACTATGTACAGACGCATAGTAGGAAGTTTGATCTACATGACGATCACCAGACTAGATTTGAGCTATGCTGTTGGGTTGGTGAGTCAGTTTATGCAGGTTCCACGGAAACCGCATTTGGATGCAGTGAGACGCATACTGAGGTATGTGAAGTCTACTTTGCATTGTGGACTATTCTATGAGACTGGGACAGAGATATGTGTACATGGGTACACAGATGCTGATTGGGCTGGTAGTATCTCAGATAGAAGATCTACCAGTGGATTCATGTTTTCTTTGGGGAGTGCTGCTGTGACTTGGAGCAGCAAGAAGTAGCCTACGGTTGCTCTATCGAGTACAGAGGCCGAGTACAGAGGAGCTGCTATGGCAGCATGTGAGGTAGCTTGGTTGAGAAAGCTACTTGCAGATTTGGGTCTATCAGTGGTGGATAGACAAGTTGTCATTTTCTGTGACAACATTAGCAGTATACAGTTGGCCAGGAACCCAGTCTTTCATGCTCGTACGAAGCACATAGAGGTCCACTACCACTTCGTCAGAGAGAAGGTCTTGGCAGGAGACCTTGACCTTGTTTATGTCAGCACAGAGGATCAGGTAGCTGACATCTTCACCAAAGCATTGGGTACAGAGAAGCTCCGCAGATTCTCAGGGCTTCGATGAGATGGAGTTGAGCTCGAGGGGGAGTGTTGAGATATCGAGCTCGTCTAGTGAGGCGGTGGACACTGATGACCCGCCTGGGGGATAGGCCCCACACTTACACCACTGGCATGGTTGGTGAGATCTTGGGTGATATGCGGCGAGTGGGATGACAGGCTGTGTGACAGCCACTCTAGAGACTGGCATAGTTATAGCGCCAGCTCATTTAGTCGGGTTCACACTATAGAGAACCCGTGTATGTATTTGGTTGAGTACCTTTCATATTGTGTGTACTCTTATTCTTGTATATGGTGTGTTGAGTGTTGAGGAGAGAAGAAGAAGATTTTCAGCCTCTCACCTTGTGTGTTCTCTATTAGGGTTTTGTGAGTGTGTGTATGTGCTTGCAAGAGCTCAAGCTCTCTTCCCCCCTGCATCTTTTCACTACACACATTGGAGAAGAGGGCTACATGGTTGGTTTTATCAATTATGCCTAATTGAGCTGGGAATGAGCTGATTAAACGGGCTATCCCCACTGGTTTGCAGAGAAACAGGGTCATTTTAATTGAGCAATTAATCTTTGGTCTTCCATATACTTTCCACACTATGTCCAAGCAACCTTGGCCCATAGTCTCTAAATTACCCATGCTCCACATACTTCTATTACAATCCACGATGCCCACTCATGCTTGGGGATGCATACACAACCAAGCTGCCGCGAATAGCTGAAACCATCTCCAACGAACTACACTGGACAGGCCTGCCAACAAGCCCAAATCCAAACCAATCCACCCTGTACACCTGGCAAGGCATTCCACGGCCAAGTTTTCATTCACACCATGCACACGTATGTACACAAGCCAAAAAGACCACTCAGAAAAACGCCTGACACTTGGCAACTGGGCTGAAAGTTTCCTCATAATCAATGCCATATGTCTGTGCAAATCCTTTGGCTACCAATCTAGCCTTGTACTTGCTTATGCTTCCATCACTGTTATGTTTTACTTTGCACACCCACTTGCATCCAATGGCTTTCTTGCCTTTAAGCAATTGCACTAAATCCCAAGTCGCATTTCCATATAGTGCATCCATCTCCTTATCCATAGCTTTCTCCCAACACACATTTCCAACAGCCTCATCAATGCATGTGGGCTCTACAACTTGTACAACCTTTGCCATGTATGCATAGTGATGTGCCACATAACCATCATAGGTAAACCTCTGCACAGGGTTCTTCACTCTCCCAGATCTTCATGGCTTCCATAGCCTTCTTTACACCAGGTGTTCTCATGTGGCTGGTATCCCAAGCTCCTCATCAAGGCTCATCTCTGAGCCACTAGACTCTCCATCAACATGAGAATGCCGTGCAGAAATGTCAGGCATACTAAGGGGCTCAACTACTTTCGCTTTGCCTTTATGTGATGTACTTTCTCTTTGCCTTTATGTGATGTACTAATCACATTTGCAGGATTGGTATTATGATGCAACCTATCACTCCATGGTCTATCAACTGAACCACTAGATGAGGACTCTCCTGGTCCACTCAAAGACTGTGATTGCTGACTTGTATTCTGTGCAACCACATTTTCACTCACATCAGTCCCAAACAGCTTCTTTTTCAGCAGCATACCAGCTACTCATCCAATCAAAGACAACATCCCTGCTTACCCTCAACTCACGTGTAGTACGGTTATAACACCTGTATCCCTTTTGCTCAAGGGAGTATCCAATAAACACACATTTTTCTGCTTTTGGATCTAGCTTAGTTCTCAGCTCATCTGGCACATGCACATATGTAATGCATCCAAAAACTTTTAGATGAGACAAATCAGGTTTTCTGTCAGTAAACCTCGCCTCTGGAGTTACATCATGTATGGCTGCAGTTGGAGTCCTGTTCATGATGTAAACTGCTGTAGAAATAGCCTCAGCCCAATAGCTATGTGGCATATTCTTCTCTTCCATCAATGCTCGCGCAATCTCAGCAATGTGCCTATTTTTCCGCTCAGTAACTCCATTTTGCTACGGAGTGTACCTGCATGTAAACTGTCTCCAAAAACCATTCTTCTTCAAAAATTCAGAGAAGTTATTGGAGAAGTACTCTCCCCCTCCATCTGACCTTAGGCACTTTACATATTTCCCTGATTGCTTTTCAACCATAACTCTAAAATTCTAAAAATGAGTGAACACCTCACTCTTCTCCTTCATGAAGTATACCCACACTTTCCTTGTGTGGTCATCAATAAATGTCACATAATACCTGCAGCCTCCCATAGACATGGTCTTCGTAGGACCCCATACATCTGAATGAATAACATCTAGTGCAGTTCTGCTCACATTTCTATTACGTGGAAATACATGCTTTGTTTGCTTTCCAAATTGGCATGCTTCACATATTCTCTGCATACCTTCAACTTTAAACTTTGGCAGCCCTGTCACAATTCCTTTAGTCTGCATAGACTGCATTCTCTGAACATTCACATGTCCAATTATTTTATGCTAAATGTCTGTCTACAACAATTCCTGAACCATTTGCAAACATCGCAGCACTCACTTCAAGCATGTTTACATTCAATGTAAACATTCTGCCCACTCTAAAACCATTAGGGTTAAACCGAACCTGCAAAGCCTGCTCAATCATCTGACCAACTGAAACCAAATTCTTTGTTATGTTCGGAACATGAAGTACATCTACAAGGTACTTCACTTTGCCATCTTGCATAGACTATGGCACATCTCCAACATGGGCAATTTGATGAGCAGTGTCATCCCCTGTTTCCACAAAACTTGGTCTTTCAAGGTTTTTCATCTCCTTGACCTACTCCCCATGACTTGTCATCTGGTTCGAAGCACCTGAATCAACATACCATACATCATCTTTATGTGCTGCTTCAACATTTTCAGGCATGGCATTCACACGACATGCTGCATAACAAATAACCTTTCATTATCCTCATTGTTTCTGCTCGAGGATGCATAGTTCTTTTCCTGCAATTTCCCATTTTGCATGTCAACCTACTTCTTATAACAATCTGCCTGCACATGTCCAGGCTTACCACAATAAAAGCATCCACGTGTATCATTATGCTACCTTTGCTAATTTCCATGACCTCTTTGACTCCCCCTGTCCCTCGGAATTGGCCTCTTCTACCTGCGTGTTGTTGTTGTTGTTGTAAATTTTGGGACTGTTGTTGTTGCTGCTCTGCTGGCCATAATTCTGATTACCTGTTCGGCCACCTCCTTGACCGCGTCCACAGCCTCCTCTACCTTGTCCTCTTCCTGAACTTGTGTAGAAGGCCTTCTGCTCTGAACTGTTTTTGTTTTGTGAAGAATGTTGGTCTTTACCCAAGCTCTTCTCTTCTATAATCAACATAGACACCAAATCTGTAAAATTGGGAATGTTTTTATGAGTCTGAATAGACGTCTTGAACGCCTTGTATTGTGGCCCGAGACCACGTAGACAGACTTCCACCTTATCACATCATCATCTACTGAAACACTAATAGATGCAAGGGATTCCACAATACCCTTTATCTTCAATGCATAGTCATTCACAGACATACTCTTTTTCTCCACAGTATGAAGTTCATTCTTCAACTGTATCTTTCATGCCTTGGTATTCGTTTCATAGAGTTTTACCAAGGTGTCCCACATCTCCTTGGGGGACTTGGCATCCTGTATGTGCCCAATCATGGTGTCCTATATACTGATAGAGAGCCAATACATAACTTTTCTGGCTCCTTGGTTCCAATCCTTGAGCTCTTTCACATCTGCAGCAGTCGGATTGATCTCCGGTATCTCTGATGCCTCTTCATGCTCACCTTCTATGTAGTCCCAATAACCCTTTCCCATCAGGAAATTCGTCAACCTGAGCCTCCAAGCATGGAAGTTGTTCTTATCAAGCTTCTCAGCAACAATCTAGTTTATGCCATCATTTGACATCTTGCCAAACAACACTCTGGTTTGTCCTGCACAAGCTGCTGTATTTTCTGCAACCGTACTGTAGTACACTCAAATGTCACAACCAGTGACCTCAATGTGTATACATACACCCAATGGCAACTGTTGACCTCCTTGCAGCACACATAGTGTCTACACAGCCAATATGTCTTCCTGCAGTTCTTAAAACAGAGTTCTGCAGAGAATCGATGACTTACTCACAGTGCTCGAAATCGCCTGCTTTCTGAAAAACGGAGGTCATAGCGCACCCGAAATGCATTTTTGACCCAAAAATGTAGTCCAATAGGACAGTATAGTTGCCCTATAGCTTTACTCCCACGCGAAGAAAGCTCCTCAATTAGAGATTGTTTGCCGGTGCCTCTCGTAGAGCTCCCGACACACAAGGGTGCAGTCGCCACCAAGCAGTCACCACCAACACAAATAGGGAAGAGTAGTTAAAGCTCTTACCCTTGTACCGCTTCTTGTGCTTCTCTTGCTTGCAGCTCAGCTCCTAGCATAAACCAGGCTCTGATACCATAAAAAGATGTAGGGGAGAAGAGAGCTTGAGCTCTTGCAAGCACACACACACTCACAAAACCCTAATAGAGAACACACAAGGTGAGAGGCTGAAAATCTTTTTCTTCTTCACTCAACACTCAACACACCATATACAAAGATAAGAGTACTCACATATGAAAAGGTACTCAACCAAATACATACTAGGGTTCTCTATAGTGTGAACCCAACTAAATGAGCTAGCGCTATAACTATGCCAGTCTCTAGAATGGCTGTCACACAGCCTGTCATCCCACTGGGTGCATATCACCCATGATCTCACCAACCATGCCAGTGGTGTAAGTGTGGGGCCTATCCTCCTGCTGGTGGGTCGTCAGTGTCCACCGCCTCACTAGATGAGCTCGATATCTCAACACAACATGGGCTTGCATATTAGAGCATACAAGAATCTCCCTAGTGCCATTCCTATTCCTATTTGTGCATTAGAAGAATGGCCCTGAAGGTCGTGTTGGAATGTCCTTGGGGCATCATAGAATAGCCGTTGTGCATGAGAATAATGGTCTATCTTTGGAATGGTTATGTATGGAAAGAATGGCCCTAGGGCCATTCTTTCTCTTTTGTTTATGTGAGCACCTCTTTATGGGCTATTCTTAGATGACCTAGGGCCATTCCAACATGACCTTGAGGCCATTAGAGCATGTAATAATGGCCCTAGAACCGTTCTTGCAATTGTTGTGCATGAGAAGAATGGCCCTAGGGCTATTTTTTGATACCCAAGGCCACTCTAACATGGAAATCAGGCTAATAGATCATGCAAGGATGGCCTTGGGGTCATGCAAGAATGGCCCTAGGGCCATTGCTAATGCTATTGTGCATGGAAAGAATGCCCCTAGAGCAAGGTTATCATAGTTTAAATTTTGTGCAAGTTAGAGAATTAAATTGGCTACCACGTCTTTTTGTTTGAGAACTGTTTACTTGTAGAAGTTTTGTGCATTCTTTTGATTTGTTGAGATTTGCATGATGAATTGGATACTACCAAGTCGTTGCAAAGTTCTAATGTAGTAGAATTGAAGCCATTCTGCCATGGTAGCAAATATATCAAAAGTTCTATCTAGGAGATTTACTACTTTTAAGTAGATATATATTTCCTTGAGAAAATATTTACTTAAAAAAGAACATATTTGTTTACTATGCATATGGGTACACCATTGTCGAGGCCATATCATGCTTAAAAATGTTATCATTAGAGTTATTTTGCTCAGGAGCCCCTTATGATCCGTATGAAATAACTATATAACATCAAGCATCGCAGATACTAGCACGAATGAAATTGCCATTGAAGTTGTGGAGGAGTCAATTCCACTTGAGAAGGAGATTTGTTCAATACAACACACATCTAAGAGAGCAATGCTGACTGTGGTATTGGATTACTCTTGAAGCATTACTTCCAGCCATGTTCTCTACACCAATCCATTATGTATGCTCCAAGTAAATACCTTATACTTTGTCCAGGGTGTATATCATTTTTGCAGAATGTTTTAGGAAAATTCAATGTTGGTATTTAGTCAACTCTAACACAAGAATGTTCTCCAAATGGTGAGAGCTTTACAAGAGAAAGCTAGGAGAATACTTTCTTTCTTTGCTATTTGGAGTCAGAATGCATGTTATAGTTTTGAGAAGAGAAAAGTGTTTAGGCCAGATAACCCATGAGAGATCCCTGTCCCCTCTGCACAACGAATTCAGGGGTGCTAGCAACGGAAGTATCACTTCTTGCATGGGGCAGGGTCCCTCACTCAGGGCCTCACCCACCACGGATATCTGGACAAGAGACTAATCCCTCGGTTCTTCCAAAACCAAACCCAAAAAAACTTCCCTCGCTCGAAAATCACGGGCGATTCCTCCGGGATATTTTTACTCTAACGTAGTCAAAAGACTTAACTAACTGAACTAATCTGACCGAGCCCGTAAGTCCCATAGTTAGATTAAGGAAAAGATTGCACTTGGATCATAGAGACCAATGCTATTTTCCTCATTGAGAGGCACAGCCGTTGATTCTTTTCCATAGAATAATTTTTATCCGGGATTTTCTTCATCTATCGTACCATAATAGAATTGAGTCTCATGTTAGGGATCCATCAGTCCATCCAATTCCGTGGGTTAACTAACCACGCCCAACCACTGTAGTGATGGGATCCATCTAAGAATTTGGTTAGGTTTTGTCCCGGGTACCAGGGAAAAGAGTTCCTAGGCCCTCTAGCCGGATATTCATGCAAACTTAAAACTAGACACACCACTTATACACCCAATATGAAATTGCCTTTTTCACAGATTTAGCTGTCTTTAAAACGATCATTTAATGAAACTATAGTATCACTAATCCTCCAAAATATCCGATTGAATCCTAATTTCTAATTTTTCCTTCATCAGTGTACCTATGGCATCATTGGTAAACTAGAACGCTCACCACCTGTCAGGGGCCTTTTCGATAGTTCCTAGCTCATAGTAACTGGTAATATTTTCACTTATAAAAATCAAAATGGAATCTCCGTTGAAGATCAGCAAGATCAACCAACAGATCCATATAAAAGAGCCATGGACTCATCCGTTGAGGACCAGCAAGGTCAATCCACCAGATCCATGCCCGAATTCAAAAAACAACTCTTACTCCTTGTTCCAATATCTTCCCTGACGCATGTGGGTATCTTCAGCAACCCAGATCCCGAGCACCGTATGGTCAGTACCCTCTAGGATCCTTTGCAGGTCACCTAGCGCTTCACTCATAAGATGCTTCCTTGGTCCCTCATCCACCGTACGGGAAGCTCACCATTTAAATTGAGCCGAGGCTGGTCAAGACCTCAGCCGACCTTGCTACGCGAGACGTCCTCCATTGACTCTCCATCAACTTTGCAACTTTATTAGATTAGGTCTTCACGACCTCATTCACAAGACGGTTAAAATGCTTCCCCAGCATTCTTGAAATAAAACAGTCATTTAAAAACATGTCATAAATACAGTTTCTATAACGAACTCTCGTCTTTCCATATTGTTCCACATCAATTCTCATTTATTTCATATGTATTCCATTCTCATCACATCATTTTTCATCTCATCATATCTTTTCTCATTTATCCGCATCAGATCTCATTCACTCGCATCTACCCATATCCACATCTCATCACATCATATTCGTTCACATCACACATCACATCTATCTCCATTTACATCACATCACATTCATTCATATCCATCACATTCATTCGTTCTTCATATCCACCACATACATTCTCATAACCATCCCATCACATACATTCTATCCACATTATATCACATCACTTCTATCCACATCATATCTCATCACTTCTATCCACATCATATCTCATTCATACACATCTCATCTCATTCATCCAATCGTTCACATGTACGACTTCTCACATCTATCCATACATTCATATCTATCACTTCACATCCACATATATTCATCTAACATCACATCTCTTTACATCACATCACATTCTTTCACATACACATCTATATCTATTCTTTCACATACATCCACATCCATTCTTTCACATACACATTCACATCCATTCTTCACATACACATCCATATCCATTCTTCACATACACATTCACATCCATTCTTCACATACACATCCATATCCATTCTTCACATACACATTCACATCCATTCTTCACATACACATTCACATCCATTCTTCACATACACATTCACATCCATTCTTTCACATACATCCACTCACATCCCATATCATTCATTTACATCTTGATTCACATGACATGACATCTCATTCATTTATTCACATCTACCTGATTCACATCACATCTATTCACCTCACATCTCATCACCTCTATTCGCATCACATCCATCCATCCATTCATTCACATCTATCTGATTCACATCACATCTCATCACATCTATTCACCTCACATCTCATCACCTCTATTCACATCACATCCATCCATCCATTCATTCACATCCATCTGATTCAAATAACATCTCATCTATTCATAGAATTTAAGAGAATTCTAATTTGATATAAAAATTCTTTATACATCTATTTATGCATAAAAATCAATTTTAATGGGAATAACACTTTTGAAATAAAAATGATTCCTTTACGCATCGTTCTATGCATAAAAATTAATTTTAATGAGAATAACACTTTTGAAATAAAAATAATTCCTTTATGCATCTTTTTATGCATAAAATCAATTTTAATGAGAATAACACTTTTGAAATAAAAATAATTTCTTTATGCATCTTTCTATGCATAAAAATCAATTTTGATGAGAATAACACTTTTGAAATAGAAATAATTCCTTTATGCATCTTTCTATGCATAAAAATCAAATTTGATTTACAACCTATAAATTGAGGCATTGGCCTAATGAGAAATTGTTGGTTTTTGAGTATCCATGCCTACATTATGCTATTAGATTAATTGCTCACTAATCTCATCTTAATCATCATCTAATTACTTACGAATTATGTTGATTCTTGCACTTGATCCACCATAGCCCGTCGCTCTTGCTTACATTTTATCATGATATCAGAGCCACAGATCCATGCCCAGCATGTCTTAGCCCATGATCAAGTGTTTTATTCACCTCATTAGTCCATAATCATAAATATAAGCACTAATCTTCTCTCCTCTCCATAGCCAAGCTATACCCCTAGCTAGTGGAGGAGTCCCCTCTCCCTTCACACACACCCATTGCCCAAGCCCTTTTAGAGGCATAAACTAGACTCAGGGCTCTCCATGCAGCCCAAAGGAATCGGCATTTTTTAGTGCAAGTCGGTGGCAGCAACATGTTTATCAAGCGCCAGCAAATTTGGGGAAACAGCTTCATACGACAAGCTCGCTTTAAATTGGTCTAATTCCTCTCAGCCCCACGGGTTTTCAAGGGTGCTCTACATGCTGGTGATCTACTTTTTATTCTAAAAGTGTAATCCCTACTAAATTGGATTTATGCATGGATAGATGCATAAAGAATTTATATTAATCCAAAAAGTGTTATTTTCATCAATTTTTATTTTATGCATAGAAAGATACATAAAGAATTTTATTTTTAATTCAAAAGAGTGATTTTCATCATAAATGATTTTATGCATAAATTAGATGCATAAAAGAAATTCTTTTATATTAAAAGAGTGATTTTCATCATAAATGATTTGTATGCATAAACATATGCATTAAAGATCTTTTTTATATATTTTAAATCATAAATAATTTTATGCATAAATTAGATGCATAAAAGAAATTCTTTTATTCTAAAAGTATAATTCATACTAAATTAGATTTATGCATGGAAAGATGCATAAAGAATTGGATTTATGCATGGAAAGATGCATAAAGAATTTATTTTAATCCAAAAGTGTTAGTCTCATCAATTTTGATTTTATGCATAGAAAGATGCACAAAGAAATCTATTTTTAGTTCAAAAGAGTTATTTTCATCAATTTTGATTTTATGCATAAGAAGAAGCATAAAAGATTGAATTTTAATTCAAAAGTGTCATTCTCATTTAAAATAAATTTATGCATAGGAAGATGCATAAAAGATTGATTTTTATTTCGAAAGTGTTATTCTCCTTAAAATGGAATTCATGCATAAAAAGATGCGTAAAGAAATCTTATATCAAAAATAAGAATTCTCTTGTATTCTATAAATAGATATGAGGATGTGAAATGAATCAGATAGATGAAAATGAATTAAGAATGGATGGAGATGTATGTATGTGAAAGAATGGATGTAGATATATGTATGTGAAAGAATGGATGTAGATGTATGTATGTGAAGGATGTATGGGAAAGGAAAGATGTATATGTATATGATAAGTATAGGTGTGAATGTGGATGTGGATGTATGAATGTGAATGTGGATGTGTGGATCTGGAAATGGAAGTGTGGATGTATGAATGAATGTGAATGTGGATGTGTGGATGTGGAAATGGAGGTGTGGATGTATAAATGTAGATGTGGATGTATGAATGTAAATGTGGATGTGCGGATGTATGAATGTAGATGTGGATGTGCGGATGTATGAATGTAGATGTGGATGTATGAATGTAAATGTGGATGTGCAGATGTATGAATGTAGATGTGGATGTGCGGATGTATGAAAGTAGATGTGGATGTGGATGTATGAATGTGGATGTGGAAATGGATGTATGGATGTGGATGTGTGGATGTGGATGTGGATGTATGAATGTGGATGTGGAAATGGATGTATGAATGTGAATGTGGATGTGTGGATGTGGAAATGGAAGTGTGGATGTATGAATGTAGATGTGGATGTATGAATGTAAATGTGGATGTGTGGATGTATCAATGTGGATGTGGATGTATGGATGTGGATGTATGAATGAGGATGTGAAAATGGATGTATGGATGTAGATGTGGATGTATGGATGTAGATGTGGATGTGGATGTGGATATATGTATGTGGATGTGGATGTGAAAATGGATGTATGGATGTGGATGTGGATATGGATGTATGAATGTGGGTGTGGATGTATGGATGTGTATGTATGAATGCGGATGTGGAATTAGATGTATGATGTGGATGTGTATGTAGAATAATGAATGCGAATGTGTATGTGAAATGATGTGTCATCGATATGAGTGAATGGATGAGATGTGATGACATGTGAATTGGGATGTGAATATATGATATGTGATGTGAATGAATCTGAGGTGATGAGATGGAAAATAATGTGATTGGATGAGAATGAGTACATATATGACTGGAATGTGGAATAAGTAATGTGGACTGATGAGGGATAATGTGGAAAGATGAGAGTTCAATATAGAAACTGTATTTGTGACCTGTTTGTAAATGACTGTTTTATGTCAAGAATACTGGGGAAGCATTTTGACCGTCTTGTGATTAAGGTCGTGGAGACCTAACTGATAAAGTTGCAACTGCTGGATGGAGAGCCAATGGAGGACGTCTCGCGTAGCAAGGTCGGCTGAGGTCTTGACCAACCTCGATTCGATTTAAATGGTAAGCTTCCGATACGGTGGATGAGGGACCAAGGAAGCGGCCTATGAGTGAAGCGCTAGGTGACCTGTGAAGGATCCTAGAGGGTGCTGACCATACGGTGCTCAGGCTGTGGGTCGCCGAAGATACCCACACGTGCATCGTGGAAGATATTGGAACAAGGAGTAAGAGTTGTTTTCTAAAATCGGGTGTGGATCTGGTTGATTGACCTTGCTGGTCCTCAACGGATGAGTCCATGACTCTTTTATATGGATCAGTTGGTTGATCTTGCTGATCTTCCACGGAGATTCCATTTTGTTATGTGAATATATTGCCGGTTACTATGAGCTAGGAACTATCGAAAAGGGCCCTGAGTGAACAGGTGGTGAGCGTTCTGGTTACCAATGATGCCATAAGTACACTGATGAATGAATGATTGGAAATATCGATTCAACTAGAGATTTTGAGGATTGTGATCAGTGACATAATGGTTTCATTAAAGGATTGTTTTAAAGTTAGCTGATGCTAAGAAAAAGGCAATTTCATATTGGGTGTGTAAGTGGTGTGACTAGTTTTATGTTTGTATGAACTTTCGGCTAGGGGGCCTGGGAACTCTTTTCCCTGGTACCCGGGACAACCTAACCAAATTCTAAATTGGATCCCATCACTACAGTGGTTGGGCGGTTGGCTAACCCATGGGACTGGATGGGGTTAGGTTGGACTGATGGATCCATAAATTGAGACTCAATTTCTATTATAGTACGCTAGATGAAGTAAATCCCGGATAGTAATTGTTCTATGGAAAAAGGCATCAACGGCTGTGCCTCTCAATGGGAAAAAAAGCATTGATCTCTATGATCCAAGTGCAAGTTTCTTCCTTGATTTGACCAAGTGACTTTAGATTCGGTTAGATCAGTTTGGTCAGTAATGACCTTGACTACGTTAGAGTAAAATTTTATCCTGGAGGAATCGCCTGTGCTTTCCGGGCAAGGGAAGTTTTACTAAATTCGGTTTTTGGAAGAACCAAGGAATTAGTCACCTGTTTGGATATTCGTGGGCGAGGTGGCGAGTGTAGGACCCTGCCCCGTACAAGATATGCTACTTCCACTACTAGCACCCAGAATCCGTTGCGCGGTGGGGACGAGGATCTTACAGTTGGTATCAGAGCCATTTGGTTAATGAGGATCAACCGAGAAGCCAAATATGTCAAAAATTTATCAAGAAGCATAAAAAGGTTGTAATTGTGTGATAAAATTCATACAATTTGATATTCAAACTGAAATTTGTAAATTAGTGATTGTGTCTTCAAATGGAAGTACCACAATTGTAGGGAATCCATGACTTGCTTGAGGCCTAGACATGATGGTATTTACCTTATAGTTTCAAGAACCGTGACTACCTGTATATATCGAGGGTATAACTGCAGCTCTTTACTGGCAGTATATATGAATAAATCTAAGACTTGGAATTATAAGCATTAATGCTATCCAGATGATGAATTTGAATGTGGTTGATATGACTTTTAAATTCTGGTTGAGGACGGCCCCTGAGTGAACAGGTGGTGAGCGTTTTGGTTGCCAATGATGCCATAAGTACACCGAGGAATGAATGATTGGAAATATAGATTCAACTAGAGATTTTGAGGATTGTGATTAGTGACATAATGGTTTCATTAAAGGATTGTTTTAAAGTTAGCTGATGCTGAGAAAAAGGCAATTTCATATTGGGTGTGTAAGTGGTGTGACTAGTTTTATGTTTGCATGAACTTTCGGCTAGGGGGCCTGGGAACTCTTTTCCCTGGTACCCGGGAAAAAACCTAACCAAATTCTAAATTGGATCCCATCACTACAATGGTTGGGCGGTTGGCTAACCCATGGGACTGGATGGGGTCAAGCTGGACTGATGGATCCATAAATTGAGACTCAATTTCTATTATAGTACGCTAGATGAAGTAAATCCCGCATAGTAATTGTTCTATGGAAAAAGGAATCAACGACTGTGCCTCTTGATGGGGAAAAAAGCGTTGATCTCTATGATCCAAGTGCAAGTTTCTTCCTTGATCTGACCAAGTGACTTTAGATTCGGTTAGATCAGTTTGGTCAGTAATGACCCTGACTACGTTAGAGTAAAATTTAATCCTGGAGGAATCGCCTGTGCTTTCCGGGCAAGGGAAGTTTTTCTAAATTTGGTTTTTGGAAGAACCGATGAATGTCACCTGTCCGGATATCCGTGGGCGAGGCCCCGAGCGTAGGACCCTGCCCCGCACAAGATGTGCTACTTCTGCTGCTTGCACCTAGAATCTATTGCGCGGTGGGGACGGGGATCTTACAGTTGGTATCAGAGCCATTTGGTTAATGAGGATCAACCGAGAAGCCAAATATGTCAAAAATTTATCAAGAAGCACAAAAAGGTTGTAATTGTGTGATAAAATTCATACAATTTGATATTCAAACTGAAATTCATAAATTAGTAATTGGGTCTTCAAATGAAAGTACTGCAATTGTAGGGAATCCCCGACTTGCTTGAGGCCTAGACATGATGGTATTTACCTTATAGTTCCAAGAACCATGACTACGCGTATATACCGAGGGTATAACTGCAGCTCTTTACTGACAATATATATGAGTAAATCTAAGACTTGGAATTATAAGCATTAATGCTATCCAGATGATGAATTCGAATGAGGTTGATATGATTTTTAAATTCTGGTTGAGAACTGATGAGTTGATTTGGATTCTGATTGAAAAATGATGATTCTTGAAATTTGGTTGAAATGTAAAAAGCTGAGCAAAACTGCAATGAGGATGAATGGGACGAGTCCATGTGATGATGTTCATAACTGGAATGACGTCAATAACTTCAGCAAATCACTATGAGATTAGTGGATTGTGTTGGTAGATTACTAATGTTAACTTTTGATCAGTGGATCAAGTTAAGGGTTGATAAATTAAAAATCAAAAAAATTGAAATCCCCATGGACTGTTCAGATGGAAAAAAATTCAATCTGATGGACCATTATTGTGTTAAAGATATGAATGAGATATTCTGAATGAATTGTTAAACTGATAATGCGTTCTATATGAGTATCTTTATCCCTTGATTCTGTGGGGAGCTGACCTATTTAGAGAACCCCGGAATCAGTTGAATCAAAAATCGGATTGAATCATAAATAAAGAAACTTAACAAGAATTTTCGTATTGATAGGAACATGGATCGAGGTCGTCCTGGTAGAAATGTTAACCCCCAGTTCGATGAAGAAGAGCTCGACCTGGATTTTCGTAAAATTCTTCATAGTTCGCAGCCTGGACCTTTCAAGGGAGAAGGGGAAAACTTGGGCGAGACTGTGGAGAAGTGGATTGAATCAATGGAAGAATACTTCGATGTCACCGGGTACAATGAGACGAGCAAAATGGCTCTTGCAAGGCTGAAGATAGTGGAGACAGCTAGAGTGGCATGGAGAAACCACTACGAGACAAACCATCTTGACCGAAATACCCAAACCTGGACCGATCTCAAGGCTTACCTCAGAAAGAGGTTTTGTCCCCCAGGCTTTTTTGAAACTAAGATGAATGAGTTCTTGGAACTAAAGCAGGAAAGCTGGAAAATTGAAGAGTACCATCAGGCCTTTCCCCTTCTCCTTAAATATTCCCCTTGATCTAACCAAATGACTTTATATTCGGTTAGATCATTTTGGTCAGTAATGACCTTGACTACGTTAGAGTAAAATTTTATCCTGGAGGAATCGCCTGTGCTTTCCGGGCAAGGGAAGTTTTTCTAAATTCAGTTTTTGGAAGAACCGAGGAATTAGTCACCTGTCCGGATATCCGTGGGCAAAGCCCCGAGTGTAGGACCTTGCCCCGCACAAGATGTGCTACTTTCGCTGCTAGCACCCAGAATCCGTTGCGCGGTGGGGACGAGGATCTTACAGAATTGAAGCTGCATGAGATAGAAGGAGCTCTACTAGAGCAAGAGACCAAGGTCAAAGACAAGAAAGGGTTGGACCCAACACAACTGGAGAGGAAAGAGCATTCTACACCCAAGGAGGATTCTCACGAGGGAGGATGAGGACGAGGAAGAGGCAAGGAGGAGGAAGGACCTTCACTTGTCACAAAACTGTGGGAAGCCAGGACATATGGCTAGAGACTGCTATAGCAAACCGAATGAAGAAGGATCAACATCGGCAAACTTCATGGAGACTCATAATAAGGAAGAGGAGTCAGGACATCGTTTCTGAAAGAGAAAGAGAGAGAAACCCCACAACCCAATGTAACCTACCCCAATAGAGTAAAACCACCTCTAAGCCACTGATGATGTAGGCCATGTGGTAGTTGTATGTGTGAGCAATTTAGTCAAGGTCACGAGCACTTGTAGTAGCCTTGGACACATAGAGAGAGAGTGTCAAGGACTATGAGTTAGGGACTTGAGGCACTGGTCGCGCGGGCTACCAAGTAAGAGGGAAACTTGGTATAGGGTCCAAGTGTGCTAGAATTATTCACTTGAGGGGAGGTGTTGAAATATGCAAGTGAATGGGTGTGTGCGGGACCAAGCCCTTAGTAGCAAGAGACTTCAAAAGGGAGTCTGTAATTGAGTGGGTAGTAGTGAAAAGATGAGAGGTATCTACTAATGATGAGAGAATCAAGGGAGCATGAATGAATATAGGGGTGTGGAAAGATTTTAGGAAAAGATGCCCCCAGATGTAGGGGAGGTGGCACAAATCAAAGAGAAATCAGTGGGATTAGATGCTTGGCATTTTGTGGATGTACAACCTATAAATTGAGGCATTGGCCTAATGAGAAATTGTTGGTTTTTGAGTATCCATGCCTACATTACCCTATTAGATTAATTTCTCACTAATCTTATCTTAATCATCTAATCACTTGCTAATTATGTTGACTCTTGGATTTGATCCACCATAGCCCACTCTTGCTTGCATTTTATCAGTAAAAGGGTGCATGGATGAAAAGGGAAAGGTGTCACATCAAATTTTACCCCACTATCTAGCCATAAATGACCTCGTGGCTCGTGCAATAGGCACTAATAACAAACAAAATTTGAAAAGGATTGGAAAAAATCACAAAAATATGAGGTAATTATGGCCATACCAAGGGGAGGCGTGCGCCACCACAACGGCTGGGAGACATTGCACTTTCTCATTCAAACGCCTAGTTTGGATGTTTCTATTGTGCAAAAGTTGTATTCCTCGCTCTCTGCTTTATTGCACTACCTACCCTCTCCTTGCTAAGCTTTGCTATAATCCCTGCCTTCTGTCACCCTACCCTAGCTATATGTTGGTGGATTTTGAATGCCTATCGTCCACTCTATACAAGGAAGTAGACAAACATGCAAAGTGGCTGAAAAAGGTGGGCTTGAAGGAGTTCACAAAGCTGCCATGGGAGGAGCTCTAGCATAATTTCAAAGCAAGAGAACAGCTAAAAAAACTCCCGCGTTCCAACATCATCACTATGCCCTCTAGAAAGAAGAGGGAGTTCAACCCCTTATATGTGACAGAAGTGTTCCGCCTACTAGAACAGAAGGAAAAGTTGAAATCCAACTAGTAGAAGATAATGACCTCCTCAAGGTAGAATTCGGCCCACTAGAGGGGAAAGCCAAAGAATACAAGATAACTAGAACTGCTGATGAGGACATGCAAAAGAAAATAAGGTTTATGGTGGAGATTGTTGAGATATCAAGCTCATCTAGTGAGGCGGTGGACACTGATGACCCACTTGGGGGATAGGCCCCACACTTTTACACCACTGGCATGGTTGGTGAGATCATAGGTGACGGCCATTCTAGAGACTGGCATAGTTATAGCGCCAGCTCATTTAGTTGGGTTCACACTATAGAGAACCCTAGTATGTATTTGGTTGAGTACCTTTTCATATTGTGTGTACTCTTATCTTTGTATATGGTGTGTTGAGTGTTGTGTTGAAGAAGAAGAAGATTTTCAGCCTCTCACCTTGTGTGTTCTCTTTTAGGGTTTTGTGAGTGTGTGTGTGCTTGCAAGAGCTCAAGCTCTCTTCTCCCTTGCATCTTTTCATGGTATCAGAGCCTGGTTCATGCTAAGGGCTGAGTTGCAAGCAAGAGAAGCACAGGAAGCGGTACGAGGGTAAGAGCTTCAACTACTCTTCCCTATTTGTGTTGGCAACTACACCCTTATCGGGAGCTCTACGGGAGGCACCGGCAAACGATCTCTAATTGAGGAGCTTTCTTCGTGGGAGTAAATCTATAGGGTAACTAATAGTCCTATTGGACAAGATTTTTTGGGCCGAAAACGCGTGTCGGGCGCGTTAGGACCTCTATTTTTCAGAAGGCAGGCGATTTCGAGCACTGCTGTGGGTAAGTCATCGTTTCTATGTAGAACTCTGTTTTAAGAATTGCAGGAAGATAGATTGGGTGTGCAGACATTCTGTGTGCTGTAAGGAGGTCAACAGTTGCCACCATTGGGTGTATGAATGCACATTGAGGTCACTAGTTATGACATTTGAGTGTAGTATAGTACCACTGCAGAAAATACAACAGTTTGTGAAGGACAAGCCAGAGTGTTGTTTCTGGTAAATTTGTGTGTCTAGCAAGATGTCAAATGATGGCATCAACCAGATTGTTGCTGAGAAGCTTGACAAGAACAACTTCCATGCTTGGAGGTTCAGGTTGACAAATTTCCTGAATGGAAAAGGGTTACTGGGACTACATAGAAGGTGAGCGTAAAGAGGCACCGGAGATACCAGAGATCAATCCGACTACTGCACATGTGAAAGACTTCAAGGATTGGAACCAAGGAGCCAAAAAAGTTATGTATCAATTGGCTCTCTACTATCAGTATACAGGACACCATGATTGGGCACATGCAGGATGCCAAGTTCCCCAAGGAGGCATGGGACACCTTGGCAAAACTCTATGAAACAAATACCAAGGCACGAAAGATACAGTTGACGAATGAACTTCATACTATGGAGAAAAAGAGTATATATGTGAATGACTATGCATTGAAGATCAAGGGTATTGTGGAATCCCTTGCATCTAATGGCGTTTCAGTAGATGATGATAGATGATAAGGTGGAAGTCTATCTACGTGTTCTCGGGCCACAATACAAGGCATTCAAGACGTCTATTCAGACTCAGGAAAACATTCCCAATTTCACAGATTTGGTGTCTATGTTGATTATAGAAGAGAAGAGCTTGGGTGAAGACCAACTGTCTTCACAAAACAAAAACAGTTCAGAGTAACAGGCCTTCTACACAAGTTCAGGAAGAGGACGAGGTAGAGGAGGCCATGGACGCGGCCAAGGAGGTGGCCGAATAGGTAATCAGAATTATGGCCAGCACAGCAACAGTAGCAGCAACAACAACAGTCCCAGAATTCACAACAACAACAACACGCAGGTGAAAGAGGCCAATTCAGAGGCAAGGGGAGTCAAAGAGGTCGTGGAAATTGGCAAAGGTAGTATAATGATACATGCCTAGTTCTTTTGAGCGGGAAGCTCTTTGGGTTTATCTCTTTTCCACCCTTTCTTTCCATTTTTGAGCCGAAATAGCTTGCCTGTTTCTCATTTCCCCTTCCATTTCAATGAGTGTCTCTCCGCCTCCACCTTTGAATCTGTTGCACATTCAATGAAACATTGATTTAGCACACGTCGAGCTTTGATGAGATCTTTGGGCGGCATTTTTGAAAGAAGATGGAAGGGGTCTTGATCTTCAAGCTCTGGCCTCTAGGCGAGAGACCATTCGTGCGCTCCGGCAGATGAACATGGGATCTCTAGCCGTCCTCGGACCACGATTCAATTTGGGAATACAAGTTTGAGGTGCAGAATTCTTATTCCCCATGCTGGATGAAGAAGTCCAGATTTTGAATGATCCTCACAAGGAGATGAACGACAAAATCTTGCGGTGTGTTTTGAGGTATGTGATAAAGCTCACCTTCTCCAACCCCTTTTTTTGTAACTTACACTTTGTAACTTACACTTTGTAACTTACACGATTCATGACAACGCGAGAAAGATGGTGTTTAATTTTACATAAGCTTCAACTCGCGTTGTGATGAATCCAGAGATTTTTGGGCCTGTTCTTCAAGCAATGGTATTCTGATGCTGATTCCAATTGTTGTGCAGCTATCTTATTTCAATTTTTCCTCACACACCCCTGAAGGCGCCGGTGCCACCCAGCACAGCGATCTCATTGGTGGCCTGATTGATGAGGCCCTGCAAGTTGATGGTGCCGTTGAGGGAGCCGTCGTCATAGGAGAGTACCTCCACCTCCACCTCGTGGACGTGTACTCAAGGCTTGAATAAGATCCTCACCTTCGTGAAGGTAGGCGAGGTCGTGTTTGTCGCGTTGGTTGCCACCAGTTGCGACAGCATCAACGACGGAGGGCAATATGAGCGCGCTGATGAGAAGAAGAAAGAAGGCGGTGCACCAGCTAGAACTCATCGAAAGCACATGGGACCTGATTGATGAGGCCCTGCAGAGTGATGGTGCCGTTGAGGGAGCCGTCGTCGTAGGAGAGTACCTCCACCTCCACCTCGTGGCTGGTGGAGGTGTAGCTGGCCTGGACAATATAGCCCCGGATGATGCCCAGCTGTGTGGAGGAAGGGTCGGCGCCCTCCGTTACGTTGAGGGCGAATGCCTCAGTCTCACCGAAGCTGTAGGTGGCGTTGGTGTCAAGGGCGTGGATGAGGTAGCCAGTGTCATCCCTGCCAACCTCCACCTGGACGTAGTACTCCAACGAGGCCTCATCGGACGAGTTTGAGTTGGTGACATCTGCCCCTGGTTCCGGGATGCTCAAGTGGAACTTGTTGGAGTTGAGGCTTCTAAAACTAGCGCTGAAGTTGTTGGCCAACGCAGTGTCATTGTAAGGAGGAAGGGACACCGCCTGAGTCTTCTTTTTTGCATACTTCGAAGAGTGAGTATTTTTTTTGGAAGATGGCGTATCCATGACATGTGATGTTTTATTCCTCCCACCACATATTGAAATAAACTAAGATATCCCTACTCATGCAGTTCCCACTGGAGCCTGGTACTCGTTGACGTGCAAACAGCAAGGGTGTACCTCACAAATTCAGTGGTGGCGGGCATCCACGCCAACGTCGAGCTGTAAGTACAACAAAAGTAATCTCAGACTTAGTTTGCGGATCTATGTAACGAATTCGTTAGTTTGAGTGTGGTGAAAATACTTTTATACTGCTGAAGGTCTGACAACAAACAAATCTAATAAATATTATTTTATAATATGAGGGGTAGATACCAGGCGTGACAGAAGAATTTAAAATTATCATAGGACTAACACGCAAGTTTTGTTAATATTTTTTGAAGATTTGGAGTATCTCCACGTTTTGGGTGGGTTTGTACAGAGGACCCACCACCAATGAAGCCCATTGGGAGGATTTCCTGCCACTAAACCCATGTGGTTATTATTATATAGAAGTCTGAAACAGCCCCCTTTTGAGTCCAAATTTTTCCTAATGACAGGTTGTAGAGCCCAGATGCATTGATGAGGCTATTGGAAATGTGTGTTGGGAGAAAGATATGGATGAGGAGATGGATGCACTATATGGAAATGAGACTTGGGATTTAGTGCAATTGCCTAAAGGCAAAAAAGCCATTAGATACAAGTGGGTGTACAAAGTAAAACATAACAATGATGGAAGCATAAGCAGGTACAAGGCTAGATTGGTAGCCAAAGGATATGCACAAACATATGGCATTGATTATAAGGAAACTTTCAGCCCAGTTGCCAAGATGGTAGCAGTGAGAGTTGTGATAGCAGTGGTTGCATCAAAGCAATGGTCTTTACATCAGATGGATGTAAAGAATGCATTCTTGCATGGGGATTTGCAGGAAGAGGTGTATATGTTGCAGCCACCTGGTTATTGTTGAAAATACAAGTGAATAGGGTGTGTGTGGGAACAAGCTCTTGGATAGAGGCTGTAAAAGAGGAGATGTAATTGTGAAAGAACCTGTGAAAAGGTTAGAAGAATCTACTGGGAGAGAATAATGGGTAGCATGAGAGAATTTAGGAGTGTGGAGATATTCTGGGAGATATTCAGGGAAAAGAGAAGAGGTGGAGAGAATTAGGCAAAAGGTGGAGATATTTTGGGAGTGAATCATGGAGAAATCAATAGGATTTGATGCTTGATGTAAACTCTATAAATTGAGGCATAGCCCTAATGAGAATTTGCTGGTTTTTGAGTATCCATGCCTACATTAATCTATGTGCTAATTATTCACTAATTACATGTTAATCACTTGCTAATCACTTTATTAATTATGTTGATTCTAGCGTTTGATCCACCATAGCTCATCATTTTGTTCAAATTTCAACATGGTATCAGAGCCATGCCTAGAATCAACCAGATTTATGAGCCCATTAGTGAATTAATTAGGATTAGTAGATAAAAAAAAATCAATTTTTAGTGAGTTCTTCATCTTCCCCTTCACCCCCAGCCAGTCTAGCACCTTGCACACATAAAATTAGGGCACAAGATTTATACACAAGCTAGCTAACATCATTGGCTTCAAGCCCATCCAAAGGGAGCAGCAAACCGCCGGCGGATGCAGCCAGATTTACGAATTTTGCAAGCGCCGTTTTTCTGAGATGAATTGGTGATTTCTACTTCCACAGATCAAAGGTTTCTAATTCCTCTTAGCCCAAGGGATAATCAAGCATGCTCTACAAGCTGGTGAAGACAGAAATCAATTTCATCAAGTCTACAGAGAGATCCAAGCTCTTCATCAAATCTGCAGTGACTTTGGTAAAACAGAGATTAAGCTTTCATTATTTGGTCAAATCTTGTGTTTCTTGGCTTAATCCTCTACTAGACTCATTGCTATTGATGCCTTTGAAAGCATTTGAGCTCATTTGAAGTGGAAGGCACCAGATCTGGGCTCCCCGCATACTCTGTTTTCTGCACACAAACCAGAGCATTAATTTGCTAATCAGTGATTAATCAATGCTAATCACTGTATTTTGGTGCAATTGAGGGTTCAAATTAACCATTAGGTATCTGATACAGATCCCTAAAGCTTCAGATTGCAAATCGGAGTTGGTTTGATACTCCAACCATCCCGTACAAATTGGTTACCCTTAATTTAATGTAATTTCTGGTGATTTTATGCTGATAAAATTATTGTAATCAGATTGAGTTGTAAAAGGGTAGACACTGCCCTTGAATCTTGAATTTGGATCAAGAGGTAAGACCCCCTTCACATCACCATGAATTCAGCACAGGAAATAGCCAAATTTAATGGGGAACAGTTTTATACATGGCAAACAAAAACCATGTATTTGCTGATGAGGAAAAATCTGTGGGGATTAGTTGAAGGGAGAGATGAATGCCCAGAGAGAGGAGAAAATGAGTGGAAGAGTAGGAATGAAAAAGCATTGGGACTTATTGCACTCAGTTTAAATGATGAGATCATTCATCATATCACAGGGATACAGTGGGCAAAAGATGCATGGGATGAACTCAATAAATTATTTGGTACACAAGCAAAAAATTCCAAGATAAATCTATTAATGCAATTCTACAAATTGGACATGAAGGAAAGTGAACCCTTAATCACACACTTGAACAAATATAAAAGCATTAAGCAACAGCTGGCAGCTATTGGCAAAAAGGTAGAAGATGATGAAGCATTAGCTGAACTTTTGAAGAGTGTGGACAAAGGAGATTATGAAAACATTGTAGCAACACTAAAGAATGTACCTGAACTGAAGATACACGAGATAGAAGCAGCTCTACTAGAGCAAGAGAGCAGAGGCAAAGAGAAGAAAGGGCTTCACTCAACAGCAGGAGAGGAAAAAGCATTCTTCACCCGAGGAGGATTCTCTTGAGGACGAGGACGAGGAAGAGGCAGAGTAGGAGGGAGGACCTTCACTTGCCACAAATGTGGAAAGCCAGGACACATGGCGAGAGACTGCTACAGCAAACCCAGTGAAGAAGGAACGACATCGGCAAACTTCATGGAGGCTCCAAGAGAAGTGGAGTCAGATCATCTTTTCTGAGAGAGAGAGAGAGAGAGAGAGAGAGAGAGAGAGAGAGACCCCACAACCCAATGTAACCTGCCCCAATAAAGTAAAACCACCTCTGAGCCACCGATGATGTAGGCCAAGTGGTAGATGTATGTGTGAGCACTTTAGTCAAGGTCGCGGGCACTTATAGTAGCCTTGGACACATAGAGAGAGAGAGTGTCAAGGACTATGGAGTTTAGGGACTTGAGGCACTGGTCGCGGGCTATCAAGTAAGAGGGAAACTTGATACAGGGTCCAGGTGTGCTAGGATTATTCACTTGAGGGGAGGTGTTGAAAATACAAGTGAATAGGGTGTGTAAGCTCTTGGATAGAGGCTGTAAAAGAGGAGATGTAATTGTGAAAGAACTTGTGAAAAGGTTAGAAGAATCTACTGGGAGAGAATAATGGGTAGCATGAGAGAATTTAGGAGTGTGGAGATATTCTGGGAGATATTCAGGGAAAAGAGAAGAGGTGGAGAGAATAAGGCAAAAGGTGGAGATATTCTGGGAGTGAATCATGGAGAAATCAATGGGATTTGATGCTTGATGTAAACTCTATAAATTGAGGCATAGCCCTAATGAGAATTTGTTGGTTTTTGAGTATCCATGCCTACATTAATCTATGTGCTAATTATTCACTAATTACGTCTTAATTACTTGCTAATCATTTTATTAATTATGTTGATTCTAGTGTTTGATCCACCATAGCTCATCATTTTGCTCAAATTTCAACAGTTATGAGGATGTGAGTCACCCCGAGCATGTTTGCACATTGAAGAAAGCCTTGTATGGCTTAAAACAAGCACCAAGAGCATGGTCTGACAAGATTTTTGAATATCTTGTCACTATTGGTTTTCATGTAGCCAATGCAGATTTCTTGCTGTATGTGAGACACAGTGACAGAGGGGTTGTGCTTGTTGTCATCTATGTAGATGACCCGATCATTACGCGGGGGACCATGATGCAGAGATCTTTGATGTAAAGATCTTGCTTAGACAGAAGTTTGAGATGAAGGATCTGGGGGAGCTCAGATATTTCTTGGGCATTGAGGTGATTAGGTCACCACATGGTATTGAATTATTGTAGAGATAGTATGGCTTGGACATGTTGTCCAAGTATGGTAATTGGAAACACAAAGAAAAAAATCGAGCCATAACTCGATGTGCTTTTCAAAGGAAAGGATCAACCAGGAGAAGAAAAGGAAAAGGAGGGCTCAAAGGAGAGGGCCCCAGGAAAATCTGAAAGCTCAAAGCCCTCTGGAAGGACTCAAGAAATGGCTACCTTGGGATAGAGCAAGAAGAGGCTATTTGAAATTGGGGAGAAGAAGGTCAGCGCACTAAGAAAGGAAAAATCTCTAAGGAGAGTTTCAGTGGAGGAGCAGAGGTGCCAAGCGGACAAAAAATGAAAGAAGATCTAGTTTTGCTAGGTAGATCTATGTTGCTATCCCAAAAGCTAGAGTAGCTAATAAGAGGCAACTACCACTACAACACTACACTTAGAAGTGTAGCCCTCGCATAGTTCTCAATGCCCAGTAAGAGGCAACCACCAGTGCAACACTATGCTTAAAAGTGTAGCCCCTACAACAGCTAGAGTTCTTGGTGCCCGTATCGGCTCCAATGATGGTGCAGCCAGTCCGGTTTTTTGGAATCTATAGAGTTGGACTGGGGTGCAAGGATGATTGAATTACCTACAATGGTGCATGAATGATGGGCTCAAGGAGATGACAAAGCTGTAATCTAACATCAAGAAGAAGGATGGTGCATGCACTGAAAGCACAAAAGCCTTGCAGGACTTGATGAACCAACAGGAACCATTGCAGGAAGAGCTGCACAGAAGGAGGGTAGAAGCTGGCCAGGTGGATAACCTATGAATTCATCTTAAGAAGCTCCAATAGGCCAATAAAGGACTGAACCAGATGCTGGAAGAGATGAAGAAACACATGGCTAGAAGGGACCAAGAAGCCCTAAAAATGCAGGATGATTTGAACAAGGCCATGGAAATACAAACAAACATGGAAGCACACGTCCACTAGATCTGGGAAGAGCGCTTGAAGATCATAATGGATGATAGAATAGGGCAAACAAGGATAAAGTAAAATTGGTGAAGGTAGAGGCACGGCTAGTAGTACTAGATGCCAAGGAGTATCCAAAGTTTATAAGTTAGATGGGAAGAAGATGGAGTAGTGGGAGAATCATGCGATGGAAAACCTCAATGGTCAAGAGAAAAAAATGTAGATGAAGGATCTAGATATCCAAATCCAACTCCATTCTCAGGCCCAAAACTAGCAAAGTGCTCTGTAGTGGGTGTGCCAAGTGGAAACATACCCTTAGCCTAAGAGGTGGTGACAATGGGTGTGTGTGTGTGGTACGAAGGGGCACAATGCCTCTTTATATTCATGTATTGTGTCGAGCAATGATATACAACAATTATCTCTCTTCTTCTTTGTTGATTCTTTATCTTCTTGCATTGAGAGTCGTGTGAGTGAGTATTCCCCCTGTTGGGGTTGTGGCCCCAACACATGGCGACCACGCAGTTGAGATGAGCCTAGTACCCTTGGTAATCAAATGAAAGACCCGATGGTTCCTTGCCAATTGTTGTTGGTGATGGTGGTTGCTACGTCCCTGTGCTGTTAGTGAAGGGGTGCCATGATTCTAGAAGCCTAGAGTAATGTGATGGAAGCGATGCGGTTGATTAGGAATTGCCTATCACACTGCAATTGTAAGATTCCTCCCCAGCCCCTCAAGATGTCCAGTATCTTCCCCTATAATCAATCCCCTTTTCAAAATAATAAAAGATCTTGTTTCTACCTGGCCTAGAGAGAGAAAATATTCTAGAGAGAGGTAACTCAATTTTTAGATATCTTTGGATGGAAAAGTATGCTTTCTTATTAAAATAAATTCCCCCGAAACAGAAGTTTAAAAAGAATTTCCTAAGGTGCATTAGAAATAAATTATAATCTGCTCTAAAAAGACCTTAGCCTAAGGGTCCAGATTTTCAAAAAAAATTAGATTAAGGTTCTGAGGGGCCAATCAGATTAATCCAAATGTAGGGAGGAGATAAATTGAAGAAATAAAGAACAACCCCCCAAAAATGAGTAAATACTCACATAAGATGAAGAGTGGACTAAGGACCAAAGGAAATTCAAAAAAAATGAAATTTTGACACCTCAGAGTGGGGATTCCCCCTCATGAAGGAGGCGCCTACTTCACATGTGTGGTGGAGTTTTAAACTCTCAAATAATGAGATATTTCATCTCTCCTCTCTCCTAATTCAAGTCTAGTTCCAAAAAGTAAGCTGAACTGACCCAAAAATGGTCAAAAATTGACCAAACTGATCTGGAAAATTCTAGAATCAGTTTGCTTGGTTAGAGGCTCACTTTTTCCTATAAATAGAAGCCTTCCCGTTTGTAAAAGCTTAATAGTGTTTATGCACTGTTACTCTACTCCTCCCTAGAGCCAAAAACATTGAATTCATTTGATAATTCACCTATTTTTTACTAATTCCTCTACAAAGAATTGGTGGCCACTCTTGATCCAAACAAGAGTAGAACCCTCAATCCCTCAAGCCAAAGGAAAGCTCACAAAACTCCATGTAAGTTAGAAATTCTACTTTTTTTAAATTCTAATCTATGGTTTTTTTGAATTCTTGCCTTTTAATGTTATTTTGGATGTTAAGCCTTAATGAAAAGGCTTCCCCCTTCTCTTCATTAAGAATTTCAACCTTTCTTTATCCTAAAATGAGTAACAAATAAATTTACTTAATCTTTCTTATTGTTTACTCACTTGAAAGTGAGAATTCAGTAGATTAGGGTGTTTTACTTCAACTTGGATTTAAATTAAAGTGATATTTATAATGTAAAAATTGAGAAATGATCAGCCATACAAAGGAGGTTATGGCAAAAATTTCTTAAATTTTGTGGAAATAAGTTTTATCTTTATGTTATTCAAAAAGAATAATCCCCACCGTTTGTGCATTCTAAAAGGAATTCTTTTTAATTTAAAAGTGTTATTCCTATTAAATTGATTTTTTTCATAAATAGATGTATAAAAGTATTTTTTATTATAAAAGCGTTATTTTCATTAGATTCAATTTCTATGCATAGAAAGATGCATATTGGATATTTTTTTATTATAAAAGTGTTATTTTCATTAGATTCAATTTCTATGCATAGAAAGATGCATATTGGATATTTTTTTATTATAAAAGTGTTATTTTCATTAGATTCAATTTCTATGCATAGAAAGATGCATATTGGATATTTTTATTATTATTAAAGTGTTATTTTTATTAGATTCAATTTCTATGCATAGAAAGATGCATATTGGATTTTTTTTTATTATAAAAGTGTTATTTTCATTAGATTCAATTTCTATGCATAGAAAGATGCATATTGGATATTTTTTATTATAAAAGTGTTATTTTCATTAGATTCAATTTCTATGCATAGAAAGATGCATATTGGATATTTTTTTATTATAAAAGTGTTATTTTCATTAGATTCAATTTCTATGCATAGAAAGATGTATATTGGATATTTTTTTTATAAAAGTGTTATTCCTATTAAATTGATTTTATGCATAAATAGATGCATAAAAGGATTTTCTTTTATATAAAAGTGTTATTTTCATTAGATTCAATTTCTATGCATAGAAAGATGCATATTGGATATTTTGTTATTATAAAAGTGTTATTTTCATTAGATTCAATTTCTATGCATAGAAAGATGCATATTGGATATTTTTCTATTATAAAAGTGTTATTTTCATTAGATTCAGTTTCTATGCATAGAAAGATGCATATTGGATATTTTTTATTATAAAAGTGTTATTTTCATTAGATTCAATTTCTATGCATAGAAAGATGCATATTTGGATATTTTTTTATATAAAAGTGTTATTTTCATTGAAGTTGGATTCTATGCATAAATAGATGCATAAAGAATTTTTATATCAAAATTAGAGTTCTCTTTGATTCTATGTTTAATTTCCATGAATAATCGATAAATGAATAAGTAAATACACTGTGATAAAAAATTCTATCGTTTCATATTCACTCGGATGGTAATGAGAAAATTTAAAAATTCTATCGAAGTCGAAAATTTAGATAAATTGATTAATTTATTCCTCATAGGAATTCGTTGATTAGTTTAGAAATCAGTTAGGTGAATATTCAATAAATAAAATTCAGTAAAATAGTAATTGAAATATCACCCCCCTTTTAAAAAAGGTACTTCAGGAAGAATCTTACCAGACTCGAACCCAAAATCAGACTTTGACCAAGACCAAACTCTTTGTCAGTTTCAAGGAAAGACGATGTGACCAGTTCAGGAAAATACACTCAAATCACCCCACCAAATCTGAAACTAAGTTGAGATCCTTTAAATAAAACAGAGGATCAAGGTTACAGAATTCGAGGAATTATATTTGGAATTAAGACCTACGATCAAGAAGTCTTGGGATACGGATTTAAGATATACTCATTATATTCAAAGAAAATAAAAACTGAAAACTTGCATAGAAACCCTGTTTTCTTAAAAGACTGTCTTATGCCAGAATGCTGGAGGGAGCATTTGGTATATGTGTTTTTCTAAGGGAAGTTCAGTTGCAACAGCTGGCCGGGGAGTGTTTAAAGGATAGCTCACGTGGCAAAGCCTGCCCAGGTCTTGACCAGCCTTGGTATGGTTAAAATAGTGCACTTCCTTCGGGCTGCTGCGTGAAGTGAAATTTATACTGTAGAAAAGGCGATTGTGCGTATGTTGTTGATGTTTTTTTGTGCTCTGTAATTTGTTTCTGTAATTCTGGTTTTCCTGGTCATTTTCTTATTCTGCACCCTGTTTTTTGGTTTTTTTTACGCTGCGTGCGTGAGCGCGTGTGCGAGAACGCGGAAGAGGGGGATTTTTGAATCCCTCCTGTGTTGTGGGCGAGCAGCGCCGCGGCCAAGTCGACCTGTGCCGTGGGCGAGCAGCGCCACAGCCAAGTCCAAACGTAGAAAACAAACCCCAGAAAGTTTATTTTTAAAAGTTTCTCAAAAAAAAAGAGGAAAAAACAAAAACTGAAACCCGCGTGGAGCGGAAAGAGAAATTTTTTATTTGGAAGAAAATTTTGAAAAGAAAAAACCCCCAATTGACCCCGACCCCGGCCTCGGTCTTTTGATATATATATATAGGAGAGTGAGGCTCCATAGCTTTCTTTCAAGTGAGAGCTTAAGGGAAGTGGAGCTCTATATGTAGCCCACCCCCCAAGGAGTGAAGTGAGCATGTGGGATAAAGCCTCCACCCTTCCCCCATAAGCAAATAGACTGTTCTGAGGACCACGGGAGCTCCGGATAGGCAAACACTGTGCTGTAAAGCATGCTAGGACCCTTTAAACGATACGCTCATCTCGAGCTATCACACGCCCTAGTCGAGGTTCTAGTCGAGGTTTGACCATAAGTAAGGGGGTTAAAAACAGGTTAAAAACAAGTAAAAACGGGGTGCGAACCACCTAAGAAACCACTTGTGTGGGCTTCAAGGGTAGTTACCAACACCCGTAGGGTACCCACGTCACATGCATCTACGCTCTGGTCGGGTGCTAGAGTTTGAGCCATTAGAAAGCGTTTCAGTTTACGCAGGCTCACACCATCCCTCCACGTTAGCATCTTGGCCTTCAGCTGGAACCCAAGGAAGTGCAACCCAAGATCCACGAATAGCGGGGATAGTGACTCATCCTCTGACTCAGAAGCCATGGAAGGGCACCCTACCAAGAACCCGTGCGCCCAAGATTACGCCATTGAATTTGGTTGAGGTCACTAAATGAGGCACGAGGATCCACACCTGTTGTACCTGCGAATGTAGTTACACGATCAATGCTTCAAAATCAAAACTACATTCTTAAAGAGAGGGATACTGCATCAATTGCTCGAGCAAAGAAAAAGAAAACGCGATGAAAGAGATCGCTTAATGCCACGAGCTCCAAGCCTAGTTCAAAAACTAACATAGGAACAGGAGACGACCCCGTGTATATGAAAGATCCTGAAGATGATTCTGATTCAATAGAAACCATGGGGACCAAAGCCACTACCTTAAGGGAGGAACCCACTCGGGAGCTTAACGAAGGAGAATCAAGCGAATACATAAATCAGGGAAAACAAAAGGAAACTCCCCCGGCCCCACAACCAAGTCAGCTAATTCCCTCTCGGCCACCCAAACTGACTGAGACTCCCCAAGACAAAAAGATTGGAACTTACCCAAACCCAGTTGAGGAGATTGAACAAGTGCAACACTTAAGGGGTTTGGTGGAAGAAACACAAAGAGAACTGGAGCCAAACCCTAAAAAAATCCAAATTCCAGACACAGTGTTTCCTACGCAAGTTCAGCCTCACAGGAACCATAAACTGTTAGCTATACCTAGTATCATTTGGGAAGAAAGTGAGGATAGGACATCAGGAAGTGGGCAATCACCCTTCTTGCTTGAAAGAATGTTTAGTGAGGGAATGCCTGACCCCATCAAAGAGGAAGTGGTTCCATCTTCACCAGTCTCCCTAGTCAAGGGGCGATATCCAAAAAGTACCGTTGAATGTGTCCAAGCTAATGGATTTCATGTCCTCTGAAATCAGAACCATGATCATATCCAAGTTATACGGAGATCCTGATTTATTCTTAGCTCTTCGGGCATTTCTCAATGGAGAATTGAAGGCAGGGTTATTGTAATTTGCAAATATGGATAGACCCGACACGCTTCAAGATAAAGGGAAACATTGGGATCTACAACCCAACCTAGATGAAGACTCGGTCGTTGAAATACCTGTTAACAAGTTGGGACAGTACTTTGAAGGTGATGAATCTAATGCAACCCTCCCCATTACTACCAAGGGATTAACTCTAAAGGGAATCCTCGATGGTGGTGCTGGAGTGAGCATTGTGACTAAAAACTGTTGGGAATCTATGGGAAGACCTCACCTGGAAGTCACAAACATAGTGGTTAAAATGGCAAACGGAACTATTGCTAAACCTATTGGAATGTTAAGGGACCTTAAGATCAAGGTTCTGGGATACAAGGTGAGACATACCTTCATTGTAATGGATTTCTCCAAGCATCCTATAACATATCAAATGATCTTAGGATGTCCTTTCATGAGGGAACACAAATGGTACATGACTGGTCGAAAAACCATGTCTACCTACAATTCCAGGACTTTGTCATTCGAGTTCATCTTGAGAATGGTCGCGTGCATCCTTTAGGAAGCAAGGTTATCATCGATAATCGATCGGATACCACTATTCACTCCGCCCCATTAAGGTATTGCTATACATGCAAAAAAGAGACTGATGATGGAAAAGATTCTCCTTATATGGATGTCCTACCGGGTATGACTGAGTCGGATAACGTGGATTGGGTACACCTAGCGGCGGCAACCACCATAGACACATGGGGAAATAGAGGCACGAGTTGGGTAACACCTGAGGGGCAAGATATGCCACCGTTAGTGCCAATAAACATGATAGGTGTTATGCACTTGACGCCTGATGGTGAGAAAGTGGCAAACTCCCTTGACACTGACAGTAGCGAAGACTCTAACCAATACAACTCTGAGTCGTCTGAATCTCAAGAAGAAACTGACTCTGAGCCTGATGGGGGGGATGAATCAAATATTCACCCAAGTGTGGAAGCAAGGTGCTCAAGGCCTAGGACAGTGACCTCCTGCAGTTCATCCGAGAGTGAGGGGGACACAAGTGAAGATCAACCAAGTGAGACCGAATCTGATAAAAACAAAAATCAAAAACTTGGTAAGAAGAAAACGAGACATAAGCGCCAACGCTATCGAGCTAATGTACGAACTGCAATAAACAAAGAGAGATCCACTGCAGAATGGCTTAGTTATGTAGGAGCCATTGACGCTCATCGGAAGTTAGCAGATAATTGGGGACAATACCTCCAAAGTGTCATGTGGTGTATTCCGCAACCTCATGACATCGCCCAATTAGAAATCGAAGAGAAGCCAAAACTAAGTCGTACCATGAGAAGGCGGCAAAACCAAGAGTTAGCTCAACAACAAAAGGATGCGGAATTAAAAGAAAAAAACCTGGCACAACAAGAACCAGTAGACTTACACCCTGCACCCGAGCATTTCAAATCATTTACCACAGGGGAACGTAAAGTGGTCTACACAAAAGCCCAACGAATGCCTACCAATGGGAGTAGCGGTGTCTATGATGGCCCGGTGGTAGTTAAGGAGATAGAATTAGCAGATCCAGGTGAGGAGTCTAACCCAATTTTTATTGCTCAAGACCTCACCCAGACGGAGGAAGCTGCACTCAAGAAGCTTCTTAAGGAATTCAAAGACATATTTGCTTGGACATATCATGCTATGAAGGGTGTTCCACCCTTCATATCATGATATGAAGGGTGTTCCACAGAGGGTGTTCCACCCTCTATGGTGCAACACACAATACCAATGATTAGTACTACTAAACCAGTCCAGCAACGTCCCTACCCAATGAATCCTAAGTATGCAAAGATTGTGCAAGAGAAAATTGAAAAGCTTATAAAATGTGGATTCATATACCCTATTGAGCACTCAGAATGGGTTTCTCCGATAGTCATCGTACCAAAGAAGAATGGGAAACTTAGAGTGTGCGTTGATCTCAAAAAGGTTAATGCAGCCACAAGAAGGGATCATTACCCCTTGCCGTATTCTGAACATGTGCTTGAAAGAGTTGCAGGCAAGGAGGCATATAGCTTTTTAGATGGGTACTCTGGTTACAATCAGATCACAATTGCAGTAGAGGACCAAGCTAAAACAGCATTTATCATAGAGTTTGGGGTGTTTGCCTTTCGCGTCATGGCCTTTGGCTTGACCAATGCACCTGCAACATTCCAACGATTGATAAACACAGCCTTTAAGGAATATCTAAGGGACTTTTGTGAAGTTTTCTTAGATGATCTTTGTGTTCATTCCTCTTGGGATGAGCACTTGATGTGTTTACGGAAAATATTTGAAAGGTGTAGATTATATCGCATCTCATTGAATCCTTTCAAATGCCAATTCTAGGTTAAACACGGAGTTATCTTAGGAAATATAGTGTCCAAAAATGGGATTTCCACTGATGAGAGTAAAATCAAGGTCATTCTGGAATTGCCCCCCACCCACCAACTATAAGGGAGTCCAATGCTTTATGGACCATGTTGGGTATTATCGAAGGTTTATTCTATTCTTCGTCTCACTGAGATAGCTCGACCATTGTATAAGCTTCTCATTGAATTTATTTGGACCAAAGAGTGTGACCGTGCATATGAGCTATTAAAGAAGGCCTTGGCGAGTGCTCCAATCTTGAGAATGCCTAACTGGGATTTAATCTTCCATGTGCATATTGATGCATCAAACTTTGCTATTGGGCGTGTGTGATTCAACCTAGAGAACACAAACTAGACTACCCAATTAGCTTTGCCAGCTGCCAGTTGAACGATGCTGAGATGAACTACCACACCACTACGGAGCGAGAAGGGTTGGCAATGATATATGCAGTAAGGAAATTTCATTATTACCTCCTTGCCACCAAGTTTGTTTTCTATGTGGATCATCAGACATTGTTGTATCTGGCATCCAATCAAAGTAAACCAACCATTTGAAAAGTGGGGTTTAGACTTTGTAGGTCCAATTAGCCCATCAGCCCGCAACACACAATCTCGCTATATTATTGTGGCCACTGACTATATGACCAAATGGGCTGAAGCGAAAGCGACACGTAAAGCAGATGCAAGGACAACAGCCAAGTTCCTCTTTGAAAATATAATCACACGCTTCGGTTGTCCTTTTGAACTTGTGAGCGACAATGGTACGCATTTTATAAATGACGTGATTAAGGAGCTCACAACAAATTTCATGATATCCCATCATAAATCTACCCCTTATTATCCGCAAGCGAATGGCCAAGCCGAGAGTACCAACAAGACTTTAATCTCTATTTTAACAAAGACTGTTGAAGCTCATCGCACGGATTGGGATCTAAAGCTTACGACAGCTTTATGGGCCTATCGTACTGTGTATAAAGTGGCTATTACACCATTCAAAATGGTATATGGCCAAGAAGCAGTCATGCCGTGGGAATTTGTCATTCCTAGTCTTCGTGTTGCTACTCAAGAGGGTTGGGATGGTAATCCCTTAGCAAAGCGTCTGTATATCCTTGAGTGGCTAAACAAAGAAAGACAATTGGCTGTGTACAATGCCCTTGTGGAGAAGGATAGAAGGAAAAAATGGTTTGATCGCCACTTGAAAGACAAGGACATCAAGGTTGGGGATAAAGTCCTGATGTATGGAGTGCGTAACGAAAAGAAGAAGCTCAAATATGCTGGTAAGGAACTATATAGAGTATATGAAATTACCCCGCAAGGTACCATCCGAGTGGAGACTCTCGACGGAGTTGAAACTATTGGATTCCTCAATGGGAGTAAATTCAAAAGATACTATGACCCCCTGAGCCAAGAGGAGTTACATGCAATCCATCAAAAGAAGGCAGCTAAAGAACAAGCTGAGCTTAAGAAGATACAAGCAAGAATTGAAGCTAAAGAACGTCAACAGCGTGCTAGGCGCCAACGAGAAGCCAACTTGGGGATTACGCAAGCATTTTTCAAGGAGGCAGAGGAGGATTCACTAGAATCTGACCCGCCTCTAAGATACCCAATTGAGTTACAGAGTCCTTACGGGGGAGGTGCTATATAATGCATTATTGGATACAGGAGCTCAACACAATTTGTTATCATATGGCATGTGGTGTCAACTTGGAAAACCAACTTTATCCAAGAGTGCTATCCAAGTTAAAGGAATCAACAAGAAAAAAACCCCTGTCTCAAGAATTCTGCACACTCTGGTTGCCTATGACAAGGGAACCGTAATTCAAAGCTTTTTGGTTATGCCTGCTGGTACCATGGAGGGGACTGTAAACTTAGGGCGCAAATGGATGTTAGCCATCAAGTGCAATATTGATTGGGCAACCAGGCGAGTTACAACGCGAGAACCCGCTCTCGGTCTGACCGCTCAAAATCCTGCACCTAAGTCATCAACTCTGGACAAAATGCTAGATAATGAAAAATCACAAAGTCCAGTGGCAAAACCATCTTTGATTGTTTGCCACCCCTTTAACGCTTTAATGCCAAGAGTGGAAACAGGTAGTGTGGTCTCCAAGGCTCCGCTTACTATGCCAAAGAGCACATACAAATGGGTCCCAAAAGCTTCTCTCCAAAATACAGGTGTAATTCTTCCATACCCACTCTCTTTCATTTTTACTGTTCAATTAATTGCATGAACTATATTGCATGACCACATGGAACTTGTCAAAGCACTACTTAGTTTTTGAAGTTGCCTGACGTGTTAGTGTAAATCCTTAATGAGTTTAACCTTATTGGATATATTCTTGACAATAGTTAACCCTGGAATACGATTGTCTTAGGTCTAGGGTCAAACCATCTTAATGTTTGACACTTGGCCATGTGTGTGTTGACCTCTAGGACATAGCTTTTACCCCTTGTTGAAAGGATGTAAGAACACATTATAGTTCAGGAGCGAAGATGTTTTTACGATTGTCTTAGGTCTAGGGTCAAACCATCTTAATGTTTGACACCTGGCCATGTGTGTGTTGACCTCTAGGACATAGCTTTTACCCCTTGTTGAAAGGATGTAAGAACACATTATAGTTCAGGAGCGAAGATCAAAAGAAATAATTTAAAAAAAAAAAAGCCTACAATGAATGGCAATGCAAGTCTATTATGTGCTCTAATGTCGGCCTATCGCCTTATTGACACTTGGTAGGTGAGGAGTATTCTACTCCAGACCGATGCCCTAGGTTGGTAGGGGATAGCCTTGCCTAAGGTGAACTAATAGATTCCTGGAGAATGCCTTGTGTTAAACATGGTACCAGGATTGATGTTAGTTTTGCCTTAGGGAGGTCGCCATTGTGTGTAAAAATTATCACGTGCATAAAGAAATAAAGGCAAAAGGCTCCTGTAACTCTGATGTTTCTTGTGTCCCTAGGCTCCTGGTATTAACTTGTTCTTAGAGTAGACACATTGTGGTCATCTGTTTATTTATTAAGCTTGGTTATTTTCCTTGACTTAGGCCAGTTATAAACCTTGATTAACCTTTGACACCGTGCTAATTCTTGATTTACTTTCAATAATTTTAAACTCCAGTTAATTTGCTACACTAACTCATTCATGTGACCCCTTAAACTAAGTTCTCATAGCAACGTCCATTGTGGTCTAACATGCTTGAATTTATTACACTTTATATCTTTTGAATTCCAGCATACTTTCACTCTACTTCCCTGTTTTGCAGACGGTCTACTACAACAAACCCTATCGAGCTTACCATACCATAGCTTCCGAGGACGGAATCTACATCAGGAAAGGGGGCATGTTAACCTATGTGACGAACGTTGAGACGTACTATGTTTTATGTCATGTAATTGATTTAAGTATTCTGAGTCATGGGCTGGGCTTGTCGGCACTATATGTAAAGGATAAAGGGATTGGGTGATCCCCAATGAGAGGCGCACCTTGAATATCAGCAGGATAAGGGTTAGGATCGGCCAGCTATGTATGGGTGCCCATGTGTGAACGGCCAAGTCACCTATAAGAGTCAAATGTAACCCTAAAACTCTTATTCTCTATGTGTTTGAATACAAAGTGTGCTCTTGCCTTATCTTCTCGTTCCCCTTCTCCTGCGTATGTGAGAGAGAGAGAGAGAGAGAGAGAGAGAGAGAGAGTGATCGATCACTGTGTGGCGACACGGCGGCGGCGAGGCGGTAGAGCGGCGACGGCGGCTCCTTCTTCACGGCGACGCGAGAATCCTTCACGGTGGGTGGTTTGAGTGGTGAGTGACACCTTTGCTTTCTGTTTGAGCTTGCTAGGTCTCTGGTTGTATGCTTGCAGCCATTCGTGGCTCGCATACGGTGTTCGGCAAGTTTCCACCAGCTCTGACTCGTGTGGTAAAAGCGCACATACATCCATCATCTTACATCCACATAAGACCCGATTATTCTACCTACAGACATGGCTAAAACAAATTGTTGCAACACTTGAGCTATTGATAATCATAGCATTCATGTGCAAGAGAGTGCTAAACAAAAGCTATGGTGGTTCAAACATGAGAAATGCCATAGTTAATGGAGAAATTAACACTAATGACTATAATTAAGATAGAGATGTACTAATCACATGATCACAACTTACATTAGAGATAATGACATACATCCACCATCTTATATCCACATATGGCTTTTATATGTCCATCATCTTACATCCACATATGGCCTTTATATATACATCAAAGAGATAAGATCTCTTTTTTGGTCCACATACCTTGTCCACATGCTACTTGTCATCACCCATATAAATGCTACACATGTCTTATGCCTACTTTTTGACCATTCACTACCTTTTACATTCATCTATTCACATCTTCTAATAATCTTAACCTTCATCCATTCTAATTTCATATCATCCTAGGCTTCATCTACCTTACTTCCACATACATGTGCCCCATACATGACATGACGGGCACCATATTTCAACACCCCCCTTGGTGCCCAAATGTATCGCATCCCAAGAAAGTATGTGGCATACATAGACATGACATCCCCCCCCCTTAATGGAAAGACACGCATATATCACTTAGCCTACATCATCGGTGGGGGCTAAAGGTGATTACATACATTGGCATAACTTCCCATTTCCAACTTGTCTCACTCACACTCAGCTCAGAGGTTGGCATGACATACACAGCATCATAGGACATGACATAAAACATCATCACATCCACATTTATATGGGCGCATCTTGACCAAGGGTTGCCAAGGTTGACATAGACATCATACATGGATACATTAGCCACTATGCCTCATAATGGGGTGGACATACATATAACATAACATACATGGGAACATAATTATACATGTCATCACATAACATGGCTAAACATATCCATCGTTAGCTTCATGATCTTCATCTTCATTTGAGCTCCATATTTGTCTTCATCTTGAGCTCCATTCCCATGGTCCTCGCGTACATGTTGCTTCATATTGGTCTTCATGTGACTCCATCATCTTGACGTCATACATCATCATGGCCATTGAACATTCATGGCTTACATACATGGTGTACATCATATTATAGAAGCCTACATGCCAACATACATGTCCCAATGGCAAAGCATTGCATTGTACATGGCATTGAAGGGCATACAACTCCTTAGCATAGCATATCATCTTCAAAATGTCTCGACATGGCATCTTATCAGCATGATGACTTGTAGATTGCATTACATCAACACATGACATAGAAAATAACCATGTGGCATATAGGTTCATGGCATCCATAATACATAGTAACATCACATTACATTTGAAAACTAGGAGTCATAGAATAGGAATTTGTGAATGCAATGGAAGATTCGACTTTTAAGCATCAAAGAGCTGATAATTTAGGAGTGATAATGTGAGGATTGATTATAACTAACTCCACTCTAATGATTGATTAAGTACCTTAATCAAAGTCACTTCAAAAGAGGTGCACAGAGCTGAAACTCATAAACGGTTGCACCATTCAAGAAACTAACCAATACAGGAGTGTTCGGGCGTGCTTAAAAACCCCCAAGGCCTAGTGGAATTGCCTTGATTTTGCACATGCTCATCGATTTTGTGTTTTCCCCCAATTTCTCAAGTGCCAACTATAGCATCAAATTCACCTATCTCTTCTCGTTTCTACTCAATACCTTTAGTGTGCATGGATGCCCTGAGATGCTCCTTGCTCTCATTGAAGGATTTGCCTAATGGCAGAGAGAACAGGAAGATTTGAAGGAACCAACAGCATGATGATTAATAGTAAATAGTACTTAATTAGAGATAGATTTGATGTATATGAGTGGAGGAATGGCACATTGGCTCTGATACCATGTTGATAATCATAGCATTCATGTGTAAGAGAGTGCTAAACAGAAGCTATGAGGGTTCAAACATGAGAAATGCCATAGTTAATGAGAGTAATTATTAATACTAATTACTATGATTAAGGGAGAGAGAGAGAGAGAGAGAGAGAGGTAATTAATGAGAGTAATTAATACTATTTACTATGATTAAGAAAGAATTAGGTACTAATCACATGATCATGACTTGGATTAGAGATAATGATATACATCCATCATCTTACATCCACATAGAGTCCACATATGGCCTTTACATATACATCAAAGAGATAAGATCTCCTTTTTGGTCCACATATGACCTTTACATATACATCAAAGAGATAAGATCTCCTTTTTGGTCCACATGCTTTGTCCACCTACTACTTGCCCATCACCCACATAAATGCTAAACATGTCTTGTGAACCCTTGCACCTTCCATGTGCCTACTTTTTACCATTGACCACCTTTTACATTCATCTATTCACATCCTCTAAAAATAACCTTAGCCTTCATCCATTCTAATTTCATATCATCCTAGGCTCCATCTACCTTACTCCCACATACATGTGCCCCATACATGACATGGCATGCACCATATTTCAACAGCAACTCTACTAGGCAATCTGTAGTGTGATCTGGCAAACAATGAATGTAACTGTTCCACTTAGCAAGAAACTCATAGAATTTATAGGCCTTTTGCACTAATTTTGGAAAGCTTTAGCAATGGGGCTGAACCCATGTCAATATTACATAATTCAATCACATGTTTATAATTTGCACAATCCTAGGCATTCCAAGACAATCCATGACCTTGTTATTTGTGGGAGCTATGCCAAAATTTCAATTTTTAAAGTGATTCTATGTAGGCAAACACCTAAAATTCAGATGTAGATTGGTGCAAATGTTGATATATCCATGCAAAGAGAGCATGTGCTTATTGATCATGGAGGTGCACTTGAGGTTGATGATGGTGTGATCAGAAAACTCTAGAGGGAATCTGATAGTATACAAGCTCTATGTAGGTTTGGATCATGGCAAAAAGAATGTAATGATCTGCAAATAGTACTTTATAGAGATCTCAATCAAATCATTGACATGGCAAGTGGGTTAAAAATCTGAAATCTAGACCATCTGAAAAGTTGGAATGATCTAAAAATGTAGAACAATAAACTTGAATTGAACTATAAAATAAGATAATGAGATATCGGGATCAAAGATCCAAGTGTTAGTGATATAAAACTTGGGATCGGCAACGAGAATTTGGGATTTGATCGGTCAAAAATTAGGAATTTGGTATCAACGCGATTGAAGCTATCAAATTTGGGATTGATTTGGGATCATCAGTGATTCAATTGAAACTATAAAATTTGGGAATTTGGAATCGGTCAAGACTATGGAGTTTGGGATCGGTCTAAACTATCTCACGATCCAAATAGAGATTATCAAAAAATGAGACAATCTAAAGATTAGAGTCAACAATCCAAAAGTGTTAGTGATCTAAAACTTGGAGTTGATGATCAGTGGGTCGATCATCTGAAAGTCAAATCGTCAATTGAGCTTTGAGTCGATGATTCAAAAAACAAATGTAATAATTTTCTTTTTTGGGTTTTTCTTCTTTGACCAGGGTGTCTATGCATGGACTCCAAAAATTTTAAGGTGCCTAATGTTTATATCTATGTGATATAGGCACACCTAGAATTTGGATGTAATGGACTGGGGTACTTTTTTCCTCTTTAGGAGGTTTTTTCCCTCAAGTGTATGTACACATTCTTATGTGTTGAAATCCATGGTTATCATGTGCATAAGCAAGATGATTAACACTAATCTTACACAAATCTAATATGATTAGAGTTAATTAATCTAAGGTAGGTGCAATCTAAGCTTACTCAGATGATGAGTGTGTGCAATAGACTCAAGCACAATTAGGTTACAAGATTAAGACTTGTACTCATAGAGAGGCTTGAGATGTGTGCAAGTGATATAATTTCATTGCTTGAAATGGCCCTCTTTTATATGAGGAGGTGCACCCTTGGGCTTGTACATCAATGTGGGATATATCCCTTTGCTCATGTGGCTTCATGCTATGCTTTGCACTTTCTTGGCTACTCAACTAACTCCCTACCTCTTCCTTGTGCTCTATGGCACCACATTTTACAACACCCCCCCTTGGTGCACCAAACCTTTGGGCTACTCAAGATGGCCGGATGTGAGGTTTACAACATTTCAACACCCCCCCCTCATTTCTAACTTGGCTGGGTAACTCAGAGGCTCTTTGGCTTGGCTACTCTCCCAGCTCAGCAGAGGTTACTTTAGAGGTGGTCGAGTGTGATTTACAACAATCATTACCCCCTCTAGCTACCTGACTGGCTACTCTCAAGTGGTTGGGTATGAGTTATAATGATCATTACCCCCATGGGTGCTCAACTGGCTACTCTAAGGTGGTCAATATACACAACAAACACGATGATAAGATGGGTGTCTACTACTCATATGGTGACCCCTCTTTTACAACAGATAGTAAGGGTAGTGGTGGTAGCTCAAAGTTGCTTAGTGTTGTTGCTGGCTCGAGATCTCCTTGCTTTTTCTTGATGAATATCCCTTGTTGTTTCCTTTGTTCTTAATGTCGATGTTGTCATGTTCTTCTTCACCTTGTTGATTACTTCTTGGCTCTGGGTATTTGCTCTTTGGCTTGACTCTTGGCTCTTTGACAACTTCTTTGGTGTGGACATCATTCTTCTTCTTGCCACTTGATGGTTGGTTCTTGATTTCCTTATGTGTCTTTGATACATTTAGTGTGGATGCTATGGTCATCTCATGCACTTGTACTTTGAGCATGCTCATGATAGTATTTAACTCACCTTTTCTTTGCTTTTGATGCCTATGCACATGTATTTTTCCATGATGAGATTCCCAAGGATTTAACCCTTTCCCCAAATGAAGTGAAAAATACTTGCCATTTGAGAAGGTCTTACCAATGAGCTTGTGTTTTGTGTCACTAGCAGTGTCTAATCTCGTACAAGATTGACATGTGCTCTGATTTTTCTTGCAATGGATGATTCCAAGCTAGCCACAATGCAAACTATGTGCTAAAAATATACTAAATGCAATTTAAAAAATTCTCAAATTGAGAAATGAAAATAAGTGCGATTGATTTGGATGCAAGAGATAACCTTCCACACTATGTTGATACTCCAATCATCCAATTTTAACATTAATTTGGCCCAATTTTTGCTAATGCTACACTAATGATAGTGATTAGTGCTGCTTAATCATAATGATTAAGACAGTTGAAGCTTGGAGCTTCCAATTGAGCTTGTAAATGCAAGCATTCAAGGTAGTTTTAGTGTGGCTTTATTGCCCTTGATGATTACAAGTGCCTTACCAATTAGTATCAGGGTAGGTTTTCTTTTCCCTCACCCCCTTTGTCACCTTCTCCTAATTTTTCATTTTGATTAAGCTATCCTTTTAGCTTAGCTTAAGAAGTTATATCCAATCATGTTATATAAATTATGTCAACAGCATTTTTGCATGCTTCGAAACATATCAGGCATGTTTTGAGACTCATTTACATGCTTTAAGGTTTTTTATGCATCTCGGGGGATTGTCAATCAGAACTATTTTTGTTCAATTTTTGGTATTCTTCATAGCAAAAGTAGCATTTGGTGTGAAGACATAGGGCCGCCATCATCTTTAATGTCATCGTATCTTCTAAGCTCATCTTTAAATAGTTTCAATAGCATCGTCAACATTATCATCGATTTCTACATTCTTACTAAGTATCATTTCCACACTCTGCACTTTGTAAGTTTTTATACACTTTGTAGGTTTCCTTTGCCATCACAGTGATCTACTAGTAGTAAGCCATATCATTTGCATTTAGTGGACCTTGACAATACTTGTTGTGCAAGTAGTTGGGATATTTATATTCTGTGTTGTTAGAGATTAGTTATTTACAGATAGGCAATGATATATTTCATGTAAATGATTATGGGAAATCTCCGTTCTTATGACTTGTGTAATTCCAAAAGATAGTCAAAAAATGGATCTTACGACTTGTGTAGTGCCACCAGGGTAAGTGCAACATCCCCAAAAACAAGGGGCTGGCACTCCCTCCTAGTTAGACCCACCCATGGGGTTAATAAAAGCACCACAACTCCCACTAGTCTCTTCTAGAAGCCCAAAACATGTAACTTTTCTCCATGGCTCAGTTCGATGAATGGCCCAAAAGCTCAGATTCAATTGTCTTTCTCTGGCTGCCACCACTGATTGAGAGTCCTCTATAGGCATGCTACATGTTGCCTTCCTCTAGTTCACAGTCACTGTCACATATTCTAGCCTATGACTATCATTTTCTAGTATAGTACTTGGGTTGGGGGACCATATATTTCGCTTTTGTCTGGACACTTGTCTGTTGATGGTGAACATGCTGCATTTATGGACTATTAAAACCCACCTCCTCCATGATTGAGAGTGTGTCAAGTCTGACAATTTCTTACTAGAGGAGGCACCACCCTTCTTTAGGGTAAAAATGTTCCATGATTTCTTCCAACCCTGGGCATGTTCTTAATAGAGGAGGAACCACCCTTCTTTAGAGTAAAAGTGTTCTATGATTTCTTTCAACCATGGGCCTGTTCTTGTATACCCCACCAGTGAGATGGGCATTACAGTGTGCACTTTGAAGGAATACTATAGAGAGATCAATGGGTTGTGGCCTCAAATAATTTCAGGTGCTTCCTATACCCAACAGCCGCTCTCATACTAGGGTGTTTTCTCTTTGCCAAATTAGTGGTAGGGATAAAAGGCCCATCATCTTCCTGCTTCAAAAACCAAGTAGTCCAATCAAACGCATGCACTTCCTACCATGCAATCCATGTCCCCAAGGATGGCAAATCACTCTTAAAGGCATGTCCCTTTATCCACCATTGTTACAACTCTTGTTTGCAATTCTTTGCAGTTATCTCTCCGTGGTTGAGTTTTTCATTTTCTACAAAGCACCTTGTGTTCTTCATAAGAAAAAGACCCGATACATTTTTTTGTATGTTTTATCATACTTTTCTCCAAATGAAATGAACATGATCGCTCTTTGTCAGGCATTTCTTTTCCTTTGAAGTATACTTTACATATTGCAATCCAATTTGCACTTGCCTCATCTGCTATAAATCCACACTTCTTCACAGTAGCATTCAATATCTGAACTGAGGGACTTCATATCCACACTTCTTCTGAACTGAGGGACTTCATATCCACACTTCTTCACAGTAGCATTCAATATCTTCCAAAATTATATCTAGGCATATCTATCCTCAACTTTGAACTCACACAAGTAGCAATTGCCAACAATTCATAGAGGTATGGGTTATAGACATGAGCACCCATTGTGGACCAAACTTGTACTCTATGGACATGGTCAAAGTGTCCCCACATTTCTTGCAAATTTCTTCTAGGTCTCATCCTATTCACCAAAATCCAAGCCACTTTCTTGATCCAAGTGTTGACATCTTGAAACGTGAGGTTGAATTTTTGTATCCATCTGACCTAGGAAAATAATGATGTAAATAAAATGGGTACCTGATTCTGTTCTTGAGATCTAGAATTGCTTCTAGCCCCTTGGCCCCTTGGCCCCATAAGAGGAGCCTTTTCTTTCCTCTTTCAAACATCTTTGGAATATTTTCTTATTATAAAACAGAGTAACCAATTTCAATAGTTCAATCATGTCCTTTTGTCACTAAACTTACCACATGCATTCTATGATTCTTTAAGCAACAAATCCAATACCATGTCTTGGGCCATAACAACCTCAATGTGCTTTGGTGTCACATAAGGAGTGGCTCTTGCATGGAAATTAACTTCTCTTCAAAAACCCTTTTTTGTAATCTAGATTAACCATCAGCAAATGGATGGTCATGGTGACCCAAGTGAATAGCACATCTAACTACAATTCACATTATCTCTAGGAATGCAGTAATACATGGCACTATTTCACACATTCTAGTGGTAGATGACAATAGGAACACACCAAATATCCAAAACCATCCTTCACCTCCCCCACTAGGGGAACCTTTCTTGCCTTATCCAACCAGTGTGTTTCATTCACAATAGAACATCGTGATGACAAGTTAGGGAAATCCAAATTGTAGCACCACAAATGACCTGTGCATCTACTTAATCGCACAATACCTAGAAAGTAGTCAGAGCTACATGTTACATAATCCTCCCAACAAACATGGCCATCATTTCTATGTTCCATCCCCACCATTGAGGAGTCCCCCAAGCACGGTGGAAACTCAAAGGCAATATAAACATCATATGTAGATGGGAGCTCTTGTAGCACTTCCCATCTATCTTGCAAATTAGCAAATGCAGCATGCGAGAGGCTACTATTAAGTGGGAGAACCTTAATCATGTCAAACACACTTGTAATTTTTCTCTTATCCTCATTGCTAATTGGTTTTTGTTCTTCTATAGCCACATCATCATCCACAACAATGAGGATTGTGTGGGTGAGTGGCAGTGTGATGATGCTAGTTCTCTTCCCCCTCTCTCCTTATCTACCTTTCTCCCCCATCCTCTCACTTACCAAGGCATTGATGTAGAGGTTAAGATATCCATAGCTCTCTTCCTCTTTGCACGATCCCCACCCATTTGTAAAGCTTCCTTGCAATGTGACAACGAGGAAGGCAAGGTTGAGGACCCTAGATCTCCACAAGAGAGTGGGTGAGTGGCAGTGTGATGATGCTAGTTCTCTTCCCCCTCTCTCCTTATCTACCTTTCTCCCCCATCCTCTCACTTACCAAGGCATTGATGTAGAGGTTAAGATACCCATAGCTCTCTTCCTCTTTGCACGATCCCCACCCATTTGTAAAGCTTCCTTGCAATGTGACAACGAGGAAGGCAAGGTTGAGGACCCTAGATCTCCACAAGAGAGGGTTGTTGTACTAAAAGTGGCTAGAGGTGAAAGCCAATAAGACCCTTACATTCTTCCTCTTCTTCTCTCTATCATGCAAGTCTCAAGAGTTCCCAAATTAGTGAACATCTTTAGCATCCTCAGTTACTATTGGGGAAGCACCCTAGCTTAGGACTACCTTGCTATACTTTGTATTTGGAGTATTGTCATAGCCCGGTTGGAGTGCAAATCCACCAATTAGTATTGTTTAACTCATGTTTTGTTGCTTGTTTTTGTTATTTAATATACGCCTTGGTGCAATAAAGCATGGAGAAACCCTTCAAGCTCAAGATGCATGTGTACAAGTAAGTGTTCTCTTCTATTTTCTTTGATTCATGCTCTATTTTCTTGAATTTATTAAAATTTTTAGTTTTTATTTATTTTAGGGAATTAATCTCACCATTAATCCTTGTAAAGACACCATAGGTTACATTTAGCATATCACAAGATAGATTAGGAATAGCTAGAGCATCCTATCAAATCAAAACCCCAAAAAATACACCATTAAGTAGGAATTAACGAGGTAAACCGAGATTTTTTTGGCCAAAACTACTGTTTGGTTTGCCTACGTACGTGCTCAATAGAGCATGCAAACACATGTTGGCAAGTAGGAATACAAATTCTTGACTATGGAAATCTAGGAAATATTCTCGATTAGGAAAGGTTAGAAAACATTCCCTCCATAAACGACCATAATGGTAAAAAGGATTAAAAATTTGACCTATTACATGGCCCAAAATTGCACCCCTGTAGTTGGTAGACCTGTGAAATTATGTATGCACATACCCAAGTGGGAATACACGTTTACAAGTCAGACCTAGCTATGCGCGCGAAGGCCTCCATGCCCCTTTCTCTCTCTCTCTCTCTCTACTCGCCTTCTCTGCCCCCCTCGTCATCTCTCTCTCTCTCTCTCTCTCTCTTTGCTCGCCTTCTCTGCCCTGCCCCCCTCCCCCCATGCCATCTCATGCCTCCTCTCTCTCTCTGCTTGCCTTCTCTACCCCCCTCCCCTCATGCCTTCTCTCTCTCTCTCTCTCTCTCTCTCTCTCTCTATCCCTGCCCTTTCTTCTCTCTTTTTTCCTGCTGTTCTGCTCCCCTCTTTGCTTTCACCCCTTCCTTTCTTCTTTTCTTTCCGCTTCAGTCACCTCTCTTTCTTCTTCTTTTTTGCTGCCTCTTTTTTAGGCGTTGTGTGGAAGTTTGTAGGCTAAGCTTCAAGACAGAATGGAGGACTCGAATGTTGCCAAAGTATGCATCCCTCCTGTAGGGATTCTTTCAGGGGATCCTCATGAGATGCCCCATCCCCCCCTGGCTGCTTCGGGACGATTGGCATTCAACTCTCTTCTGACATCATTCGCGCCATTCATGAATCGGTAAGAAGTATCGAACCTTGTGCATTGGTTTGCAAGATTGTCGGGAATATTTCTTCAAGCAGACAGGTGCAAGATGGGATACAAGGTGCTCTTTTATCTTTAGTTGAGATCATGAATGTTTCCCCATTGGGGAAAGGCCGTTTTTGAGTGCAGTTTAAATCTCCATCTCAAGCCAAAGAGGTCTTAGCACGGAGCCCTGTGGACCTAGGTTTAGGCATTGGTTTTTTTGCAAGATGGACACAAGGTATGGATCTTTCAGGGTTGGATGGAGGTTTAACAGTTACAGCTAGATTTTTGGCTCTTTTACCAGAATTTGTGCCTCACCTAAGGGAGATTGGTAAATGTATTGGGTATGTGGTCAGTGAGGCTTTGATTCCGGGGATGGAGAGGAACGCACGCCTTGCCTAAAGATGGTTCTTCCTCCATCATTGGCCAAAGACCCTCCTCAGTTTATTTCCCTTCCTACGATTCATGGGGGAGAAATTCTTTAGAGGGTCTTTTTCATTGGTCTTCCAGGCCATTGCTTCATTTGTGGGAGAAAAGGTCATTTTGCTACCGAATGTACTAGACGGAGGGTTCTCCCTCATCAATAGCGTCAAGAAGTAGCAATTACGAAACAGAAACAAACTAAAGTGGCTGAGGGACAACCGAATGTGGTTTTGCACGCAGAGGATGTTTCAACCAGGAAAGGAATGAAAAGATGCAGGGGGGAAGAGAGCTTGAGCTCTTGCAAGCACACACACACACTCACAAAACCCTAATAGAGAACACACAAGGTGAGAGGCTGAAAATCTTCTTCTTCTCTACTCAACACTCAACACACCATATACAAAGATAAGAGTACACAATAATATGAAAGGTACTCAACCAAATACATACACGGGTTCTCTATAGTGTGAACCCGACTAAATGAGCTGGCGCTATAACTATGCCAGTCTAGAATGGCTGTCACACAGCCTGTCATCCCACTGGCCGCATATCTCCCATGATCTCACCAACCATGCCAGTGGTGTAAGTGTGGGGCCTATCCCCCAGGCGGGTCATCAGTGGCCACCGCCTCACTAGACGAGCTCGATATCTCAACACTCCCCCTCGAGCTCAACTCCATCTCATGTACACCAAGCGAAGCCCTAAATCTGCGGAGCTTCTCTGTACCCAATGCTTTGGTGAAGATGTCAGCTACCTGATCCTCTGTGCTTACATAAACAAGGTCAAGGTCTCCTGCCAAGACTTTCTCTCTGACGAAGTGGTAGTGGACCTCTATGTGCTTCGTACAAGCATGAAAGACTGGGTTCCTGGCCAACTGTATACTGCTAATGTTGTCACAGAAAATGACAACTTGTCTATCCACAGATAGACCCAAATCTGCAAGTAGCTTTCTCAACCAAGCTACCTCACATGCTACCATAGCAGCACCTCTGTACTCGGCCTCTGTACTCGATAGAGCAACCGTAGGCTGCTTCTTGCTGCTCCAAGTCACAGCAGCACTCCCCAAAGAAAACATGAATCCACTGGTAGATCTTCTGTCTGAGATACTACCAGCCCAATCAGCATCTGTGTACCCATGTACACATATCTCTGTCCCAGTCTCATAGAATAGTCCACAATGCAAAGTAGACCTCACATACCTCAGTATGCGTCTCACTGCATCTAAATGCGGTTTCCGTGGAACCTGCATAAACTGACTCACCAACCCAACAGCATAGCTCAAATCTGGTCCGGTGATCGTCATGTAGATCAAACTTCCTACTATGCTCCTGTACATAGTAGGATCCTCCAAGATCTCTCCTGAATCTGCACTCAACTTGCCATTCTGATCCAATGGCACAGAAATAGGCTTACAGCCTGTCATACCATACTTGGACAACATGTCCAAGCCATACTGTCTCTGCAGTAATCCAATACCATGTGGTGACCTAATCACCTCAATGCCCAAGAAATATCTGAGCTCCCCCAGATCCTTCATCTCAAACTTCTGTCTAGGCAAGATCTTTACATCAAAGATCTCTGCATCATGGTCCCCCGTAATGATCAAGTCATCTACATAGATGACAACAAGCACAACTCCTCTATCACCATGTCTCACATACAATGAGAAATCTGCATTGGCTACATGAAAGCCAATAATGACAAGATATTCAGAAATCTTGTCAGACCATGCTCTTGGTGCTTGCTTTAAGCCATACAAGGCTTTCTTCAACCTGCAAACATACTCGGGGTGACCCACATCCTCATAACCAGGTGGCTGCAACATATACACCTCTTCTTGCAAATCCCCATGCAAGAATGCATTCTTTATATCCATCTGATGTAAAGACCATTGCTTTGACGTAGCCACTGCTATCACAACTCTCACCGTTACCATCTTGGCAACTGGGCTGAAAGTTTCCTCATAATCAATCCCATATGTCTGCGCATATCCTTTGGCTACCAATCTACCCTTGTACCTGTTTATGCTTCCATCACTGTTATGTTTAACTTTGTACACCCACTTGCATCCAATGGCTTTCTTGTCTTCAGGCAATTGCACTAAATCCCAAGTCTCATTTCCATATAGTGCATCCATCTCCTCATCCATAGCTTTCTCCCAACACACATTTCCAACAGCCTCATCAATGCATGTGGGCTCAACAACCTGCACAACCTTTGCCATATATGCATAGTGATGTGCCACATAACCATCATAGGTAAATCTCTGCACAGGATTTTTCACTCTCCCAGATCTTCACAGCTTTTCATTCATGGCTTCCATAGCCTTCTTTACACCAGGTGTTCTCATAGCTGGGATCCCAAGCTCCTCATCAAGGCTCATATCTGAGCCACTAGACTCTCCATCAACATGAGAATGCCCTGCAGAAATGTCAGGCATACCAAGGGGCTCAACCACTTTCTCTTTTCCTTTATGTGATGTACTAACCACATTTGCAGGACTGGTATTATGACGCAGCCTGCCACTCCATCGTCTATCAACAGACCCACTAGATGAGGACTCTCCTGGTCCACTCAAAGACTGTGATTGCTGACCTGCATTCTGTGCAACCACACTTCCACTCACATCAGCCCCAACAGCTTCTTTTTCAGCAACATACCAGCTGCTCATCTCATCAAACACAACATCCCTGCTTACCCTCAGCTCACGTGTAGCAGGGTTATAACACCTGTATCCCTTTTGCTCAAGGGAATATCCAATAAACACACATTTTTCAGCTTTCGGATCCAGCTTAGTTCTCAGCTCATCTGGCACATGCACATATGCAATGCATCCAAAGACTTTCAGATGAGACAAATCTGGTTTTCTGCCAGTAAACCTCTCCTCTGGAGTTACATCATGTATGGCTACAATTGGAGTCCTGTTCATGATGTATACTGCTGTAGAAACAGCCTCAGCCCAATAGCAATGCAGCATATTCTTCTCTTCCATCAATGCTCGCGCAATCTCAGCAATGTGCCTGTTTTTCCGCTCAGCAACTCCATTTTGCTGCGGAGTGTATCTGCATGTGAACTGTCTCCGAATACCATTCTTCTTCAAAAATTCAGAGAACTCATTGGAGAAGTATTCTCCCCCTCCATCTGACCTTAGGCACTTGACATATTTTCCTGTTTGCTTTTCAACCAAGACTCTAAAATTCTGAAAGTGAGTGAACACCTCACTCTTCTCCTTCATGAAATATACCCACACTTTCCTCTTGTGGTCATCAATGAAAGTCACATAATACCTGCAGCCTCCCATAGATATGGTCTTGGTAGGACCCCATACATTTGAATGCACAATATCTAGTGCATTTCTGCTCACATACCTGTTACGTGGAAACACATGCTTTGTTTGCTTCCCAAATTGGCATGCTTCACATATTTTCTGCATACCTTCCACTTTAAATTTTGGCAGCCCTGTCACAATTCCTTTTGTCTGCATAGACTTCAATCTCTGCACATTTGCATGTCCAATTCTTTTATGCCATATGTCTGTGTTTGCAACAACTCCTGAACCATTTGCAAACATCGCAGCACTCATTTCAGGCATGTCTACATTCAACGTAAACATTCTGCCCACTCTGTTGCCTTTTGCAACCAACCTGCACTTGTCTTTGAAATCTTTAACATAACACCCATCAGGGTTAAACCGAACCTGCAAACCCTGCTCAATCATCTGGCCAACTGAAACCAGATTCTTTGTTATGTTCGGTACATGAAGTACATCTGCAAGGTACTTCACTTTGCCATCCTGCATAGACAATGGCACATCTCCAACGTGGGCAATTGGATGAGCAGTGTCATCCCCTGTTTCCACAAAACCTGGTCTTTCCGGGTTTTTCATCTCCTTGAACCACTCTCCATGACTCGTCATGTGGTTCGAAGCGCCTGAATCCACATACCATACATTATCTTTTTGTGCTGCATCAACATTTTCAGACATGGCATTCACGACATGCTGCATAACAAACAACCTTTCATTATCCTCATTATTTCTACTTGAGGATGCATAGTTGTTTTGCTGCACTTTCCCATTTTGCATGTCAGCCTGCTTCTTGTAACATTTTGACTGCACATGTCCAGGCTTACCACAATAATAGCATTCACATGCATCATTATATTGCCTTTGCCAATTTCCACGGCCTCTTTGGCTCCCCCTGCCTCTAAATTTGCCTCTTCCACCTGCGTGTTGTTGTTGTTGTTGTTGATTCTGGGACTGTTGTTGTTGCTGCTGCTGACCATAATTCTGATTACCTGTTCGGCCACCTCCTTGACCGCGTCCACGGCCTCCTCTACCTCGTCCTCTTCCTGAACTCGTGTAGAAAGCCTATTGCTCTGAACTGTTTTTGCTTTGTGAAGACTGTTGGTCTTCACCCAAGTTCTTCTCTTCGATAATCAGCATAGACACCAAATCTGTAAAGTTGGGAATGTTTTTCCGAGTCTGAATAGACGTCTTAAACGCCTTGTATTGTGGCCCGAGACCACGTAGACAGACTTCCACCTTGTCATCATCATCTACTGACACACCAGTAGATGCAAGGGATTCCACAATACCCTTTATCTTCAACGCATAGTCATTCACAGACATGCTCTTTTTCTCCACAGTATGAAGTTCATTCTTCAACTGTATCTTACGTGCCTTGGTATTTGTTTCATAAAGCTTTACCAAGGTGTCCCATGCCTCCTTGGGGGACTTGGCATCCTGAATGTGCCCAATCATGGTGTCCTGTATACTAATGGAGAGCCAATACATAACCTTCTTGGCTCCTTGGTTCCAGTCTTTAAACTCTTTCACATCTGTAGTAGTCCGATATCTCCGGTGCCTCTTCATGCTCACCTTCTATGTAGTCCCAATAACCTTTTCCCATCAGGAAATTTGTCAACCTGAACCTCCAAGCATGGAAGTTATTCTTATCCAGCTTCTCAGCCACAATCTGTGTTATGCCATCATTAGACATATTGTCAAACACACAATTTCACCAGAAACTGCACTCTGGTTTTTCTACACAACCTGTAGTATTTTTTGCACAGCGGTACTGTAGTACTCTCAAATGTCACAACCAGTGACTTCAATGTGCATACATACACCCAATGGCAACTGTAGACCTCTTTGCAGCACCCACAGTGTCTGCATAGTCAATCTGTCTGCAGTTCTTAAAACGGAGTTCTGCAGAGAATCGATGACTTACCCGTAGTGCTCGAAATCGCCTGCTTTCTGAAAAACGGAGGTCCAGTCTCGCGCCCGAAACGCGTTTTCGGGCCGAAAAAGATGACTGTATAGTTGCCCTATAGCTTTACTCCCGCGAAGGAAGCTCCTCAATCAGAGATCGTTGCCGGTGCCTCCCGCGACAAGGGTGTAGTCACCAACACAATAGGGAAGAGTAGTTGAAGCTCTTACCCTCGTACCGCTTCCTGTGGTTCTCTTGCTTGCAGCTCAGCCCTTAGCACGAACCTGGCTCTGATACCATGAAAAGATGCAGGGGGGAAGAGAGCTTGAGCTCTTGCAAGCACACACACACACTCACAAAACCCTAATAGAGAACACACAAGGTGAGAGGCTGAAAATCTTCTTCTTCTCTACTCAACACTCAACACACCATATACAAAGATAAGAGTACACAATAATATGAAAGGTACTCAACCAAATACATACACGGGTTCTCTATAGTGTGAACCCGACTAAATGAGCTGGCGCTATAACTATGACAGTCTCTAGAATGGCTGTCACACAGCCTGTCATCCCACTGGCCGCATATCACCCAAGATCTCACCAACCATGCCAGTGGTGTAAGTGTGGGGCCTATCCCCCAGGCAGGTCATCAGTGGCCACTGCCTCACTAGACGAGCTCGATATCTCAACAAGGAAAACATAGATCACAAGCCGAGAGAGCTAGGAGGAGAGCAGATAAAAAGAAAAGGAGGAAATTTGCTCTCATCTCAGAGGGCTTGCTCTCATCTCAGAGGGCTTGCGAGTACAGATGGTCTACAGGTGCAGGATTCCTCCACTTGTGGAGGCTTCTACTTCAACTCACCCGCTTCCTCGTGCTACTCCGGAGCCAACACCACAACAAGCTTCTATTAGCTCTTTGGGGGAAGAGAACTCTACTTATGAGTCTCTCTTTCCTACACTTGCTGAATCTTGTAAAAATCCACCTTTAAAGGAGCCTAGAAGATCTGCTAGGCATAAAGGTAAAGTTTGATATTTTGTAAATAACCTCTTAAGAGCTTCGAGCCCGGGGTTATGTGTGTTTTGTTAGCCCTTCGATGTAACACTTTGGATTTTCTTACCTTGAGGTATCCTTGAGGTGTTCTTTTAGCCCTTAAATGTAAAGCAATGATGTATCTTACCTTGAGGTCTATGCCCTTGAGGTGTTTCTTTAATAGAAAATGATCTTCTTTTGTGGGAAAAAAAAGTCAGACCTAGCTATGCACCACATGTTCACATATCCTCTATAGCCACATACATTTGCACATCCCCACGTACATACCTGAACTCATAAATATGCATTTTTGCAAGTCAATTTAGGGGCCTAGCCACACATGTTCCCATCTCATTTAGCCATGCACGTACCCAAGTGGGAATGCATGTTCCTAGACTTCTGAATGCAAGTTCCTAAGTCACCCAAAAACTTAAAACTTAAAAAAATGTAGCAGAACCTAGAATTTCCAAGGCCACCTAGCAACTTGTGTCTAAGTAGGAAAGCTGATCACCTTATATGTACACAAGATCATGAGAAGGATTTTTGGACTCAATCCCCCACTAGACAAGAGTGTTTCAAACGATGCAAAATTAGGAGCACCATCTCAAGAGGAATCATTACACACTTCATAGTCTCTATGGGACCTCATAGGAGCCAAGCAACCATAGTGATGATTGAGTATTTGAGCGATACTGAAGGAGCTACCTTGAGTGAGGCCTATCATTGCAAAGCCTCGTATTGACCAAGAATTCAGCGTGCCCCCTATAACCATTCAGAGGATTTTTGTCAACGTAATTAGAGACATTATCATAAGATGTCCCTGATCCTAGGCACCTCCCATTGATTTGTTGAGATTCAAGCTCGATGTCAGTGTGAGCTAGCTATGCTATGTGGTGCTGGCATGTTAGGTAGGAACATGTGTGAGACATAAATGACTGTGTGTCCAGCTGGTCATAGAGTGTGGACATTAGCTAGGGTTAGATGTGTGTGGACACAACTCATAGTGTGTTGTGTGTATTATGGATTATGGCTTTATGCATTGTGTGAGAAGGGAGATGGCTTCCCTCCATGGTTAGGGTTTGCAATATACATTAGGGTTTGCTCTTGTGTGTGTGTCTCCTCTCCCTCTACCGTTCTTTCAACATGGTATCAGAGCCTTGTGCTGTCTATTAGGGTTTATGAGTGAGTGAGTGAAGAGAGAGAAGAAGCTGTGAAGCTTGCCATTGAAGCTGTGAAGCTTGGAGCACACTGATTACTATCAGATCTGAGAGCTTGGCCTACCGGGTAAGGTCTTCTAAACATCCTTGAGCGGGTTGCAGGTGATACAGGCAAAAACAAAGCAAATTAGAGCAACTCAAAGCAAAGCAAAATTCTGGTTTTTTGGAAGCTTTCCATTAAAGCTTGGAAGCACTGATGTATGGTGGAAATACATGTAAATCTGGCAAAAGACACATGTATCTGACAAGGAGGAATGTATTGGCAACTCCTATGCAAGCCTTAAACTAATTTTGGAGCAATTTGGATGCATCTGAATGTGTGAAAAATTCTGGTTTTTGAGCTCTCACAAAACAGAGAAAAGCAACTCAAAAATTGATGCATTTGGAGCATGTGTTTGGCTAAAATCAAACCATTGACTGGTTGCACACATACCTAGGTGTGTTGGACACTTGTATAACTCATCAATTAGCAACTCAAGCACTCCCAAAACTCTCAGGAGCAGGCGGCGCTAGCTGGACAACAGAAACAGAGTGTTTTTCAACTATTTTGCAAAGTGGAGGATCAAAATCAACTCCGGTGCTTGATATATTTCAAGATTGCTTTAGCAATTGGTTGCTACACATACTTGAGAAGAGGGCTACATGGTTGGTTTGATCAATTATGCTTAATTGAGCTGGGAATGAGCTGATTAAAAAGCCTGTCCACTGGTTGCAGAGAAACATAGTGATTTTAATTGAGCAATTAATCTTTGGTCTTAAACAATTGGACAAATTCCTCTTACATGGAGTTAGTGGACATCATTGCTAAGCTAATGAATTCCTGGTTCCTCAATTTGGACAAGGATTGAAGAAATTAGAGCAAAATTACTACTGGTTTTTCTGGTTTTTTTGGTTTTTCCCAAAACAGAGAAAGGGGTTTTCAAAAATTGATCTGTACACATGTTAGATGGTGTTAATATTCAACATTGAGGTTGTTTAGGTGTCAATGCAAGTTACCCATACTTGATCAAACCACTACATTGTGATTTGGAGCCTTGGAAGGCACATCAAAACAGGGTATCTCGGACTGCATGAGCCAGTTCATTTTGGATGCATACAGGTTGATTTTCTACATCAAATTTGAAGATTGTTGGCTACTTTGGAGTATCTGGAACATCCATTGGAGTGTGGTTGAGCTGAGGAAGGCTCATTTACAGATTTGAAGTGTACAGAAGGTGTATGCATTGAGCAAATATGTCGGATAATCTAGTACAGATTGTTGGTGAAAAGCTGGATAGGAAGAACTTCCATGCATGGAAGTACAGGATCAAAAGTTTCTTGAAGGGAAAAGGTTTTTGGAATCTCATTACAGGTGCTGAGCCAGAGCCGGAGCTACCCCGACAACCTACACAGCAGCAGGTTATAGCTCATAAGCAATGGTCAGAAAGAGCATTCAAAGTGTTGCATTATCTGTCTATATGTATTTCAGATGCTATGCTCATACACATACATGATGCTGAGAATCTCAAGGATGCATGGGATACATTGGTGAAGTTGTTTGATACCAGACACAAGTGCTCGCAAGTCTCAGTTGCGACAACAGATACATAATGTGAAGCGGAATAGAAGGAGCATCCATGATTATGTGCAAGAAATAAAGAAGTTTGCAGATGCATTGGCAAAAATAAATGCCCCCATGCTTGATGATGATTTGGTGGACATTACCTTGCGTGGTCTTGGCAAGGAGTATAAATCATTTGATACATCTATCTTGGTTCGGAGTACAGGTTTACCAGACTTTGATGAGTTAGTTTCACTCTTGCTTGTTGAGGAAATCAAACTCAGTGATTCATTTCTGGATGCATCTACTAGCCATGATGATAATGGCAGAAATCAGGCTTTCTATTCGCAGAGAGGTTTTAGAGGCAGGGGGAGATTTGCATCACGTGGCCGTGGCGGTAATGGTCGTGGATGGTAGGACAGGTCATCACAACAGAATTTTCAGCCTTCATATAGTGCTAGAGGTGGTCGTGGATATACACCTCAGAGAGGCAGAGGTAATCCTCGTGGTAGAGGACGTTGGCAAGGTGCCAACAAACATCTATGCAAGATGTGGAATGCCATTATTGTGGGAAATTTGGTCATATGGCGAGAGATTGTTTCCGTAAACAGAATGATTTGAGAGGGGGTAGAGCACAACGTGGTGGTCATTATGGTGGACATTATGCACAACATGGTGGTGGAAATTATGCATCAAGCAGTAATGATGGCACTGCAAATCACTTGTTTGCCATGAAACATGTTGTGGGTTCTATGATGACAAATGCTGAGAATGATGATACTTGGTATATGGATTCTAGAGCATCAAACCATATGACTTGTCATGGTGAATGGTTTGAGCATATGAAGCCTATGGATGTGAAAGGCTATGTGGAGACAGGTGATGATACCCAGCATGTCATTACACATGTTGGTTGGTTATGCACAATGGTCAAACAAAGTCTATGTTAGATGTATTGTATGTGCCTTCTATCACAAAGAGCTTGGCCTCAGTTAGTCAAATGGTGGAACAGGGATTACAGTTCGTTTCAACGAGCATGGTTGCTTTGTTGAGGACTTCAAACATGGATGTAGAGTCATTGCTAAAGGCAAGAAAGAAGGCAGGTTGTTTAAGCTGGATGCTGGAATTCCTGAGTTAAAATCAGCCATGTTCTCTAAAAGTAAAAATGTGGTACAGGACATTGATATGTGGCATAAGAGGATTGGACATGTCAATATACAAAGGTTAAAGAACATGCAGACAAGAGGCATTGTCAGTGGATTGCCTAGATTCAAGTATGATGGGAATATGCATGTTTGTGAAGCCTGTCAGTTTGGAAAGCAGGCAAGGTTGAGGTTTCCTAGAGAAGGAAATATGAGTAGTAGGCCACTTGAGATAGTACACAGTGATGTATGGGGTCTTGCACAAAACCCATCTATCAAAGGCAGTTTATACTATGTGACAATTCATAGATGATTTCAGCAGGATGACATGGATATACTTTCTCAGAGAGAAGAGTGAAGTGTTGGAAAAATTTATGGATTTCAAAGCTTTTGCAGAAAAGCAATACGGCTGTTGGATTAAATGTTTGAGGACAGATGGAGGTGGTGAATACACCTCAAAAGCTTTTGAGCATTTCTTGAGGAAGCATGGAATAAGAAGACAATTGACTTATAGGTATACACCTCAGCAAAATGGTGTGGCTGAGAGAAAGAATAGAGTCATATGTGAAGTGGCTGAGAGAAAGAATAGAGTCATATGTGAAGTGGCTAGGGCGATGCTCAATGAAAAGAGCATGCCAGATTATTATTGGGCAGAAGCATGTGCTACTGTAGTGTATATACTAAACAAAACACCTACAGTAGCCATTCATGGAAGTACGCCAGAGATGCGGCTTACAGGTTATAGGCCAGACATTGGACACCTCAAAGTTTTTGGATGCATAGCTTATGTACATGTGCCTGATGAGAGAAGGAGGAAGTTGGATCCTAAGGCAAAAAAATGTGTATTTGTTGGATATGCACAGGATCGTAAGGCATACAAATGTTACAATCCTCAAACTAGGCAAATTGTTATCTCACGAGATGTGGTGTTTAATGAGCTTGCTAGTTGGTACAAAGCAAAGGATGAGGGTGTCATTGAGTCACTTGAGGCTGATGTGCATGTAAAATTGCCACAAGCAAGTTTTAGTTCTACTTCTATGTCTGGGCCAGCAGAGAGCAGAGGCTGAGAGTAGTATTGTACGTCCATGGTCAGGATGTTTGAGACATGAGAGTGTGAGCACTGGGAGTAGTGCTGTGGATAAAGGCAAAAAGAAAGTTGAAGGAATTGGAATTACAAGTTATGAGTCATCTAGTTTAGAGAGTTTGGATGAGGAGCTTGGCATACCTGTTTTACGCACACCTGCTGGTGCAAGGCAGGATAGATATGTGCCACCACATGCTAGAGTGACAGGTGTTCAGAGTGATCTGCATGCATTACAAAGATCCCAAAGAGTCAGATATCCAGTTAACAGATTGACATACCGTGATTTTGCTATGCACTATGCATATATGACATCTATGGTGAAGCATGTGGAACCTACATGCTATACAGAGGCTATTGGAAAGCATGTATGGGAGAAAGCAATGGATGTTGAAATGGACGCATTGGTTCATAATGATACATGGGACTTGGTTGCATTACCAAAGGACAAAAATGTTATTGGTTGTAAATGGGTTTACAAAGTGAAGTGCAAATCTAATGGTTCCATTGAAAGACATAAAGCAAGATTGGTAGCTAAGGGTTATGCACAAACCCAAGGTTTGGACTATGATGAAACCTTTAGTCCAGTGGCAAAAATGGGAACAGTGAGAGCAGTCATTGCTATGGCTGCAGCTAATGGTTGGGAAATGCATCAAATGGATGTCAAAAATGCATTTCTAAATGGTGATCTACAAGAAGAAGTGTATATGGCACAGCCAGAAGGGTATGTACACCCAAGATATCCCACTCATGTATGCAGATTGAAAAAGGCATTATATGGTTTGAAACAAGCACCTCGTGCTTGGAGTGATAAGATGAGCAGATATCTTATCTCACTTGGATCTCAGATTTCTACAGCAGATTCTTCACTCTATGTGAAGAAGACAGAGCATGGGATTGTTTTACTCGTCATCTATGTGGATGACTTGATTATCACAGGTGATCATGGTGCAGATGTGATGCATGTCAAGAGAGCATTGAGTGGGCAATTTGACATGAAAGACCTTGGTGAGTTGAGATACTTTCTTGGAATTGAAGTGATCAAAGACCATGCAGGTACATGGTTAGTGCAGCGCCAATATGCATTGGATATATTGGCAAAATATGGCATGACAGGGTGTAAGCCTATGAGTACACCTTTGGAGCAGAATGTGAAGTTGCGGGCAGATTTTGGTGAGGAGTTGGATGATCCATCTATGTACAGAAAGATGATTGGTAGTCTCATCTACATGACTATCACACGCCTGGATTTGAGTTATGTTGTGGGGCTAGTAAGCCAGTTTATGCAGAGCCCCAGAAAACCTCATTTGGATGCAGTGAGATGCATCATGCGATATGTAAAGACCACTGCACATTATGGTCTACTTTATGAGAGTGGTAAAGGCTTGGATATACATGGCTACACAGATGCTGATTAGACAGGTAGCTCATATGACAGGAGGTCTACTAGTGGTTATGCTTTTACACTTGGAAGTGCCGTGGTGAGTTGGAGTAGCAAGAAGCAACCTACAGTTGCTTTATCCAGTACAAAGGTTGAATACAGGGGTGCAGCCATTGCTACTGTGAGGCAGTATGGTTAAAGAATCTCTTGGTAGATTTGGGTGAGCCTATTGATCATTCATTTTGTGACAACATGAATGACAACATTGTGACAACATGAGCAGTATACAGTTGGCCAAGAATCCAGTGTTTCATGCGAGGACCAAACACATAGAGGTCCATTATCACTTTGTCAGAGAGAAGGTGCTGGATGGTACAGTTGATCTACAGTATGTGAAGACTGATGAGCAGGTGGCTGACATCTTTACAAAGCCACTTAGCAGGGAGAAGTGTGAGTACTTCCGTACTATGTTGGGAGTACATGGGATGAGCTTGAGGGGGAGTGTTGAGAGCCTTGATATCCCAAGCTTATCTACATCTTCATCTATGGCAGTACATCATGAGCTTGAGAGGGGCTGTTGAGATTCAAGCTCGATGTCAGTGTGAGCCAGCTATGCTATGTACTGGCATGTTAGGTAGGAACATGTGTGAGACATAAATGACCGCGTGTCCAGCTGGTCATAGAGTGTGGACATTAGCTAGGGTTAGATGTGTGTGGACACAACTCATAGTGTGTTGTGTGTATTATGGATTATGGCTTTATGCATTGTGTGAGAAGGGAGATGGCTTCCCTCCATGGTTAGGGTTTGCAATATACAATATGGTTTGCTCCTGTGTGTGTGTCTCCTCTCCCTCTACCGTTCTTTCAACATGATTTAGGGGAGGTTGAGTAGATGTAGCAAAGCTGGCGATAATGTAGCATATTGGCACCTCCCTTTGTGAGAGGGGTATATATGTAGCCTATAGGCACATACTTAGGTGTGTGAGATCTTGTTTATGTGTAACATCTATGTGTATGTAGCCTTTGCACACATACTTGGGTTTGTGAGAGCTTTTAGATGGGGCGTTCGATGCCGCTTAAGGTGGTTCCTGTGGAGCGTTCTTCTCCCCGGCGACTGCGTCAGCAACCCGCCGCCAGTAAGGAGATTTCTGTCCGTGCGTCTGCAGAGGCTGATGAAGATTTCGAGCCTGAGGATGCGCTGTCTGCTGAGGTAGGGGGGTTGGAAGCTACTACTTTGCAGGCTTTAATGGATCCTTTCTTGGATTTTGGTGTTCATCTGGATCTGTCAGAGGAGGTGACTACTCAGTGGTTGCAGACCATTGGGTTATGGGAGTTTGCATCTTTGCCGTGGGACAGATGGCGGGAAAATGTTTATGCCAAGATGCAGTTGGAGGTGATTCGTAAGAGGAATGGTTACCTCTCTGCGACTGTGGGTTTGACACCTCAATTGATAGCAGAAGTGTTTCATCTCCATTATGAAGAAACTGTGGCTGTGGCAAAGTGTTCGGATGTGGCCATGAGGAAGGAATTTGGGCTTCCACAGGGGTCTCGAGCCTATTACATGGTGAAGAATGTCGCTGAACCCCGTCGTCAGCACTTAAGATGGTACCTTGAGCGAATTTGTCAGGTAATTAAATTGGAATACATGTCAAAAGACAATTTTGCACCTTTGCTGTATGCTGAGAAGGAGGGGAAAGTTAGTTGGGCTTCTTTGGTGCACACTAGAATTCTGCAGGAGGTGGAAATCACTGATAAGAGGAAGTCTCAAGTGACTTCTCGGCTGTCGGCGTTCTTAGCAGCTTTGTTTGAGAAGGTTCCTAATATGTCTGCCAGCAAATTGCCTTTTTTGCCACCTCAACCAGGTTTTTCTGTGAGGGTGTGCATGGTGGTCATGAAGAACCGGGTCAGGTTGACGTTGTCCCGGAGGGGGCAGTGAATTCTCCATTGGGGTTTGAGCATCAGCTTGACAAGATGCATGTGTTTCAGTCTTTGGTGGAAGCAGGCTATACTCGCTCCGAAGCCAAGGAGGTGTTGGTCTCACCAGATGTTCCGAAAGGGCTGGATTTGTTGCATCAGGCCACAGAGTCTGTTGGTACTGATCCATCACTAGTTTCAGTGGGTAAGAAATTCACTTTTAGCAAGAAAAGAAAATTGGATGTGGATTCATTTGCGATCAAATCTGTGGTTCAGACGATGGATTTTCCTCCTGTCAAGTCAAATCAGTGGGATTCCGTTTTAGTCGTAGCCAAGGAAGCAGAACAGAGTGTTTTGAGTGGATCTATTTGTGGGGGAGAGTTGCAGGATGTGCTCTGGTCTTTGACTAAGGTCCAAGAGTATGTTCGGAAGCAGGAGAGTAGTATTGCAGATTGGAAACATCAGGTTCGGGTAATCCAGGAGCAGTCGAGATCGGAAGCTACTTATCAGCTTAAAGTTAAGCATCAGGAGGAGGAGTTAGTGAAAACTAAGATGTTGTTAGTTCAGGCTCAGGAGGCAGTGGTTAAAGAGAAAGACCAGGTAGCAGAGTGTCAAAGAAATTTGGTGAAGACAAAGATGTCATTGGGATTGTTTAAAGAATGGACATATCAATTGCAGGAGAAGATGCATATGGAGTTGGCTGTAGAGATGTTAGCCCAACGTATTCAACCATTGTTGGCTATTGAAAGACAGATGTTATCTCAGAGTAATGAAGATGTGGAGGGAGTGTTAGTTTCAGAGTCTGATTTAGCAGTGATTAGGCGGAGATTAACTGAGGTGGGAGTCAAGCTGTGGCAAGGTATCCGAGATCGGATTGAAGCCTGGGTGATGAAGCCATTTAATACTTTAAGTGGAGCTTTCATTTCTGAATCTGAGCAGATATTGTTGGATCAAGTAGCAGGTTTACAGTCTGAAAAGGGTGCTTTGATGTTGAAATTGTTGGAGATTGAGAAGCAAGCCATGTGTTTTATGGAGTTGCCTAATGAGGGACAGTTGGATATAGAGCAGGTTACTGTGGGGGATAATGGACAAACTGTGGAGATTATGTCGGAGGTTGAAAAGGAAGCAGTTGGCCAGGCTGAAGTCATTCTGATGGTGTCACAGGATATAATGCCTGCAGATCAGATTGCTGTTCCAGTGGTCAATCTGGAGCCGGTGGAAGATTCAAAGACTAAAGATGATCCGCCGAAGCTGTTGGAGCCGGTGGTGTTACCTCAGTAATTTACGCGCTTTTCTAGTGTTTTAGGATTTCGAGTTTAGTAGGATTTTGCTTTCAATTTGCAGTTGTGTTTTCTTTTTGAAGCAATGTAAAGACAATGGATGGTTTGATCAGGGATTTATGGGTCCGAGTCGGGTTTTCTTGAAAACCCAACCATCGCGGGCTGTGCCATGTGTTAGGGGTTAACTTTACCTAAGTTGGAATATCCAAATTCTATGTATGTGAATGATCCTTTTGGGTAGTTGCTTAGGAATTCATGAGAAGTGATAGATATGAAGGGATGTAGTTAGTTGATCAGGGGAAGGCGCATAACGGATATTCAGAATTGCAGAAGATGAAGAAGCGGAATGTAATCCCTTGCATGATTATGATATGAATGAATTCTGATCATCTGTTCAGGGTTATTGTGTGTTAGCGGATTTGCTATATGATGTTTTGTATTCCGTTTTACTGTTATGATTTTCTGCTAAAGGGAATGTCTTTTGTGCTAGTGTTTGTTCTTGTATGAGATTTCCATTACCAAGTATCAGGCATTTAGTGCCCAGGTACAGTGGGCATACACCATGAGGTATTCATGAGCCTCATTCTCATCAAGCTTCATCAACAACATCTTCAAGTGCACAAAGCTTTTTCAAAGTGTGTTCATAAACACTAATAGTGCACAATTGGAACAGTCACATGCCATTTGCATTGCTGACACTGATTTCTCTTGTAAACACTTCCTTCCTTCACTCTCTGGGATATCAGATGGCGGACTCACCACAGGCTGAATTTCTGTTAACACAAGGTTAACCTATGGAGCAGAATTCTCTTCCTGTCTAGGATGTTGGTGTGGGACCTGATTTTGATTATCATACTCATTCCAATTATTTCTCCATTCATTTCGCCAAGGAACTCTTCCTCTTCCTCTATTCCATTGTCTGTTTGGAGGTCTCCATTGATTTCTGTAATCCTGAGTTGGAGGATACCAATTTTAATTTCCTCTCGGTTGTACTTCTAGGGCAACTTGCACCATTGCTGCCTGAGTCTCCTGTCTTTGCTTCTGAATCCGATCTGGAACTGGACCTCTATACCGTGGATTATACCAACAGTTTGATGTTAGATGACCCCTCTCACAAATATGACAGTGAGGTTTATCAGATGATAAAATCCCCATTTCTTTTATCTTTTTGGATACTAACTTATCCAATTCCTGAGTTCCTTTGTCTTGCTTCTTCCTCTTTGTCTTGCTCTTTTCCTCCTCGTTTTTCTTCTTCTTGTCTTTCTTCCTCTTTGTCTTTTTATTCTTCTTTTTAGATTTCTTTTTTTTGGTTTGCTCTTTTCATCATCAGAGCTATCTGAATCTGAATCAGAATCTTTAGAATCATCCGAATCAGAATCCGACTCGGAATCTGAATCATTGTCGGAGTCATCCTTCAATGTACCATATCTCTTCTCCACTCTAGCAGCTCTTTCTACTAGATCATCCATTCCTGCAGCCACATCCACACTGGCTACTGCCTTATGGTTTTCCTCAAACCCTTCAAAAAGTATCCAGCTAACTTTCTGGGGTTGGTCTTTCTACCGCCTCCAATCTATTAACTAATTGGGTAAATTTTTTAGCATAATCCTGCACCAACATCTTCTTCTGTTCAATTCTCTTTATCTTGCGCAACACATCATTCGGTGTCTTTTCCTTTCTGACCCTAGCCAAAAATTCTCCCTTCAAATCATTGTATGTTGCAAAGTGATTTGGGGCAAAATGGCTAAACCATTCAATAGCGTTTCCTCCAAAAGTAGCCTCGAACTGATGCATCTTGTCAGCATCACCATATACTCCAGCCAATCTGCTAGCCTGCCAAGCTGCTTCAAATTCAACAACATGACAATCAGGGTCCTTCTTTTTCGGCCCCTTGAACTTTTCGAACTTGACTTTGAGATCAGCGATTGCCCCTCGATGTGCCATTCCGAGTGCTGTTGGAACTACCTTAGGTTTAGGTTTTCCTTTTACCAGAAGAGGATCAAACTGTAACCGCTTTCTTGAAATCAATGGTTGTACCGCAGCGACACCCACCAATTGAGCAACACCCCTTGCCCAGTCCTCTGGTGTTCTTACGGACTGTCCTCCTAACTGACTTGAATCATTGTCCTCTGAATCATTTTCTTGTTGCCCACCTCTGGACCGTGATCTTGCGAAATAAACCCTAGAAGCCCTTCTGCCTTCTTCACTCATGCATTCCGTGCATCACCCCAAGCTTCAAGAATGCCTTGATAAAAAAAAAATACTCATAATGAGCATTCAGGGCATACTGCAAACCCCTAGATATGATTCTCCTTCTGCCTATCAAATCCTGAAACTGATGAATCCAAACCTTCTTCCTGATGATAGAGATAATATCTCTAAGAAGGTCAGAGAACCAGGGAAATATCTGTGAACACCCTTAGCCACATAAGAATAACAACATGCTATTTGAGCAAATTTTGGTTGAAGAATATTTCTGCATAAGCATTTACTTCCTCCTCATCTATTACCCAGTTTCAGAAATCATACAGCAACCCATCCATATAGAAAAACATCCTCTCATCCCCAAAAAACTCTAGGTTTGTTCCTAATCTACCCTTTTCAAAGTAGAAACCCGCAGGATCACCAGTGTATAGTCCTGACTCAAATCAGACTTTCACTAAACCTAATTCGGATTCAAGGAAGTAAGACTGAAATCAGAATACACATGTAGATGACAGAAATGAGTCCGAATGCCATTACAGAATGCAGATGAAACTCCTTAATTCATCATATCAAAAACACAATAATGCAGCTGATTAAAAGCCCGCATCAGCTACAAGTAGTTATAACCGCATTCCTTCATCGGAATGTCCCCAAGACATAATGAAAGTCCGACTAAGGTATTTTGCAAAAAGATTTACAAAAAGGAATTGCTAAACTTGAAAACTAAAACAAATTAAAGTAATCTATGGTACTGTAAGTAGAGCCCTAACACTAATCCCACCCTTGAAGGAGTCATTCAATCTTGTCTTGATGAAGAAAAGAGGCCTAAGGGAGGAGCTGAATCTTCAAATGCAACAACTTCATTGAATATTGAACAAGCTTTATCACATCAAGTGATCAAAGTAAGATGTGTCCATTGCAAAAAGATGGGTCATTTGGCAAATAATTGTTGGATCAAATATCCCAACAAAATGAAATGTAACAAGTGTAAACAAACGGGACATATCACTTCTAAATATCCTAACAAAGAGTCTGAGGCTAGCTTTGTATCAGCCTCTAACTCCATTGAGAGAAATTGTTTTAAATCTCAATGTAGCCACACCTATATTCCTAACCTTGTACGCCTAATGTTATAAAGGCAACCTATGTCCAATACCACCTATTCCAATTTTCTTTCATAGTTGGTATTGAGGGGGGGTATTAAGAGACTAGGGTTTGTAAAAGGAGAGAAGAAGGGTGTGTGTGTGAATGGACTTATGGTCCACTAGCTCACCTATTTAAAGGTGGAGCTAGAAGGCATTGTATGGAGCAAGAAGCCTAGTTGTATTTTGAGCAACTTAATAAGCAAGATATTTTTTCTTGTATTATGTGAGTCTCTCTCCTCCACATCTTTGATCTAGCATGAGCACCACAAAATTCTAACAACTACAACATGTAGCCTATTTGGAAGTGCTATCTCTCAACCATCTAGCCTTCTAGGCCACCATCCTATGTGATTATGGGAATGTCATGCTTGGGCTGTTATACTTGTAATGCTCATTCATCATAATAGGGGCCATATAGATATGAGTTAACTAGCCAGTGCCCAAACAAACGTGATGTTGCCTAGATATTATAATATAAGGGTCGAGCATTGATATCCAATAAGACCATCAATTTTCAACCACTAAGGTTTAGTTAAAGGCACCACTAGTATGTCATTGATACGCAATAACACTAACTTATAAGTTGGAAGGCAAACCCAAGTATTCTAGCTAAAAGATAACAGCTCTATGTTCAAAAAGCTATCATCATAGTGGTTGAGCAAGTTGTAGTCCACTATTTCTCATTGAGCTTACCATGGGTGAGCTTACATGGGAACCTCTCCTTAATCCAAGTCTCATCTATCCTAAAGCCATGTGTGGTCTCACCTCTCCTAAATCCAAGTGTGGTCACCTCTTAGGCTCACCTCAAACAACCAACCTCAACTTAATATATGTAACATATAATTAAAATGTGAGTGTATAGAAAGTAAATTATAGACAGTAACAAAATTACATAATTAAAAAAATCAAAATAAAAAAATATAAAATTATAAAAAAACTACAAAAACAATGTCGAAAAACACATGAGAGAAGGAGACATGTCGAAGGAGGAAGAGTGTTGTTGCAAGTCCCTTAAAAACTTCAAAGAAAGAAAAAATAAAAAATGTCAAAGAAGAAAGCATAATTATGTTGGAAAATTTGAAGAAAGTAACACTAATAATAAAGCAGATGTGCAAAAGAAATTTATTAGGAAAGGGCCCAAGAAGAAGGGCCAAAAATGTGTAAAATGGGCCATCGGTTTCACATAAGATTCAAACCCAATTTTAAACCATTGGCCTCAAAGCCTTAGAAAAGGGACTTATTTACCTAGTTTAGTGCGATTGATTAGATTTGTTTGAAAGCTACCCGACTAACTGGGTCCACTCGTCTATAGGATGGTGCTGTGAGGGCAATCCACCCTCCCATTTTCCACCCAACTCACCCGCCATTTTCCACCCAACTCAACCGCCATTTTTATTTTCTAATTAACCCTACCACACTGTGTGACATACATAGACAAGTTCATTAACTAGGGATCTTACATAACATTCATTAAAACAACCACTTAACTTAAATCAATGATATAACAATACTAGAAAACAAAGGACCTAATAATTTTTTTTTACAAAGGTTCAAATCTAACTATAGCCAAATCTAGGCTCTCTTATTCCATGTTTTATTTCGTCTTAGAATTCTATGAGACCCCTCTACCCCCTCCGCGCACCGGACTTCCGATTGTTAGTAGAGCGGAAGTAGCTTCTGTTGCATGACGAATGAAGATCAATACAAGGATGCAACAAAAAAGACACTTAGGGCTCTTGAAAAGAGTTCCAAGTTGTAGATGAATGTGGGAGAGGGCTTGACAATAATCCCACATGGGAACTTTTGGGAGTTCTAGAATTTTTGTATAAAAGGTGGCCCATTTGAGAGCTAGAGAGGACTCTTTGGTCATTTGGTTGAGAGGCTCATAGAGAGAGCTTGCTCCATAGCTCCTTCTCATGTGCTCTCCCAAGGCTCTCCATCTCCATTCTTGCTTCAATCTTGTACTCTCTATTCTCTACATTTTCAATGATATGAAGTTTTGGTCTACACACTTGCTAATCTAGATTTCTTAATGGTGTTTTGATTTGTGAGTTGTAGAGTGCATGTGATGAAGCTTGTGCATGAAATGATGTGTAGTTGAGGCTTGTGTGATAGCTCTTTGCATGTTAGGTTCTTTGCATAAGTTGCATTTTTGTGCTTAAGTGTAGCCTAATCTTGATGCTTTGATTATGTTAGATTGATTGCTTGAGTGATGAAGAAGGATTGAGTAGGACTAGAAGTCATTAGTGTGTGGTTAATTCATCTTCTCCCATTCGGGATAGCCTCTATACGACGCTAACCGGGTTGCATTCACGGATTGACAAAGTGTGTGGGTTGGAGTGTAGTCTCCGCTATGCTATGATGTCCCAAACAATGGCGCCGCTGTCGGGGAACGCACACCTAAGTTAGTGAAGGGTGTTAACCATTACTTCTTACTAAGTGCTCCATTGATTGCAAAATCATGGATTAGGGTAGACTAGAGTAGAGTTTGCAAGGGCATTGAGTGTGTGATATCAAGGGCGCCTTGTGTGTTTTCGGTTTTTTGATTAGAAGCAAAAAAAAAAAAAAATTAAAACCCCAATGCGGTAGAGAAATCCCGCCATTAATCAGATTTATGCACTTTCTGTTTTTGCATCTTTGACGGGGTTGGCGAGTGGTAGATAGGAAGTGTTGGAGGCGGCCTTTCTTTTATTGTTTTGTTGTGTTGTTATTGTGTGGGGAGGCGTTTCCATCAAGCATATCAAAGAAAAATAGATATATATATATATATATATCTATTCATGCATCTGTAAGGCGGCCAGTGGAAGCGCAACCAAAGGTAGTAGATTCGTTGAAGGGCCGTGAAGCGGACGAAGGCGAGGAAAAAAAAACGTTAAAATAATAATAATTAAAAAAAAGACCGGCTGCTGCAAAACTGAAGCGAACGTCTGCAAACTGGAGCGAACGTCTGCAAACTGGAGCGAACGTCTGCAATTGAAGCGCAGCAAGCGTCGCCTAGCAGCACTGGTTGTCGGCAAGAGCGCATGCGAAGGCGGCTATAATATATATATATATATATATATATATTAACGTGGAAGTAGGCGGCTGGCGTGGGAAGGCACCGTGTGTCGAAGGCGACTGGCCTGCTTCTAGGGCTGTGTCGAAGGCAACTGGCCTGTGTCGAAGGCGACTGACCACAAGAAGACGAGTGGCTGCAGCAAGGGCTGGGGCGAAGGAAGCGGTGGCCGGCTACAGTGTGAGTGAAGAGGTGGCCGCTGCGGTTGCGAAGGCGGCATCGTCACACCTGCAGCTAACAGCAAGCAAAGGAGGAGAAGGCACCGCTGGAAGAAATGCGTGGAGGCCGCATTGAACGCGAGCGCGTGCGCGCCAGCGACAAATCCGGCGAGCGGCGGGCGGTGGAGCGTGAAAGATAAGGTAGGTGAAATTTTTAATTTTTTTAATTTTTTTAATTTTTTAATTTTTTAATTTTTATTAATTTTTTATGTTTTTTTTTTGTATTTTTAAATAAAAAAACAAAAAAAAATATAATATTCTTTAAGGAAAAAATAAGAAAAAAAAAGAGAAAAAGAGATTTTTTTAAAAAAAAGGAAAAGGAAAAAAAATAATAATTAAAAAAAAGAAAAAAAAAAGAGAAAAAACAATTAAATTTAAAAAGAAAAAAAAAAGAAAAAAACAATTTTTTATTTTTTTTGAATCCATTGTTCCTTATTTAAATTTTTGCATAAGTAAAGTAGCGTGCATTTTTTTTTATTTTTGTAATTGAGTGCATAATTAGTAGATTCATATTTTTTGTAATTGGCACGATATTTATTAGTTTAAAAAAAAACAACAAAAGGAGAAAAAAACAAAAGAAAACAAAAGAAAATTTTAAAAAAAATTCTATAAATTAAGTGTTTTTTAAGGAGTCTATTTTTTTGCATAATTTTGTAATTCTTTATTTTTTTAATTTTTTGCATAATTAGTATTTTCTTGCATTTTTTAATTTTTGTAACTTTGTGCATAATTAGTATTTTTTTAGTGTGATTCATAATTTTTTGTGTTTTTAAAAAAAAAAGTAAAAATCATAAAATTATTTAAAAAAATCATTTAAAAAAAATAAAAATAAAAAAATAGGAAAGATAGTTACGCCACACATATTCTTTTTAGTTGCATTTAGTGATTAGGTAGGTTAAAATATATATACATACATATATATATATATATATATATATATATATATATATTAAAAAAAACACACAAACAAAAACAAAAACAAAAACAAAACAAAAACACATAAAAAAACCAAAAAAATTTGACCTTATGCACTTGCGGTCGGGACGTCTTGTAGATTCTGCCATAGGGCCTAGGGCACCTTCTAGAGTACCTACGCAAGAAAGTGGGACCCAATCGGTAGGCAATTTGGCAGATATTGCTGAAACCCTTTCTGAATCCCAATCCGATACCCTTTCCTCCAGAACAACTAGTTCATTGTCCATGGACAATCTAGGGCCGACAAATAGTCATCCCGTAGCCCCAAATAGAACACCCACAAGATCTTTTAATCCATTTGAAGCCGACACCATGGGGTTAACACTCAATGTGAGACTCCAATATGTCTACACGAATGCTCAAGGAGCTGAGATCTTTAGGGATCCACAACAACGGTATCTTGTTAAGATCGCAGACATTTTCTCAGAACTTGATAGAGCACCTCTAGTCAATGACCAGGGTAACATGTACATGGGTGGAGATGGCGTTCGCTACGAAGTCACCTTCTACCATCCAGAAAAGGTAGACAAATTAGGGGAGCTCTCTAAAATCGAGTTCTTAGACTTATCAGAACTTTCCAGAGCAAGGGAGTCTAGAGATGATTGGCTCATTGAGCCGGACATGCCTGGACCCTCCAATGCCCAGTCCTCAAAACCATCCATAGATGATTTACTTCTTGTAGATCTAAATTTGGAAAGGGATAGGAAAGGCAAGAGCAAAATGGATCAGGGGGCTGAGAACCAATGGGAGTTTGTACGACAAATTCTAGTGACAAAGGTCTTACAGGATGACCCACTTCAAGAGGTCTATAAGGACTCGTTAGAGGGATATTATGCCACAACTAGATTGCCACAGCTAGATCTTCCTCTAGCTCATGTGGTGGTAGTTGAGAAGCTTGCAGGACACATGAACAGAATAATTGATAAATGGACCAATGAATACCGAACCTTAGATTGGAAAGAGATTCGGGAACTCACGTGGAAAGGACAACCATTATTCATGGAAGTGTTCTCAACAAATACAGCCAAACCGGGGGAGACAGCCTTTCTTGGAGAAACTGTTGCTCCTCCCCTACGAGAGTTCACTAGAGAGGGACCTTCAACATCTAAGTGGACCACTGCTAGTAGCCCAACTCTAGCACCAAGATATCGTCCTACACCAAATGTGCGACCACCGGTCACACCACAACAACATCTTTCTCACTATGACAATCAGAGGGTAGGGGAGCCAACTCGGCCTCCCATAAATGCACCTCCTGAAATGCGGGTGACAAGATCTTTGGAGGGGTTTGGTGAGGCTGGTAATAGGGGACCCACACCAATTTTTGATGCATGTGGACCATCTTACCAAAGAGAGGAACAATTCCCATTGAGAGTGAGAGGCCGTAGGCCCTATGATGAGTATTCAAGACAAGTAAGGCCATCAACTCTTCAGAAACTGGTAAAGAAGTATGAAGGGTCGGGAGATCCATACGACCATGTAGCAGCATTTAGGCAAGCAATTCGAGCTGAGCAAGTGGCTGATAAGCATACTCAAATTGAAGGATTTGGACTCACTCTTGAGGGAAAAGCCCTGGATTGGTTTCAGGCATTAGAGGCTTCAGACAAATCTTCTTTACGAGTTTTGGAAGAGAGATTCATTGCTGCTTTTTCCTTGATGGGAATTCAACATGACACGGTAGCACACATCTACTCTTTCAAGCAAGGCGAGAATGAGAGTGTTAGAGACTGTGTAAATAGAATGAAGCAGTACATTAATCGTTGCCCAGAGGATGAGAAGCCCGCCCAAAGTCGATTAATTTCTCTCTTCTTAAAAAGGACTCAAAAATTCAACACTGCATACACATCTCTATGCGAAGAAGCATACAAATTTCAATGAGTGTTGCCATGATGCTATGGATTTCACCGATAACTTCAAATTCCAAGATGGGTCTGGCCCAGAGGTGAAACCTAGAGATCAGTGGGATGATGACCAAAGTTCAGGGTCCAGCGCGCTAGTAAATCCAGACCAGATAGCTAACCTAGTACTACGGAGATTGGGACAAACCTATCGTCCACCCATGCAGCCACAACAACAGCAGCAGAGAATGAGGAGTGTACTTCCTACAGGTCCTCATCTTTGTGGAGCATGTGGCGGTAACCATAAAACAGAGGATTGTAATACCTTTTCTCCTCTAGTCACAAACCAACCCACAAAAAAGTGGTGCCAAGCCTGTGCTTGGAACTTTACCCATACCACACAGGAATGTACTCGCATTGCGAGAATGAGACAGGAACGTGAGCAGCCAAGGGGTGGAGTGGCTCCACAAATGTATCAACAGTATACTAATTTTGAACATAAGCCACCTATGGCACAAGAGCAAGCACGACCTATTCTTGGTGCTCAACCTCCTGCTCCTGGGACTGCTCCTGTGAGGGTTGTTGACTACGACAATTCAAATATGTGTAGAGACTTGGTAAACCGAGGCTATGTGGAAGAGGAATACGCATCATATTCATCCAACGAAAATCTCTTTGAAAGTCTCGCATACCCAAGCCCAGCACTGGACACTCAACCAGGGGAACAAAACTCTTTAATGCTGCTAGGCGGCTACCAACCTAGGACTCCAGGCCCCTCAGGTCAATGGCAGCCAAGGAAAGTAGAGGCCAAACCAATGGGCCCCTGTTATGAGTGCGGAGAACCCCATTGGGCTCGTGATTGTCCACATCGCTCAAGGCAAGCATCTCGGTCCAATACAACATTACAACAGTTCCCACCAATTGAAAGATATTGTCTAGGGTGTTGTGTCGAACACTTCCCAAAGGATTGTCTGCTGAAACCACATGAGGAAGGCACCTCTCAACCAAAGGTTTCACTCAACCTTGTAGGCGCAGTTCCATCACCACCTTCATCTGAGAATGAGGATGTCGTGCCACTTAGAGTCATGACTAGATCACAGACACGAAATGCCGAAATACAAACTGATGAGACACCTTGAACTAGGGATGCAAAGACAAATCTAGTGGACAAGAACCTACAGTCCAATAGAAAAAAAACCACTAGGAGGAAGAAGAACCGAAACAAGCGAACTAAAAGTGCATCCACTAGTTCTCAAGAAGCCTCTAAACAAAACATGAGGGATAAAACTTTTACATCCCAAGAAGTGCATGAGGAACATCAACCTCAACATGAGCCTAGTGCTAAACAAGATGAGGCTAGCACGACTGAGGATAGTTCTGGGGGTTCTGTTTTTGTGGATAAAGTGAATGAGACTCTAGAGGCCATCATTGATGCTCATAGAAGTCGCGTTGCAGCTTTATCTGAGCTACCCAAGAAGCTTCAAGAATACCCAAACCCTCGTGAGGAGAAGATCAATCTAGCTGTACATCAGCAACTCATTAGGGAAGCTCAGTCAATATTTGAGGGACCACCATCACCTATTCCTTGGGGCCCAACCTCTCTTAAGCCAACATTAGAAACCATACCAGAAGTGTCATCGAGTCGGGAAATGAAAAGTGAGCTCATTTCACAAGCTCATAGTGAAAGGTCTGCACCAATTGACACCCAATTGAAAGGAGGTAATCTGCCACCACCTAGCCTTGTCTTCCCATGCAATGATGAAGTTATTGATGCTAATGAGGACATGGCAAATGAGATGTGGGCTGCAGTTCATGAGAAAGTTAATGAGAACATGTCTTCTATTAGTTTGCCTCCATTCTCTGAGGTGGATTTTACCAGGGGCACGGAAAACAACTTTAGACGCCCAAGCATCCAGGAGGAAGTTCAAACAATGGTTTCTCCTAGAAGTAAGCATACAATGAAAACCTTACCGTCATATCTGGGAGAATATGAGAACTGTTCTCAAACCTTGAGGATACCCTCCATGCATAAAAGGTTGACAAAGGAGAAAGATATGAGTATGGTGCAAGCTATTTTGTGAGCACCAGTGGCTTGTACCTTACCTTTGCTTGATTTGATAAAAATTCGACCTGAGTTGTGGAATGATATTGCCACATGTTTGTCAGAGCAGGTATTGCTACAAAAGGGTCACCATGAATGTACTATACACCCTGAGACAAAGCATGTAATGCCAGTTCCTATCAACAAAGTAGGAAAATTTTGTGAGGACGATCAGGGAAATGCTACCCTCCCATTAGAAGTGTGAAAAGTATCTTCAACTGCAATACTTGATAGTGGCGCAGGAGTGGGCATTGTGACAAGGTCCATTTGGGAAAAGTGGGGCAAACCAACTATTAGGAGTACCAGGATGCGCTTGCAGCTAGCAGATGGAAGCTTAGAACATCCCCTTGGGCTGCTTGAGAACATATTGGTCACCACATGTGGGATTGAATATGAGCACACCTTTGCAGTAGTGGATTTTGGAAAACATCCAAACTATGAAGTGATATTGGGTAGACCATTCATGCGACAATTTCAAATGATTCAAGATTGGGGATACAATTATTTGTACCTCCGACATGATTCTGTCATCACAAGGGTCAACCTAAGGAATCACTCATATCGTGATGTAACAAGGTCTCCAATAGATGAGTTTGATTCTGCTTCATCTGAGGGCTCAAGAGTTACATTGTCAGAAGGGCAAGAAGATTTATGGATGTGTGGAGCCTCATGTAGGGATTTCAACACTGAGAGACTTAAGGGTAATCGAAGTGTATCAGACGAGGCATACATTCCACAACTCTTCCCTGAGCACTTAATTGATCCATTAGAATGGAGTCATGTCCTTGCAACATTATCGACATGTGCTTTACCGAAGCCAATTCAATTTTGCGACTCAGATGGATATGATATTATTCCTATACGAATGGTACAACCACGTGCCCTTCTAGATGATTTGTACTATAGAGATACATCCACAACAGCTATGCATGTCGAGGAAGTCTCAGTGGAGGATTTGACACTCGAATTTGCTAATGATGCTGATAAGGAAGATGGATGGGACTCTGATTTTAATAAAGATGTGACAATCCCTGAGGAAGAGTTAGGAAAGGCACGCCTACTCTTGAGAGGAAGGGAGGTTCAGGTAGAGATCCCTCGAAGCCGACCTAAATGTAAATGTTGTAAGAGCCATAAGAGAATCAGTAGACAAGATGAGCGGGAACAACGTGAGAGACTACAAAAAGAAAGGGAGGAGTCTAAGAGTGAAAACTCTCGACCACCACCTCACTTCTCAGGAAAGAACGGATATCTATACTATGTCCAAGCACAAGATAGTATCAAAGACCAAATAAAACGATCAGATGGATTCCAAGCAGGGGAAAAGCTAACAACTGTTAGCAAAAATCGTAAAAAAACGAAGAAACAAAAACCAAAACTCAAGTCTAAAACTGATTCAAAAAAGAGTCCGATGCAAGATAGCAAAGGAGAGCTCAAAACCGCATGGTCTTCAATGAGTGAAGACTCAAGTGGACAAGAACAAGGTCTCAATGTTCCTCCCAATTTCACACAGTACACTCTTCAAGATCGGAAGATTGTTCTTCAACAGCCCATGCGACAAAAACCAAGCGTGCCAGGGGTTTCATACGATGGTCCAGAAGATGCAAAAAAGATTGATATTGCTAAGCCAGGAGAAGAGCCTCGCTATGTGCGGATTGCCACAGACTTGTCCTTAGATGAGGAGAAGTTATTAATACAAACAATAAAGGAGTATCGCGATGTTTTTGCTTGGAGTTATAAAGACCTCAAAGGAGTTGATCCAAGCATATGTCAGCATACAATACCATTGCGAGAGGATGCAAAACCCTCCAAGCAACGTCCTTATACTTACAATGAAAACTTTGCACGGAAGATAAAGGAAGAAATAGACAAGCTCTTAGAGGCAGAATTTATCTATGAGATTGAACACATTGAATGGGTCTCCCCTATTGTAGTGGTGCCCAAGAAAAATGGAAAACTTCGAGTATGTGTAAACCTCAAGAAGGTAAATGCAGCTACTGTGCATGATCATTACCCACTTCCAATCACGGATCATGTTCTGGAACGAGTTGTAGGGAAAAAGGCATATAGTTTCTTGGATGGATTATTCGGGTACAATCAAGTGTCAATTGATCCAAAGGATCAACACAAGACAGCCTTTGCTACTGAAGATGGCATCTTTTCCTATCGTGTTATGCCATTTGGTCTAACAAATGCACCAGCAACCTTTCAGCAGTTAATGAGTCATGTATTCAAGGAGTACCTTAGGCAATTTCTTGAGATCTTCATGGATGATTTATGTGTTCACTCACAAGAGCGTGATGATCATATATAACACCTAAGACTTGTGTTTCAAAAGTGTCAACTTTATCGTATATGCTTGAATCCTGACAAGTGCAAATTCATGGTAAGACAAGGAAAAATTTTGGGCCATATTGTTTCTCGCAATGGGATTTCAACAGATATGGATAAAATTGATGTCATTGTCTCATTACCTCAGCCTATCAACCCTAAAGGGGTACAAACATTCATGGGACATTGTGGCTATTACCGTAGATTCATCTACATGTATGCTGTCCTAGCCAGACCATTATATGCTCTTCTTGTAAAGTTTAATTGGACTGATGAGTGTGAGGAATCCTTTGAAAAGTTGAAGCAAGCATTAGTGACTGCACCCATCTTACGGGCACCAGATTGGAACCAAATCTTTCATGTCCATATTGATGCTTCCAACTTTGCAATTGGATGTATTTTGGCTCAATCGGGAGAACACAATAAGGATTTTCCAATCTCATATGCTAGTCGACAGTTGAACAATGCTGAGAAGAATTACACCACAACAGAAAGAGAAGGATTGTCCATGATATATGCAGTGAAAAAGTTTCGCCATTACCTTTTGGCAAACAAATTCATATTTTTTGTGGACCATCAAGCATTGCTATATTTGGTGAATAAGCCTTGTGCAACTGGAAGGATAGTAAGGTGGTTTATCATCCTTCTTGAGTTTGATTTTGAAGTTGCAGTTTGAAAAGGAACAACTCATCTAAGGGCAGATCATTTGTCTCGAATCACCTCTGGCGAAGCTCCTGTAGGTGTGGATGATGATATGTTAGATTCAACACTTTTCCTTGTAGAGACAGCTCCTAGATGGTCTGAATCCATTTTAGAAATTTTGACAAGTGGGCAGATACAACTAGCGGGTCCTACTGTGGACCTATGGCGACCATTCACGTTAATCTCAGGGAGATTATATCGTCAGGGTAATGATGGAGTGTTGAGGCTTATACCTAACCCCGACCAATATGAGGAGATCTTGGAATGGGCACATGCGGGTATCGATGGAATCCATGCATCAGCTACTACTTGTGTGCGACGTATATCTCAAGATGGGCAATGGTGGCCTACCATGCATGCAGATGCTGAAACATTTGTTCGTAACTGTGCTTCATGTAAAATTCAGAAGCCAATTCATAATGTCACATTATTCCAAATTTCAACTACACCAAGTTGGAGTAAGTATATTGTGGACTATCTTCAGCATGGTCATTTGGATCAAACAATTCCTAAACATCGAAAGCAGGCTATTAAAATTGAAGCGGCAAACTATATGCTGATAGAGGGCCAACTCTATAAGAGGGGCAAGGATGGCAACTTACGCATGTGTGTATGTGAAGCTGACTATCTGAAAATCTTAACTCATGCACATGCAGGTGTTGGTGGTGGACACTTTTCTGGCAATACCACAGCTAAGTTAATTAGGTGGTCTGGGCTTTGGTGGCCAACCTTACAAATGGATGCCGAAGAATATGTGAAACATTGTGACGATTGTCAAAGGACCAAACCTCCCATCACAAAGGACAATATGCCATTGCGGCCTATGTTAAGCACACGTGCTTTTGCAAAATGGGGTATTGATTTTGTCGGTCCCATTAAACCTCCAGCTCGTAACACGCATGCAGAATATATTATAGTCGCAACTGACTATTTGACCAAATGGGTTGAGGCAAAGGCAACAGTCAAAAATGATGCCAGAACCACAGCCAAGTTCTTGTATGAGTACGTGTTTACATGCTATGGCTTACCTATTGAGATCGTTAGTGATCAAGGTGTGCACTTTGTAAATGAGGTCATAGAATTTTTGCTTCAAGAATTTATGGTAATTCATAAGTGTTCTGCACCCTATCATCCCCAGACCAATGGACAAGCCGAGAGTACTAACAAGATTCTCTGCACAGCACTCATAAAGATTGTTGAGGGACATAGGACTGATTGGGAGCAAAAGTTGCACTCAGTTCTTTGGGCATATAGGACAGCCTATAAAACATCTGTGGGCACAACCCCATTTGAACTTGCTTTTGGATTAGACGCAATTCTTCCCATTGAATTTCTTGTACCTACTCTACGAGTAGCTAAACAATTGGATTGGACTGGTCATGAGCTTTCACAACGCATTGACGAATTGGAAAAGCTTGATGAGACCCGCTTATTGGCGGTAATGGGGATGTATGCTGAGAAGAGGAGACAAAAGCAATGGTACGATAGAAATGTAACAACTGGCCGATTCAAAAAAGGAGACCTTGTGCTCTTGTACACACTTAAGAAGCATAAGAGAAAGCTCAAGAAACGTGGCCTAGGACCATTTGTGATTAATGAGCTTACTCCAAGTGGTGCAGTGCGTTTAGAGACACTAGACGGTGAGCAAATGCCTAACTTCATTAATGGAAGTTGTCTCAAGAAATACAATGAACCATTAATTGAAGCCATGCTTCAACAGATGCATGCTGCACAAACACGGAAAGAAGCACTTGACCTACTTAAATGTCAGGCTCAAGAGGAGGCTAAAGCTAGAGTTGCAAAAGCCAAGGAGCGTCGCAAAGCTTCTATGTTGGCCATACAGTTGGCTACTGATGAACCTTATGTCGATCCATTCAATATTCAAGTGTGCCTCCATCTTCATGAGACTACCTACTTTGTCTCTGCCTTAATTGACTCTGGTGCAGATTATAATGTTCTCTCGTTTGACACCTGGATAGCCTTGGGTCAACCACCACTTGTGCAAATTCCTGTGGACCTACGAAGCTTCTCCGGAGAAGATAACCCTATAGAGGGAAAATGTGTCATTATGATGACCATTCAGGATCACCAGATGTCAGTGCCCTTTTATGTGGCACGTAAGTCCAAGGCAGTAGTAGAGGTTGTTCTCGGTAGATCGTGGTTAAGTGCTACCAATTGCTCATTAGATTGGAAGAATAGACAATACAAGTTGCAAATTGATTCTGATTGCATCTTGGGATCTGCTACTCCGCGAGCTTTATCGTGTCAAAGGGGTAATGTTTCTACCTTACCCAACCCACAATCAAAATCTGCTCTTGAAGCTCCAAAACAAATGATGTGGATAATTGATGAGTACTCAAGTGAGGGCCATGGCTGGCATGTTCCAACTACTGTAGTTGCTGCTCAAAGAAGGTCAGGCAAGAAGGAATTATCAATTTGGCTACCCAAAGATGCGTACAAACTTGTACCATCTAGTCCAGTTGCTAAGCCTCTTAAGAAGCACATCATTTCCAAGCCTAAACCTCGGATTGTTACTCGATGGGTCCCAAAACATGTTCTTAAAGCACAAGGCTATTATGAGGGGGCAATAGCAATTTGGCTTCCAAAATGCCATGGTTCGCTAGGAATAAAAGAGTGTATCAAAAAGATTCCCAAAGCCACCCTTGATTTTCCATATCAGTGGGTGCAAAAGAAATCAACACAAACTCTTCAAGATAGGATAGGTGGCTGTGATAGCACCTACAAATCTACTTGTGTTGATCTTCCTAAAACATGTAATGAGTCACCAGTTGTCCCAAATTCTCCTTGTTACACAATTCCACCCTCAACTGGTGTACCTAAGACACATCCAACTTCACATGAGTCTCATTTTAGCATAGATTCTAGAACTTCAAAGCCTAAATCCTCTTATCTTGCTCAAATTCCAAGACAATTGATATAATTCCCACTCAAGGACATACCTAAAACCAAAGATAAGGCATTAACACTACAAATGAAGCTCTTTGGTAGATGCCTTTAAAGAATTATGTTCTTTTTGAGATGATCTCCACTACCAGGGCAAGGGTAAGCTCAGTGACTCCATAATAAGATCGACAAGCCAGGGCACTTTTATCCCACTGGGTTTTTCCCCTCGGTGTTTGGCACCAATGGCAAATTTTATTCTTTTCTTTTCTTTTCTTGTTTGTTAATAAAAATTTTGCAGAGATCTTCGCTAAAACAAGAGCATCAAACACGCCCCAATAGTCCACCTATCGTGCACACAAATTAGGAAGGGGGGAGACATGCTATGCCTACAAAGATCAAGGAGGAGCAATCTGCACAAAATCAGCAATTCATCAATGCAAATGAACAACATCAACAGGGCACTACAACAGGTGTATTCAAATCTTAATCTTTATTTCTTTATGTGCTCTTATCTTTTGAATATATGGTTTGCATGTTCACACAATGTTGGCTGGTTTAAGTTTTTGATTAGTTGTTAAAATATGGTGAGTGAATTCTAGACTCTTAGAAGACTTAGTAAAAGATATTTCTATCTAAAGACAGTGTAGGATATATACCAAGGGAGTATGCCAAGTTCTTATGCTTTCAAGGTATATTAGTTATCCCTAGTGGTAGCTACCTCTTAGATATGAGCTAGGTGCTAGGAGTAATAAAAATTTATAAAAAATTATACCCTTAAAAAAAATATGTACAAAGTAAATTGAGACATGACATGTCTACAGCCATGAGAAATGCTTGGTAGGACCTGGGGTTGTCTTAGCACCTTGGGGCCGATGCCTTGGTTTCTATGGGGTGAACACTGATGTCTAAAAGCCTCAGAAAAAGACCTTTGAGGAATCTATCGCCTTGATGGATGTTGGTAGGACTCTGGGGTACACTATGGGCCCTCGAGACCGATGCCCTCATCTTCAAGGGGTACTCCTTATGTCATAAAAGAAAGAAAAAGGGTCTGTCGCCCTTGAGATACTTAGCGGTCTTTAGATTCTCTTCGCGGAGGTCTCTTGGCCATTGCTAGGGTCTCTTTGGGATGGAACCTTAATCTTTATCACCTTCTACACACACAACAACAAAAAAAAAAAAAAAGGATTCCAATCACCTATGCTCATATTTAGGAGTAGGTTTGCCACTTAGGAATAACTTACATACTTGTAGGACATTGAGACTGCGGTCATAACCGGTGGTGTACAAAGCACACTTGCCTTTGCATAGCACTATCTACCACTTAAGTCTCACTTTGACTAGTCTTTACTCACCTATTTTAGTACTCATTAAAACTTTAATCAGCCTTGCACTTGTATGCTCACGTGTGAAATTATCATTGCTGGTTTTTCTTTTCTTTTCTTTTTTTTCAATAAAAGACTTTACTTGTATCCATTGTTTTTTTGCAGCTCTTGCTACTACCGCGCTCAAGGACGTGCACAAAATAGGAAGGGGAGAGTGTTGCACGAATGAAGATCAATACAAGGATGCAACAAAAAAGACACTTAGGGCTCTTGAAAAGAGTTCCAAGTTGTAGATGAATGTGGGAGAGGGCTTGACAATAATCCCACATGGGAACTTTTGGGAGTTCTAGAATTTTTGTATAAAAGGTGGCCCATTTGAGAGCTAGAGAGGACTCTTTGGTCATTTGGTTGAGAGGCTCATAGAGAGAGCTTGCTCCATAGCTCCTTCTCATGTGCTCTCCCAAGGCTCTCCATCTCCATTCTTGCTTCAATCTTGTACTCTCTATTCTCTACATTTTCAATGATATGAAGTTTTGGTCTACACACTTGCTAATCTAGATTTCTTAATGGTGTTTTGATTTGTGAGTTGTAGAGTGCATGTGATGAAGCTTGTGCATGAAATGATGTGTAGTTGAGGCTTGTGTGATAGCTCTTTGCATGTTAGGTTCTTTGCATAAGTTGCATTTTTGTGCTTAAGTGTAGCCTAATCTTGATGCTTTGATTATGTTAGATTGATTGCTTGAGTGATGAAGAAGGATTGAGTAGGACTAGAAGTCATTAGTGTGTGGTTAATTCATCTTCTCCCATTCGGGATAGCCTCTATGCGCTAACCGGGTTGCATTCACGGATTGACAAAGTGTGTGGGTTGGAGTGTAGCCTCCGCTATGCTATGATGTCCCAAACAGCTTCCTCTTGCGCGGGGTAGGGTTTCCCACTCGGGGCCTCGCCCACGAATGTCCGGACACAAGACTAATCTGGTGGTCATTCGGAAACCAAAACCGAGAAAATTTCCCTTACCCGAAAAATGGGGACCATTCCACCTTTTTTATTTTCTTAACGAATTTTCTAACGGGGTCAAGAGAACTAAACTATCCTTCACCTGATTAAACCAGATAGAAGGAAAACTATTACAGACTTAACTTGAAGAAATCAACTGGCCTCCCCACCAAAAAGTAACCTCAAAAGTTTCGTTACTACGGAAGACTCCCCTCATTGGTCCTTATGGAATATTCCCTAGAATCTCAATGTAAGATTCCTCTCGAGCCCCTCAAGATGTCCAGTATCTTCCCTTGTAATCAAATCCCTCTTCAGAAATATAAAAGGTCTTGTTTCTACCTATTTTTGCTTAGAGAGAGGTTATTCAAATTTTAGATATTTTTGGATGGAAAATATCTCTTCTCATTAAAATATATTTCCCCAAAACAGAAGTTCAAAAAGATTTCAGAAGGTGCATTAGAAATCAATTATAATCTGTTCAAAAGGCCTTATCCTAGGGGTCCAAATTTTTGAAAAAATTTAAATTAAGGTTCTAAGGGGCCAATCAGATTCATCCAAATGTAGGGAGGAGATAAATAGAAGAAATAAAGAAAATCCGCCCAAAAATGAGTAAATACTCACATAAGATGAAGAGTGGACTAAGGACCAAAGGAAATACTAAAAAAAAGAATTTTTGACACCTCAGAGTGGGGATTCCCCCTCATGAAGGAGGCACCTAGTTCACATGTGTGGTGGAGTTTTAAATTCTCAAATATTGAGATATTTCATCTCTCCTCTCTCTTAATTCAAGTCTAGTTCCAAAAAGTAAGCTAAACTGATGCAAAATGGTCAAAAATTAACCAAACTGATCTAGAAAATTCTAGAATCAGTTTGCTTGGTTAGAAGCTCACTTTTTCCTATAAATAGAAGCCTCCCTCTTTGTAGAAACTTAATAGTGTTTTATGCACTGTTACTCTACTCCTCCCTAGAGCCAAAAACTATAAATTTCTTAATAATTCATTAGTTTTTGACCATTCCCTCTTCTAAAGAATTGGTGGCCACTCTTGTTGCAAACAAGAGTAGATTCCTCAAATCATCAAGCCAAAGGAAAGCTCTCAGAAATTCATGTAAGCTAGAAATCCTACTTTTTCTTTATTCTTTTTAAATGGTTTTCTAACTTTTGTTTTCTTTGAAATGTAAAATGATGCTATGCCTTGTTGGAAAGGCTTTCCCCCTCTCTCATTCTGAAATTGAGCCTTTCTTTATCCTAGATAAGTAATCTAATTGTTGGAATTAAACTTTTCATATTATTTCTCTTTTAAAAGTGGAATTTGATTAGTTTAGAATGCTTTAAACCATTTGGGGATAATTTTTGAGTGACTTAAGGATAGGAAAAATTTTAAAATGGTTAGTCATACAAAGGAGGTTATGGTAAAATTTTCTTAAATTTTGTGAAATAAGTTTTATCTTTTATTATTCAAAAAGAGTAATCCCCACCGTTTGTGTATTCTAAAAGTGTTATTTTCATTCTAGGCATAGAAAAATGCATAGTAGAAATATTTTTATTATAAAAGTGTTATTGAACCATTAAAATTAAATTCTATGCATAGAAAGATGCATATTGGTTTTTTTTATTATAAAATAGTGATTTTCATTAAATTTAAATTCTATGCATAAAAAGATGCATATTGGTTATTTTTTTTAATTATAAAAGAGTGATTTTCATTAGCTTTAAATTCTATGCATAGAAAGATGCATATTGGATATTTTTTTAATGATAAAAGTGTTACTTTCACCAATATTGATTTTTATGCATAAATAGATGCATAAAAGAATTTTTTTATTATAAAATTGTTACTTTCATCAAATTTGATTTTTATGCATAAATAGATGCATAAAAGAATTTTTATTATTATAAAAGTGTTACTTTCATCAATATTGATTTTTATGCATAAATAGATGCATAAAATAATTTTTTTATTATAAAAGTGTTACTTTCTTCAATATTGATTTTTATGCATAAATAGATGCATAAAAGAAATTTTATTATTATAAAAGTGTTACTTTCATCAATATTGATTTTTATGCATAAAAGAATTTTTTTAATTATAAAAGTGTTACTTTGATCAATATTAATTTTTATGCATAAATAGATGCATAATGAATTTTTTTAATTATAAAAGTGTTACTTTCATCAATATTGATTTTTATGCATAAATAGATGCATAAAAGATTTTTTTTTATAAAAGTGTTACTTTTATCAATATTGATTTTTATGCATACATAGATGCATAAAAGATTTTTTTATTATTATAAGAGTGTTACTTTCATCAATATTTATTTTCATGCATAAATAGATGCATAAAAGATTTTTTTTAAATTATAAAAGTGTTACTATCATCAAAATGGATTTTTATGCATAAAAGAATTTTTTTATTATAAAAGTGTTAGTTTCATCGAAATTAATTTTTATGCATAAAAGGATTTTCTTTTATATAGAAGTGTTATTTCCATAGAAGTTGGATTTTATGCATAAATAGATGCATTCAGAATTTTTTTTATATCAAAATGAGAGTTCTCTTTAATCATTGTTTAAATCCCATGAATATTGGTAAATGAATAAGTAAATACTATGTGAAGGAAAATTCTACTGTTTCATATTCTCTAGGATGGTAATGAGAAAATTCAGAAGATCTATCGAAGTCAAAATTTTAGATAAATGATTAATTTTTTCCTCATAGGAATACGTGTTTAGTTTTGAATTGAGTTAAGTAAAATACTCAATGAATGAAATTCAGTAAAGTAGTAATTGAAATATTACCCTTCAAGAAAGATAGTTCAGGGAGAACCTTTCCAGACTCGAACCCTGAATCAGACTATGACCACGACTTAATCTCCTTCGTCAGTTTCAAGAAAAGATGATGTGACCAGTTCAGGAAAATTCAATCAAATCACCCACCGAATCTAAAATTAAATTGAGACCTTTGATTTTGATCTGAGGATCAAGATTACAGAATTCGAGGAATTCTACTTGGGAATCCAGATCTGTGATCTAGAAGTCTTGGGATACGGAATTAAGATATACTCATTGTATTTAAAAGAAAATCAAAACTGAAATCTTGCATAGAAGCCCTGTTTTCTTAAAGGACTGTCTTACGCCAGAATGCTGGAGGGAGCATTTGCTATATGTGTTTTTCTAAGGGAAGTTTGGTTGAGCTGGCGGGGAGTGTTCAAAGGACGGCTCACGCGGCAAAAACCTGCCCAGGTCTTGACCAGCCTGGGTATGATGAAAAATGGTGTGCTTCTGGTACGATGGGCGAGGGCCGACGAAGTGGTCCCTGAGTGAAGTGCCATGACACCTAAGGAGGATCCTGGAGGGTTCTGACCAGGCGATGCACGGGCTCGCGGTGCTTAGGACACCCATGCATATGTCATGGAAGATATATATATGTATGATGACGAGAAAATTATTGTAATCTATTACTGGATCTCGTTACTGACCTGCTAGTCTCAACGGAGAGTGTTTTAAAACTGAGTTAAAGTTTAAAGAGGAGTGTGTGCGTATCTATATTCTAAAGCAAAAGTTAAGAAAGGCATTCAATTATGGGTGGATGAGTACTTATCTGGTTCTACCAATTCCAGTGGTTGGGTGGTGGCTAACCCATGGGCCGTAACCCATGGGCCAGATGGGGTTAGGCTGGAATCAATAGAGTTTTAATAATAAAATTAATCAATAAGAATATGATTCAATTAGGAAAAAAGTATTGATTCCTTCAAGTTAAGTATGTAATAGTTTCCCTTCTATCTAATTTAATCAGATGAAGGTTAGTTCAGTATCTTGACCTCGTTAGAGAAATTCATTAAGAAAATAAAAATGGTGGAATCATCCCCATTTTTCCGGCAGGGAAAATTTTCTCGGTTTTGGTTTTCGGAATGACCACCAGCTTAGTCTCGTGCCCGGACATTCGATGGCGAGGCCCCGAGTGAGAAACCCTACCCCGTGCAAGAGGCCGTGCAAGAGGAAGCTACTTCCGCTGCTACCATCTAGGAATCCGCCGGTGCGCAGAGGGGGCAGTGGGATCTCACACTCAAAGAGCTTAAAAGGCCCAAAAGTGAGTCCAAATTTTCCCTAATGTCTCGCCAGATTTAAAATTGTGGAAATGTCCAGGGTCGCATGGAGGAACCATTGTGAGGAGACAAGCCGTCTCGACCAAAATACCCAGACCTGGTCAGATCTTAAAGCTTACCTCAGGAAGAGGTTTTGTCCTCCGGCTTCCTAGAAACCAAAATGAATGAGTTCTTGGACCTGTTAGCTTGCGTGAGAGAGTGATTGAGCTATAGTGGAGTGGAGAGTCACATTTAAGCTTTCTATAGCATTAACCATTAACATGGAGAGTCACATTTAAGCTCTCTATAGCATTAACCATTAACATGGAAATGATTAACTTAGAGGATTGAAAATAGAGGAAGGGATTAAATGAGAGGGATTGAGAGTAGAGGAAGAGATTAAATAAGAGGGATTGAGAGTAGAGGAAGGGATTAAATGAGAGGGATTGAGAGTAGAGAAAGAGATTAAATAAGAGGGATTGAGAGTAGAGGAAGGGCTTAAATAAGAGGGATTGACACACCGCTTGGGCTCTTTTACCTCTCCTAATTGGACTTCCACAATCCAAGATAAGCTATTTGGCACTATCCTATGATTCCTTGCTTGGGTAAGTTTATTTGACATGAACAATGGCCGATTAGATAGAGATGTATGCTACTATTACATATGTTTAGGTCATATAAAAAAAACACTTCGAAGCATGTGTAGGCATTAGAAGGAGAGAGACATGTAGTTAGTACTACGGTGTAGTTGGTACAATTGGAAGCCATAAGTGATGGTAGTTGACAAGGTCACAAAAGGAAAAGATAGTTATTGAATAGATAGGAAAGGGTAATTGGTCTCATTTGGAAGACCATGCTAAAGTTTGGGTAGATTCTAGCTCAAAATACTTATGCTTTTTTGAGTATAATGCATTATGTAATGTGGAGTCTCAGATTCCTTATAAGAATTTGAGACTCCTTATAGGAGTCTTCTAAGCTACTAAGAGGGTACAAAAAGCCTAAGGCATGGCAAGAAGAGCTGCATCAGAGTTGCTATGAGGACCAAGAGGAAGACTGATCTAGCAAGGTCAAGGGACAAGGCTGCTAGCAAGGACAAGGTAGAGAAAAGTTGCTATTGAAGTATGTTGACTAGATTAGCCAAACGCGGGGTGCTGAAAGTTGGATTCATCTATAGGATATGGATGACATTCCAAAGTTCTGAGCATGCTTGCTATGCTGCACAAAGATGCAGTGGAGAAAGATGGCAAGGCCAAAGCCAAGTATGATATCTAGAATGGTTTGAAGCTAAATATAGCCTTAAGCCATCTATTAGACTTTGCCCCCAACTATCAAAAGTAGCTCTTAGCTAAGCTGAAGGGTTATTAACTAAAATAATAAGAGATCAAAGATAAGCTAAGACAGTCCACCAATGTTAAAAGGAAAAAGTGGAAACCATCCCAAAGGTGAATAATATGGTCCCACAAGTGACAATTAGACTCTGAGGTGTTGAGATATCAAGCTCAAACATGAGCTGACACTCATGATGTGGCTGGGTGACCATTCCACCTTTATACCACTGGCATGTCTGGTAGCTACTAAGCTAACATGATGGATCTTGACCAATGATTCTATAGCTAGACTACACCTACCTAGTCCAACCAAGTTATGGCATACTTATCTAACCAACTCACCTACTTAGCATGTTCACATTATGGACTGATTTTACATAGTACTCTAGTAATTATGTTGGTTTCCACTTATCTTTTGTAGATCTCTTTTGAGATCAACAACAACAAGGAGATTTCAGCCTTCCATCTTTGTGTGTGTCTTATCACATTGCTATATGTGAGTGTGTGTGTGCTGCAAAAGCTCAAGCTCTCTCTCCTCCCCTAATATTTTCATGTTATCAAAGCCTAGTTCAGTCAGCTCAAAACCAATCCTCAAACCTTTAGCTGACCAAAACGGACACCTCTACACCCTTCAATCCGGCTTGGCTGATACCTCCAACTATCCTCCCAGGTAAGATCTAGCTACCAAGACCTCTGATCTTCAGCCTAAATGCCTCAGCTAACTTCCTTTGGCAAGTAGTTGACATGAATACCTCCAATTGTCCTCCTAGGTGAGATCTAGCTAACAAGACCTCTGATCTTTAGCCTAAATACCTCAGCTGACTTCCTCTAATAAAAGTAGCTGACATGAACTCCCCCAGCTGTTAACATGACCCCCCCTCGGGGGGGTCACTATATGTAAATCCTCTATATCACGTGCGTTCAAGGCCTATTTAAAAAGTCCCTTATCTGTGAATTTTTTAGTGAATATAATGTATCCTTTCCTATTCAAATCTGTAATTTTTTTTAAAATACAATAAATAAATCCCCTCTGTAAATATATTTCTGTAAGTTTTAAATATTTAAAATGTCCTTCTGTTGAACCCACATGATACTTACATATTTATACGAGTGACCCCCTGAGAACCCCCCCAGCTGTTAACATAGAATTGATCAAATTGGGTGTAGGCTAGACGGATGTTTGCAGCTGATCCTAGACAAAAATGTGTCTGTTTGACTTCTAGAATGTCTTCCAACATTAGCAAACTTCAAACACTTGTCCCGAAACTTCACATAACATGTCAACTCTCTTTTGCTGACTCCCTATTGACACTACTCTGACCAAGTTGGCTATAAACTGATCTGAATGACTGGCACAAAATTCAATTCAATATGGGTCCTCGTAGCTCTCTTTTTGCCCACCAGGCTGAACTAGCCTCAATCTCTTAGCCGTAGATCCACGTTGAATAGTTTTCTAATGCTTTGCGGACCTCTTGGCTGACACCAATCTGACCGATCTTGATGGATACTAATTCAACTCACTCAGACAAAACCTGCCGACTCAGATTCCTTAATTGAATCAAGAACTTTCTCTTACTTGCCGCCGACTCTCCCTAACCCTTAGGCTACTCTGATTTCATAGAGATATAACCTTAAAGACTCTCTGCTGTCTGCAAGCTAACTTACAACTAACTGATTTGATTGAACTAATTTTTGACAACTAACTCAACTGGATTAGACTAACTCAACTAGATTAGACTACCTTATATTTGAGTCCTCTAACACCTCTAGACCCTCTAAACACTCAACCACACAGAGATACAACCCTATAAACACTCAGTTGATTGCATCTAACTTGCAACTGACTCTGAATGACTGGCCAACCCACAGACTTGACTGTGTGATTGATGACCACTGCGCCTGCTAACTTTTGTCAGTTTCTTGATTGTTAGACTTGACTCAAAACTTCTTCTCTTCCACCAAAAATGATCATATCAACTCTTTTATCTCTTGAGCTCTGATCACTCTTAATTCTCAGCTGACTATAGCTGACACCTCTCTGATCTTTTTTGACATAGAATCCTCTCAACTTAAGATAATGGATTTAGCTATGAGTTAGCTCGGACTCCCAGAACATCAGACATACATTCAAAATTTCTCTATCTCAACAAAATCAATCAAAATAACTCCATATCACCGATTACCATCAATCACAACAAAGATCAAGCTTTGAATTCTTAGGTCTCTTCATAAAAACAAAGATAGTCTTCGTCTCAACACCCCTAAGACATGGGTTCAAGTATATCAAAAGAACACACTAGTGACTAGAGGATCCTTCATAGGCACACCTCTGCAACTATTCAAAATACTATGAACCTACTATCACAAACCACATGTCTTTCCTAAACACACACAAATCAGCATTCAATAGCTACAATTGAACAAAATTGGATTAAGTCATGTCTCTAACAGATTCACCACATAGAAATCATAGGGAAACCACCTCCAATCTGATTCTCTAATCCACGGTGCTATCTCTGCTCTGACTCATCCAATTCCACTCTTGATGCACTGAACCTCACTCTACAACCCTTGAAATATGTAAGACCTTTTGTCTGTGCTCTTTCTTTTTTCTCCCCTCAAAAAACTTCACCATTCCCTCTCTACGGCCAATTGCTGCCTCGCCACCTTCTAGAATGTTATGTTGTGCGGTTTCCTTGTTCTTCCATACACCTTTTATTTTTGTTTTTTTGCACCTGCTCCTATCGACTTTGGTCACCACGCTGTCTCTACCACCTAAGATTTGCTACTCACCTTCATATATACATTTTATGTTCCCATACATCATATTTGATTTTAGTTCTAGACCCCTCTCACATATTGCCCCAACCTCTTATTGAAACACTTTCAAGTGTTTCATTGTGTGTCCTACTTCACATGATTCGAATATGATATGGCCTCAACCTCAAGCCATTAACTCTTTTGGCATGCATCTGACCTCCCAGGTCTTGCAAATGATAAGTTCTAGTAGAAAAAACTTCATGTAAAATAAAATGTCCTTCCCATCTAACTTTGAAGTTGGTCTGAAATGTAGTATCAAGAGCATTATTGTACCTCATAACCAACATCCCCTTCTTCAGAGCCTTGCTTTTCCCAACTTATCATTAAAAGTCTCAATCCTTTTTTGACTAATCTTTTCATACCATCTAATGGCTTCCTCTCTGTCCAGCACTAAAGAATATAAATTGGTCAACCTCTTTCTCTCTTGTTCCTCCTAGGTCATATTATGCTATAACAAATAATCAAGTGAGGGAGGCATTACATTCAAAATGATATGGGGTAAACCATGTTGCATTTTTCTTAGACACTCTAAATGCTCATACAGTTCTGTCCAAGTACATGTCCCAATCATTGCCAGTGATCTTCTACTAGTTTGAACAATAGTTTCAGCAAAACCCCATTAGAGCTTTCAACCGGCCCATTACACTAGGGATGATATGGTGTGGTAGACCTATGTTTAATACCCAACTTCTTGGTTAGATTCTTGACCAAATAAGCTCTGAACTCCCTTCCTTAGTCACTGACCGGCTTGAAAGGAACACCAAACCTACAACAAATCATCTCAAAGATAAACTTGCAAACCTACTATAATGTGGCACTACTGGTTGCTCTACCTTTTGGCCACCTTGTCCGAGGTAGTCCACTGCACTAATGATATCATTTTTTACTTCTAGTTCCTAGAGAAGGCCCTATTACATCTATTCTCTACTTCTCAAAGGTCCCATATCTCATAATGTAATAGGGCCTTCTCTAGTTCCTAGAGAAGGCCCTATTACTTCTATTCTCTACTTCTCAAAGGTCCCATATCTCATAATGTGATGCATGGGCTCTAGAACTAGCACCTTCTTTTGAAAAGCTTGGCACTTATGATAACTTCTTGGTGGTTGCAAGATCAGGGTGCCCAGTTTTGTCCACTCAGGCACCCTGTAAACAGCAAAAAAAACAGGCATTTGTTTACCTTTAGTGGCTAATCTCTCCTAGTAAATGAAGGAATTTTGTTTCAAGTTCTTTTGTTGGAACATCATATTCAAAGTTCAAAATATAGTTGCATAATTTGATTAAGCATTAGATAGCCAAAAGTCCTCATTTTTTTAGGTACAAAGTCAATGTATACACCCTGTCCCAAATTTGAGCTGATTCCATAAAATGCTAATATCTTTTACATATAAACTCATATGAGATTCCCACTTTGTACCTTAGATCTTCACATAATATGGAGCTTAACTTGATTTTTTGAGAAAATTTTAAGATATTTGTCTATTTTCTTTAAATATTTCAAGGTCTTTAAAGTGTTATAATATACGCCACTTTTTGTACCCACAATAGCTACCACTTAAAATCCTCAATCTTGTAGATCAAAAGAGTGGGTAGATACTGAGACATTAGTAGAATGTGGTGGTTAGTAAAAATTGCAAATCCAATGGTTGGATTTTTAATGATCTCTTTTTTAAAATTCTTCCAGACTATCAAAAGGCCTGTAAATATTAATAATCTAATTAGTAAAATTACATTTTTGATGTGAATCATCTAAAACCTGTAGGGACTAGTGTACTTGTAATGGTGCGTCTACGGAAAAATAAATTGGATCACTCTAAGTATGGAAAGATCATTTGTTTATCATTTCATCATATTTTTAATTAATTTTAATTAATTAGACTAATTTATATTAATTTAAGTTATATTGGGTTAATTTAAGGGTAAGCATATTTTCTATTATTTGCTTGATCTCATTTTAATTACCTTGCCCCCTAAAATTTGCTCTCCAAGCATTGTCCCAGTCCAGCAGAAACTGGATAAAACTGGACACCCTGATCTTGCAACAACCCTTCTGCACCAATGTTGGATGTCTTTGTTCATGTTTGGCCACATAAGCTTTGATGTTAATATCTTTCTTTTTGTAATGTCAACTCCATAGTGGCCTCCACATCCTTCTTTATGACAAGATTTCAGACAATCTTGAACTTTATCCTGATATAAAACCCTTTTCAAAACACCATCTATTCCTTTATGATACAATATGTCACCAATCAATACATACCTCATAGCTCTTCTAACAATTTCCTTCCTTTTTGAAGCATCTGATCCTCCTCTTGGAAAACCTATCAGAAGGACATAATATTCCTCACAAATGGATTCTCTGCCTTGGTACAATGGACTTTGGACTATTACAACATGTATATCCTTGGAGAAGACCTGCACTCCTAACACATGTGCTCTTATGATGTCCTCCCTGGACAAATGACAAATTTGAAAGGCCTAAAAATAACTAAGGAGATTTCTCACCCTAAAGAACTAGGTTTCATCTCGTCTTTATTCACTTTCCAAGTACCTTTTATCTGCCTTATATAACAAGCAAAGCATCACCCTTTATAGCCAATCTTTTTTTTGTTTACGGTCTTCAAGACCCAAACTGAGACTACAATACTCAGCCTCATTGTTGCTTTTAACCTATATTTCTTGGCTGCCAGACCATAGATCTTGACCTCATTTACTTACAAAACAAACCCATCACCCCCTTTACCAAGAAACATTTTTAAATCCCCATCAAAGAATAGAGTCCCATCTATATCCTACAGTTCTTCATGCCACCAGTGTGATCAAGAACCACCTACTTTTCAATATCCTTAATGGGTTTGGGTTTAATCTATACACCTCTTTATAGGTTAGCATGTCTACCATATAGGCCCTCACACTATCTTCCTTTGGGTTGACTCCTACAATGTCACGATTGACTTCTGTACCTTTGGGTTGTCACCAAGATACTTCATTACATGAGGTAAAGGACTACGGGAAGTGAGAACAACAAAATCTCTATAAATCAAATAAGGCTTCAACCTTTTTATTACATATAAAAGTGTCCAAACCAATAGCTCATCAACCTCATGCCAAGTCTTTTCCATCTCACCCTTTTTATTACATATAAAAGTGTCCAAACCAGTAGCTCAACCTCATGCCAAGTCTTTTCCATCTCACCCTTTACTCTGTTGATATAAAAACAAGTCTCATATATGATTGCTTTGATCCTTTATGCATCAACGCTGCCCCTATTGCATGTTTCCCAACACTCAGGCTCAGATAGAAGGGCTGGTTCTAATCTGGGGGCATCATTGTTGGTAAGGTAGACAAATTATCTTTGAGACTCTCAAATGCATCCCCTTCTACCTGACTCCACTTAAAAGGATCTTGCTGACTAGCTTTTTGCAAAGGGTAAACATACTTAGCTAGCATACAGAAATATCTATATAGATTATTGAGCTTTTGAACAAAGCTCATTAACTCTTTGGTTGTCCTGGGGCTTTCCATTTGCAGTAAACTCTCTACCTTTGAAGGGTCTGGGGCTATATCATTATCACTCACCTCATGTCCCAAAAACACTATCCTAGCCCTTTCTATCTTGCACTTTGCTCAGTTGAGCTGAGCTCCATCATCATCAAGATGTTTAAAAACAATGTTAAGCCTCTCTACATGTATTAGTCTGTCACTATATACACAAAAATAATCCATGAATATTCTAACAAAAGTTCCTAGGTATGTATTAGTCTGTCACTATATATATATATGTATTAGTCTGTCACTATATACACAAAAATAATCCATGAATATTCTAACAAAAGTTCCTAGGTATGGGGCAAGGATCTTATATCCCAATCTGAAAACTAGCATAGGCATTAAGCAGTCCAAAAGGCATCACTTTTTGTAGCAAAACACTCCCCATGGAGTAATAAAATTGGTGTTCTTCTGATCCTCAGGAACTATTCTAATTTGATAATAACCACTAAAACCATCACAAATTGAATACCTTTCATGCCCCACCACTTGATCCAAAATTTCATCTTGAAAGGGAAGAGGGGGTAATGATGTCTCTTTGGAGCAACATTTAGTGGTTTGTAGTCCACACAGATTCTACCCTTCTTAGGAACAATAACAATAGGAGACATCCACTCAGCATCATCAATTGATAAATAAAACCATCTTGTAGCAAATTTGTGACCTCTGTCTCTAAAATTTGCCTCTGTATTGTCCCTAATCAACTGGATAAATAAAACTAGCCTCAACTTTGTGACCTTTGTCTCCAAAATTTTCCTTTGTATTGTCCCTAATCTCCTTAATTTTTGAGCTATTGGCTTAGCTCCTTCCTACAATTTGACCTCATGAACAACACTCGATGTGTAAGGTCCCTCCCAAGCCATGTATGTGTCTCTTTTAATATAGATTTCAAGAAGGAAAGGGAGTGCACTTAGAGAAGAGAGACAATAAGGCTAGAAACATTAAGAAAGTGATAGAGTAAAAATATTAGCTTTTAAAAAAAAACCTAAAAGAAATCAGAAGACCAATTGACCCAAAACGAACACCTCTACTTGGCTAATACCTCCAACTATCTTCCTGGGTCAGATCTAGCTGCCAAGACCTCTGATCTTTTGACAAGTAGCTGTCGCTCGTGAATCCCCCCCAGCTGACACAGATTATAGTCTAGACGGATGTCTACAGCAGCTGACTTACAACTAACTGATTGAACTGATTTCTAACTAACTTACAACTAATTGATTGAACTGATTTCTAATAGTTAACTCAACTGGATCAAACTTCCTTAGCTTTGAGTCCTCTAACACCTCTAGACCCTCTAAACTTCCTTAGCTTTGAGTCCTCTAACACCTCTAGACCCTCTAAACACTCAAACCACATAGAGATACAACCCTATAAACACTCAACTGGATCAAACTTCCTTAGCTTTGAGTCCTCTAACACCTCTAGACCCTCTAAACACTCAAACCACATAGAGATACAACCCTATAAACACTCATCTAATTGCATCTAACTTGCAATTGACTCTGAATGACAAGTCAACCCACAGATTTGACTGTGTGTGACTGATGGACTGATGCCTGCTGCTAACTTCTATCAGTTTCTTGACTGTCAAACTTGAATCAAAACTTCTTCCCTTCCACCAAAAATGATCATATCAACTCTTTTATCTCTTCTTCTCTGATCCCTCTTGATGCTCATGCGACTATAGCTAATACCTCTCTGATCCTTTCTGACATAGAATCCTCTTAACTGAAGATAACCAATTTAGCTATGAGTCAGATCAGACTCCCAAAACATCAAACATACATTCAAAATTGTTCTATCTCAACAAAATCAATCCAAATAACTTAAACTAGGCTCCATATCACCAATTCTGATCAATCACAACATAGATTCAAGCTTGGAACTCTTAGGTCTCTTCACGACGAAAACAAAGACAAACTTTTTCTCAACATCCCCGAGACATGAGTTCAAGTATCTACTATCCATAATTTTAGTTTCCAAAATAGCCAGCATGACCTTGGCCTCAACCACACCACCTCTATCTCAATTTGAGTAGAAGGCATGTTCTGAAGTATTCTTACTTTGAAAGGAAGAGTCTTCACCCAAAGACTTCTCTTATATGATTAACATAGATACCAAATCTCGAAAGTTGGGAATATTCTCTCTTATAGAAATAGAGGTCTTGTAAAATGCCTTATATTCTTTGTCAAGCCCATTTAAACAAATGCTCTCATCAAGTCTTCATCTTCCACTAAGACATAATAGATCCAAGGGATTCAACAATACCCTTGATCTTCAATGCATACTCATTGATAGACATGTTCTTCTTCTCCACTGTATGCAGCTCTTGTTTTAGCTACAACTTCCTTGCTTTTGTGTTTGTTTGGAACATCTTCACCAGGTTTTTCCTTACAACACTTTGAGTATATATGTCATATCTTAGTATTTCACACTGACTAAAAGCCAATTGATGACTTTCCTTACACGTTGGTTCCAATCCTTGAATGCCTTTATCTCTACTGGAGTAGCATTCTCTTCATTGGAGGCTCCTCATGTCTCCTTCAACATAGTCCCAAAATCCTTTTTCCTTAGGAAATTTGTCATTCTAAACTTCCACGCATGGAAGTTGTTCTTGTCAAGCTTCTCACTAACAATTTGGTTGATGTCATTAGATATCTTTTCTTGCAAAATAACCAAAAATCTACAAACATACAATTTCTATGTGTAATATAAAACACAATAGTATTTGTTATAACTTCTATAGCAATACTTCTGCACAATCTATATGAACAAGTTGTGAGAGGGATCTAGAACTAAAATCAAATATGATGTATGGGAATATATAATGTATATATGAAGGTGAGTAGTGAATCCAAGGTGACAGAGATAGCGTTGTGACCAAAGTCAATAAGAGCAGGTATTAAAAAATGAAAATAGAAGGTGTATGGGAGAACAAGGGAACCGAGCAACGTAACATTCTAGAAGGTGCAGAGGTGATGACAGACCTTTAAGTGGGGAATGGTGAATTTTTTTGAGGGGAGAAAAAAAGATCATAGAAGAAAGTAAAGAGAGGGATGTGACTATAGAGAAGAAGCTACCCTACAAACAAAAGGTCTTATGTATTTCAAGTGTTGTAGAGTAAGGTTTAGCACAACAAGAGTTGAATTGGATGACTCAGAGAGCAGATATAGCATCGCGGACTATAGAATCAGATTGGAGGTGGTTTTCCTATAATTTTTGTGTGGTGGCGACTCTATTAGAGACATGAATTAATCTAATTTTGTTCAATTGTAGCTATTGTCACTTGAATGCTGATTTGTGTGTGTTTGGGAAAGAACTGCACTTTGTGGAAGTAGGTTCATAGAAGTTTGAATAGTTACAGAGGTTTGCCTCTGAAGGATCCTTTGGTCACTAGTGTATTCTTCTGAAAGCAAGTAGGCTGGAGAAGATGTGAGAAGTTGTTTGTTATATACAGCACATGTTGATTGCAAATGTATCCACACAAATGGTATGATGTATGGTATTTAGATTCGGAACCCTCTAACCACATGACTTATGATGGTGAGTGATTTAGATATATCAAAAATTTAAAAAAATCATATTATGTAGAGACGGAGGGGGATGCCATGGCTCATTCTATTTCTCACATTGAGAATGTGCCATTAGCTATGCAAGATGGCAAGATGAGGTACTTGGTTGATATACTTAATGTTCCTAACATAACAAAGAATTTGGTTTTTGTTGGGTAGATGGTTGAGAAGTGTTTACAAGTACGGTTTAACCCTGAGGGCTGCTACGTTGAGGACTTCAATAACAAATATCATTTGATTACAAAGGGCAAAATGTTTACTTTGGATGTAAGCATGCTTGAGGTGAAAGAAGCTGTGTTTGCATAAGGTGTAGGTGTTGTTACCAATATATAGATATCTGGCACAAACATATTGGCTATGTGAATGAGCATTAATCGAAGTCTGTGGTGTTTTTTGATGACATCTTGGTGTACAGCAAGAGTCAAAAGGAGCACTTGGTTCATGTGAAGGAGGTATTTGATGCATTGAGAGCTAGCCACTTGTATGCCAAAGAAACCAAGTGTATATTCATGGCAAAAAAGGTGGAATACCTTGGTCATATTGGGACCATTGATGGCATAAAGGTGGACCCCAAGAAGGTGGAATATGTGAAGAATTGGCCTACTCCCACCAATGTCACTCAAGTGAGGGGATTCTTAGGTCTCTCATCATTCTATCCTCGGTTCATTGAGAGGTATGCACATATAGTGGCTCCTTTGAACCGATAAGTTGAAGAAAGAGGCCTTCTTTTGGGATGCAATAGCACAAAAGAGTTTTGATGAGCTAAAAAGAATGCTTACTTCAGCACCTATCTTGGTATGCCCGGATTTTTCCAAGCCCTTCACTACCGGGGCATTGGTGTGGTATTGTATCAAGACCATGGAGTCATTGCTTATGAAAGCCGCAAACTTGATGACAAAGAGATGGAGATGCATGTGTATAACCAAGAGATGATTGAAGTCCATATTAGATAAAATGGGAAAAATCTTACATTTTGGAAATTTTAAAATTGGTATGTTTCGCATAAATTGGGAATTTTCCACTTATTGTGGGAATTTGTACGTGTGTAAAGAATGGCCGTTAGACCATTCCATACTTGCAAGGAGATAGATAGATCATGTAGGAAGGTGGTGTTGATAAACACCATAATAAGGAAGCCGCATATGTCTTGTACATAAATACCCACAGACTTCATGATTGTGGATCAAACTAATAAATGAAACTCTACCTTCAATGGCAAACAATTAAATGAAACAATCTTTAAATTTAAATACCAAGTCTTGAACAAGTATGATGGTAGATTATGATGGTGGAAAAACAATCTCGTTTGCAAATTAGGTTGTGAGAAATAGAAAATTTCAAATAAGTGAGATTGCTGCATTTTTACTACTATCATGCAAATTTAAAGCACAAAAGTCATAGCACCCACAAAAGTCATAACTCTTCAAGGTAGGCACTGTCAAAGTCTTCCTCTCATGAGGTTGATCTGCTCCACCTAGGCGTATTCCTTCTTGTGCTTTTTTGCTTTCTTGACTGGTATCTTGATTCTCGTATAAGGTCCTGGTTTTTTGGGCCTCCATGACCAAACAATTGCATCCGCCTCTTCCCACACCCAAGGATCTACCTTGCTATCCACCCAAAACCCCTTCCAAAACAATCAAGATAGGCCTTTGCATCTCTCAAACCACCCGTTCTTGCACACGATGCCCAATACTGTATAAGAATCTTCTTGTAGTTTGGTGACTTCCTATCCATATCAATGTTTAATTCAGCCATAGCAAGCCAAATACGATACACATCTCTATTTGGTGGGAGGAACAAGATAAAGTCCCCTTGCTAGATATCTAGCATTGGGTTGAATTCTTCCCTTGGTTTCTCTCATTGAGGCCCACAATAATGATCATTGTACTCCTCGTAACCTAAGAACCTTTCAGGCTCAAAGGAAGCATCCATGTCTCGTTGTGTTGAGAGCCTTGAGACTTTGGCCAAAAATGTGTGTAAAATCTAGCCTCTGATGCTATAATTAGTTTATCAAGCTCTTGGATTACATTATTCTAGTAATCTATCACAGGTCTATAATATCTTGGAAAAAAAGAACTGTTTCCAAGATTTTGCCAAAATCTAATATAAGACTTTATACCTGATATCACATCCTCATGCCCCTTTACATGCTCTACCATCGACAACAAAGGTGGATTACCTGGTGGTAACATTGGCTTAACTTCACTATCTTTCTTCCATAGTGGAAAACCTCCATCACTAGGCCTCCAATCAGGTGTTGCTACATGAATTTTATATTGCATTACTGGTGTGTTCCCATTCATGAAGAATCAAAATTGAAGTGGCCTAGAGTGGCCTATAAGCGCATCCTTCCCATCACAAACGTATCCATCATAATATCACTTGAAGTTAGGCACCTAAGTTAGCAAAAAAGGCACTGGTGAAGAGCTTGAGCTAGTCCTTAAGGTGTCCATCAAATGTGGTAAAGTGAAGGTCTATCCGACTCTCAATTTTTCTGAGAACCTATGAAACATTGCATCTATGTCCTCATGTGTGTGTCCGACCATTAAAAATCCCAATTGAACAGTTAACCCCCCCCGTTGCAACTAGAAGAGATAGATATGCAAACAAATATCGATTCTTTTTTTCACTTGCACAATTATCTAGTTGCAGTAGCAAGTTCTTTGGCAATCTGCGAAAAGCTGAAATCACATTGACACCTTGTAAATCATTTGGACCTGATGCATGTTCTCATGGAACAATGGTTGTTGTGCAATTTGCATGTGCATTGTCACTCGATACCTCTGCTAGCCAATAAGCTCTTTACCATCAATATCATAGTGGTAATCTAAATCTTCCCTTGAGCTGGCATGGAGAAGCGAAACATTGCTCCTTGAAGACCCATTTGTAGCTAGATCACCGAGGGGGTGCTTATCCAACCACTCTAGGTTATGCAAACACAATGCAATTGATCCAATTGTGAGATTAGGATCCGATGGCCATAACCCATTTGGCATAAAGTGACCGTAATGCCCCTCCCCTCCCCATGTCCATGAGTGATCATACCAATCAATGCCACCTGGAGCTGCCATGCTAAATCTGTGTCCTTTGGCACCGTTTTTGTAGTCTAGGAATGGCCATTTCTTTTGATCCATCTTATCATTGATGATGCACACATATTTCTCTGGTTGTAATTCTCAAAATGCAGTACATGTATAACTCTCTTGTTGCTGACTCATGTGAAATTTTATTTCCTCCTTGATCTTTGCTCTTTCCTGTAGACTTGGCTTGGCTCCCATTCTAGCCTTCAATGAACTACACAAACTGCACTTAGAGAACTCACTTGTCTTTGTCATTGCCACGTGGGGATACTCTTGATTCCATATTCTGAAAAGATGCAGGGGGGAAGAGAGCTTGAGCTCTTGCAAGCACACACACACTCACAAAACCCTAATAGAGAACACACAAGGTGAGAGGCTGAAAATCTTCTTCTTCTTCACTCAACACTCAACACACCATATACAAGATAAGAGTACACATAATATGAAAGGTACTCAACCAATACATACACGGGTTCTCTATAGTGTAAACCCAACTAAATGAGCTAGCGCTATAACTATGCCAGTCTCTAGAATGGCTATCACACAGCCTGTCATCTCACTGGCCGCATATCACCCAAGATCTCACCAACCATGCCAGTGGTGTAAGTGTGGGGCCTATCCCAGTGTCCACCGCCTCACTAGACGAGCTCGATATCTCAACACTCCCCCTCGAGCTCAGCTCCATCTCATGTACACCAAGTGAAGCTTTGAATCTGCGGAGCTTCTCTGTACCCAATGCTTTGGTGAAGATGTCAGCTACCTGATCCTTTGTGCTGACATAAACAAGGTCAAGGTCTCCTGCCAAGACCTTCTCTCTGACGAAGTGGTAGTGGACCTCTATATGCTTCGTACGAGCATAAAAAACTGGGTTCTTGGCCAACTGTATACTGCTAATGTTGTCACAGAAAATGACAACTTGTCTATCCCCACTGATAGACCCAAATCCGCAAGTAGCTTTCTCAACCAAGCTACCTCACATGCTGCCATAGCAGCTCTTCTGTACTCGGCCTCTGTACTGGATAGAGCAACCGTAGGCTGCTTCTTGCTGCTCCAAGTCACAGCAATACTCCCCAAAGAAAACATGAATCCACTGGTAGATCTTCTATCTGAGATACTACTAGCCCAATCAGCATCTGTGTACCCATGTACACATATCTCTGTCCCAGTTTCATAGAATAGTCCACAATGCAAAGTAGACCTCACATACCTCAGTATGCGTCTCAATGCATCCAAATGCGGTTTCCGTGGAACCTGCATAAACTGACTCACCAACCCAACAGCATAGCTCAAATCTCGTCTGGTGATCGTCATATAGATCAAGCTTCCAACTATGCGCCTATACATAGTAGGATCCTCCAAGATCTCTCCTGAATCTGCACACTCAACTTGCCATTCTGATCCAATGGCACGAAAATAGGCTTACAACCTGTCATACCATACTTGGACAACATGTCCAAGCCATACTGTCTCTGTAGTAATCCAATACTGAAAAGATGCAGGGGGGAAGAGAGCTTGAGCTCTTGCAAGCACACACACACACTCACAAAACCCTAATAGAGAACACACAAGGTGAGAGGCTGAAAATCTTCTTCTTCTCTACTCAACACTCAACACACCATATACAAGAATAAGAGTACACATAATATGAAAGGTACTCAACCAATACATACACGGGTTCTCTATAGTGTGAACCCGACTAAATGAGCTGGCGCTATAACTATGCCAGTCTCTAGAATGGCTGTCACACAGCCTGTCATCCCACTGGCCGCATATCTCCCATGATCTCACCAACCATGCCAGTGGTGTAAGTGTGGGGCCTATCCCCCAGGCGGGTCATCAGTGGCCACCGCCTCACTAGACGAGCTCGATATCTCAACACTCCCCCTCGAGCTCAACTCCATCTCATGTACACCAAGTGAAGCCCTGAATCTGCGGAGCTTCTCTGTACCCAATGCTTTGGTGAAGATGTCAGCTACCTGATCCTCTGTGCTGACATAAACAAGGTCAAGGTCTCCTGCCAAGACCTTCTCTTTGACGAAGTGGTAGTGGACCTCTATGTGCTTCGTACGAGCATGAAAGACTGGGTTCCTAGCCAACTGTACACTGCTAATGTCACAGAAAATGACAACTTGTCTATCCACTGATAGACCCAAATCTGCAAGTAGCTTTCTCAACCAAGCTACCTCACACGCTCCCATAGCAGCTCCTCTGTACTCGGCCTCCGTACTCGATAGAGCAACCGTAGGCTGCTTCTTGCTGCTCCAAGTCACAGCAGCACTCCCCAAAGAAAACATGAATCCACTGGTAGATCTTCTGTCTGAGATACTACCAGCCCAATCAGCATCTGTGTACCCATGTACACATATCTCTGTTCCAGTCTCATAGAACAGTCCACAATGTAAAGTAGACTTCACATACCTCAGTATGCGTCTCACTGCATCCAAATGCGGTTTCCGTGGAACCTGCATAAACTGACTCACCAACCCAACAACATAGCTCAAATCTGGTCTGGTGATCGTCATGTAGATCAAACTTCCTACTATGCTCCTGTACATAGTAGGATCCTCCAAGATCTCTCCTGAATCTGCACTCAACTTGCCATTTTGATCTAATGGCACAGAAATAGGCTTACAGCCTATCATACCATACTTGGATAACATGTCCAAGCCATACTGTCTTTGCAGTAAACCAATACCATGTGGTGACCTAATCACCTCAATGCCCAAGAAATATCTGAGCTCCCCCAGATCCTTCATCTCGAACTTCTGTCTAAGCAAGATCTTTACATCAAAGATCTCTGCATCATGGTCCCCCGTAATGATCAAGTCATCTACATAGATGACAACAAGCACAACCCCTCTATCACCATGTCTCACATACAATGAGAAATCTGCATTGGCTACATGAAAGCCAATAGTGACAAGATATTCAGAAATCTTGTCAGACCATGCTCTTGGTGCTTGCTTTAAGCCATACAAGGCTTTCTTCAACCTACAAACATGCTCGGGGTGACCCACATCCTCATAACCAGGTGGCTGTAACATATACACCTCTTCTTGCAAATCCCCATGCAAGAATGCATTCTTTACATCCATCTGATGTAAAGACCATTGCTTTGACGCAGCCACTGCTATCACAACTCTCACCGTTGCCATCTTGGCAACTGGGCTGAAAGTTTCCTCATAATCAATCCCATATGTCTGCGCATATCCTTTGGCTACCAATCTAGCCTTGTACCTGTTTATGCTTCCATCACTGTTATGTTTAACTTTGTACACCCACTTGCATCCAATGGCTTTCTTGCCTTCTGGCAATTGCACTAAATCCCAAGTTTCATTTCCATATAGTGCATTCATCTCCTCATCCATGGCTTTCTCCCAATGCACATTTCCAACAGCCTCATCAATGCATGTGGGCTCAACAACCTGCACAACCTTTGCCATATATGCATAGTGATGTGCCACATAACCATCATAAGTAAACCTCTGCACAAGGTTCTTCACTCTCCCAGATCTTCGCAGCTTTTCATTCATGGCTTCCATAGCCTTCTTTACACCAGGTGTTCTCATAGCTGGGATCCCAAGCTCCTCATCAAGGCTCATATCTGAGCCACTAGACTCTCCATCAACATGAGAATGCCCTGCAGAAATGTCAGGCATACCAAGGGGCTCAACCATTTTCTCTTTTCCTTTACGTGAAGTACTAATCACATTTGCAGGGCTGGTATTATGACGCAGCCTGCCACTCCATGGTCTATCAACAGACCCACTAGATGAGGACTCTCCTGGTCCACTCAAAGACTGTGATTGCTGACCTGCATTCTGTGCAACCACACTTCCACTCACATCAGCCCCACCGCTTCTTTTTCAGCAGCATACCAGCTGCTCATCTCATCAAAGACAACATCCTTGCTTACCCTCAACTCACGTGTAGCAGGGTTATAACACCTGTATCCCTTTTGCTCAAGGGAATATCCAATAAACACACATTTTTCAGCTTTTGGATCTAGCTTAGTTCTCAGCTCATCTGGCACATGCACATATGCAATGCATCCAAAGACTTTCAGATGAGACAAATCTGGTTTTCTGCCAGTAAACCTCTCCTCTGGAGTTACATCATGTATGGCTGCAGTTGGAGTCCTGTTCATGATGTATACTGCTGTAGAAACAGCCTCAGCCCAATAGCAATGCGGCATATTCTTCTCTTCCATCAATGCTCGCGCAATCTCAGCAATGTGCCTGTTTTTCCGCTCAGCAACTCCATTTTGCTGCGGAGTGTATCTGCATGTAAACTGTCTCCGAATACCATTCTTCTTCAAAAATTCAGAGAACTCATTGGAGAAGTATTCTCCCCCTCCATCTGACCTTAGGCACTTGACATATTTTCCTGTTTGCTTTTCAACCAAAACTCTGAAATTCTGAAAGTGAGTGAACACCTCACTCTTCTCTTTCATGAAATATACCCACACTTTCCTTGTGTGGTCATCAATGAAAGTCACATAATACCTGCAGCCTCCCATAGATATGGTCTTCGTAGGACCCCATACATCTGAATGCACAAGATCTAGTGCATTTTTGCTCACATATCTGTTACGTGGAAACACATGCTTTGTTTGCTTCCCAACTTGGCATGCTTCACATATTTTCTGCATACCTTCCACTTTAAATTTTGGCAGCCCTGTCACAATTCCTTTTGTCTGCATAGACTTCAATCTCTGCACATTTACATGTCCAATTCTTTTATGCCATATGTCTGTGTCTGCAACAACTCCTGAACCATTTGCAAACATTGCAGCACTCATTTCAGGCATGTCTACATTCAACGTAAACATTCTGCCCACTTTGTTGCCTTTTGCAACCAACCTGCACTTGTCTTTAAAGTCTTCGACATAACACCCATCAGGGTTAAACCGAACCTGCAAACCCTGCTCAATCATCTGGCCAACTGAAACCAAATTCTTTGTTATGTTCGGTACATGAAGTACATCTGCAAGGTACTTCACTTTGCCATCCTGCATAGACAATGGCACATCTCCAACGTGGGCAATTGGATGAGCAGTGTCATCCCCTGTTTCCACAAAACCTGGTCTTTCCAGGTTTTTCATCTCCTTGAACCACTCCCCATGACTCGTCATGTGGTTCGAAGCGCCTGAATCCACATACCATACATTATCGTTTTGTGCTGCATCAACATTTTCAGACATGGCATTCACGACATGCTGCATAACAAACAACCTCTCATTATCCTCATTATTTCTGCTTGAGGATGCATAGTTGTTTTGCTGCACTTTCCCATTTTGCATGTCAGCCTGCTTTTTATAACATTCTGCCTGCACATGTCCAGGCTTACCACAATAATAGCATTCACGTGCATCATTATATTGCCTTTGCCAATTTCCACGGCCTCTTTGACTCCCCCTGCCTCTGAATTTGCCTCTTCCACCTGCGTGTTGTTGTTGTTGTTGATTCTGGGACTGTTGTTGTTGCTGCTGCTGCTGGCCATAATTCTGATTACCTGTTCGGCCACCTCCTTGACCGCGTCCACGGCCTCCTCTACCTCGTCCTCTTCTTGAACTCGTGTAGAAGGCCTGTTGCTCTGAACTGTTTTTGCTTTGTGAAGACTGTTGGTCTTCACCCAAGTTCTTCTCTTCGATAATCAGCATAGACACCAAATCTGTAAAGTTGGGAATGTTTTCCCGAGTCTGAATGGACGTCTTGAACGCCTTGTATTGTGGCCCGAGACCACGTAGACAGACTTCCACCTTGTCATCATCATCTACTGACACACCAATAGATGCAAGGGATTCCACAATACCCTTTATCTTTAGCGCATAGTCATTCACAGACATGCTCTTTTTCTCCACAGCATGAAGTTCATTCTTCAACTGTATCTTACGTGCCTTGGTATTTGTTTCATAGAGCTTTACCAAGGTGTCCCACGCCTCCTTGGGGGACTTGGCATCCTGAATGTGCCCAATCATGGTGTCCTGTATACTAATGGAAAGCCAATACATTACTTTCCTGGCTCCTTGGTTCCAGTCTTTAAACTCTTTCACATCTGCAGCAGTCGGATTTATATCCGGTATCTCCGGTGCCTCTTCATGCTCACCTTCTATGTAGTCCCAATAACCTTTTCCCATCAGGAAATTCGTCAACCTGAACCTCCAAGCATGGAAGTTATTCTTATCCAGCTTCTCAGCCACAATCTGAGTTATCCCATCATTTGACATCTTGCCAAACACACAACTTTACCAGAAACTGCACTCTGGTTTTTCTGCACAAATGCTGTATTTTCTGCACAGCGGTACTATAGTACTCTCAAATGTCACAACCAGTGACTTCAATGTGCATACATACACCCAATGGCAACTGTAGACCTCTTTGCAGCACCCACAGTGTCTGCACAGTTAATCTGTCTTCCTGCAGTTCTTAAAACAGAGTTCTGCAGAGAATCGATGACTTACCCGCAGTGCTCGGTGTAAGATTCCTCCCCCAACCCCTTTTTGATGTCTAGTATCTTCCCCTGTAATCAACCCTCTTCAGAAATATAAAGACCTTGTTTCTATCTGTTTTAGCCTAGAGAGAGAGAAATATTCTAGAGAGAGAATATTCAGATTTTGAATATTTTTGGATAGAAAAATATCTCTTATAATTCAGATGAGTTCCCCTGAAATAGAAATTCAAAAAGAATTTTCCAATGTGCAATTGGAATTAATTGGAAATAGGTATAAAGAACCTTAGTCTAAGGGTCTAGATTTTCAGAAATCTTTAGACTATGGTCCAATTAAGGTTCCTATGGGCCAATAGCATCAATCCATGTGTAGGGAAGAGATAAATCCAAATTTGTAAAAAAAGAAGATACCCAAAAATGAGTAAATGCTCACATAAGGTGAAGAGTTGAAAATGTACAAGGTTTATTAGTAAAAAACTATGAGCAATATTAAAAATATGAGATATTTTGGGTATCCAAAAATGAGTAAATGCTCACATAAGATGAAGAGTTGAAAATGTACAAGGTTTATTAGTAAAAAACTATGAGCAATATTAAAATGATTCCATTATGACACATATGTAAGGAAGGGGAGTTCTTTAAAGGAGGTGCATATTTCACATGCTTGAATGAGTTTTAAACTCATAAAAATTGAGATATTTCATCTCTCCTCTCTCCTCATTCAAGTCTAGTTCCAAAAAGTTAGCTTAACTGACCTAAAAATGGTCAAATATTGACCAAACTGATTTAGAAAATTCTAGAATCAGTTTGTTTGGTTAGGAGCTCAATTTTTCCTATAAATAGAAGCCTCCCCCTTGTTGAAAAATAGTTAGTGTTTATGCATCGTTACTCTACTCCACCTAAGCCAAGAACTGTGAATTCATTTAATAATTCACTAGTTTTTGGAGCTTCCCTCTTTCTTCAATCCCCATTAGTGGCTCCATCAACATACTTAACCAATTGATTGGTTGGGGGCCTCTACCGTGAACAAAGAATCAAGCAAGTTGTAAGGTAATTAGTGAATATTGATCTTTCTATAATTTCTCAATGTTTCTCTCTTCTCAACCCCTCTCAAGCTTGAGAAGTTTAATTGGTATGGTTTTTTTTTAAATACTATTGAAGTTTGAATAGTAGTGAAGAGTTACATAAGTTAATAAATGCTATTGAAGTTAATTTTCATTTATGTTTAAATTCTAATGATTTTTATGTAAATTCTCTCTCTCACTCAAGAAATGGTCATACTCATGACCCGTTCTCAATCCAAATCAAGCTTTTCATAAAGCTTTTCCTTAACCCAAGATTAAGCTATGCTTGAGGCCAATTTAATGGCTTTTTTCTATGCTTTTAGTTTATGCATATTGATGATTCAATCCACTATAGATTAATGATCCAATTAGAGATCATTTTAATTATTTCCTTAATGATAAGCTTTATCCCTTAGAAAAAATTGAGATTTATCAGTCATAGCAGCGGAGCTATGGCAAAATTTTTATAAAAATTATGCATAAAATAATTTCATTCAAAGCATAAAAAGAGGACTTCCTACCATATTCTAGGAATTATCATCCTAGATTAATTGAAAGAATTTCATTATAATCATGGAGAAATTGAATTTTAATATCATGCATAAAGGATAATTTTTTTATATCAAAAGTGTTACTTTTATCATTTTTAATTTTCATGCATAGAAGTATGCATAAAGGAAAAAAAATTTATATCAAAAGTGTTACTTTTATCATTTTTTAATTTTTCATGCATAGAAGTATGCATAAAGGAAAATTTTTTATATCAAAAGTGTTACTTTTATCATTTTTAATTTTCATGCATAGAAGTATGCATAAAGGATAATTTTTTTATATCAAAAGTGTTACTTTTATCATATTGGATTTCATGCATAGAGGTATGCATAAAAGTTGAATATTTTATTATAAAAGTGTTACTTTTAGCATAATTGAATTTCATACATAGAGGTATGCATAAAAGATATGGGAAGTGATAAGATATGATAAGATGCATGTGGATGTGGATGTGGATGTATGAATGTGGATGTATGGATGTGAATGTGGATGTGGATGTGGATGTATGAATGTGGATGTATGGATGTGGATGTGGATGTATGAATGTGGATGTATGGATGTGAATGTGGATGTGGATGTGGATGTATGAATGTGGATGTATGGATGTGAATGTGGATGTGGATGTGGATGTATGAATGTGGATGTATGGATGTGGATGTGGATGTATGAATGTGGATGTATGGATGTGAATGTGGATGTGGATGTGGATGTATGAATGTGGATGTATGGATGTATGAATGTGGATGTATGGATGTGAATGAGGATGTAGATGTGGATGCATGGATGTAAATGTGGATGTGGATGTATGGATGTATGCATGTAGATGTGGATGCATGAATGTGGATGTATGGATGTGAATGAGGATATAGATGTGGATGTATGGATGTGAATGTACATGTAGATAAAGATGTATATATGTGAATGGGAATGTGGATGTGGATGTATGTATGCATGTGGATGTGGATATGGATGTGTATGTATGAATGTGGATATGGGATGTGGATGTATAAATGAGGATGTGAAAATGGAGATAAGCAGTAGATGTGGATGCATGAATGTGGATGTATGGATGTGAATGAGGATATAGATGTGGATGTATGGATGTGAATGTGCATGTAGATATGGATGTATATATGTGAATGAGAATGTGGATGTGGATGTATGTATGCATGTGGATGTGGATATGGATGTGTATGTATGAATGTGGATATGGAATGTGGATGTATAAATGAGGATGTGAAAATGGAGATAAGCATGTAGATGTGGATGTATGGATGTGAATGTGGATGTGGATGTGGATGTATGAATGTGGATGTATGGATGTGAATGAGGATGTGGATGTGGATGCATGGATGTAAATGTGGATGTGTATGTATGGATGTAGGCATGTAGATGTGGATGCATGAATGTGGATGTATGGATGTGAATGAGGATATAGATGTGGATGTATGGATGTGAATGTGCATGTAGATATGGATGTATAGATGTGAATGAGAATGTGGATGTGGATGTGGATGTATGTATGTATGTATGTGGATGTGGATGTATGAATGAGGACGTGATAATGAATGTATGCATGTGGATGTGGATATGGATGTGTATGTATGAATGCGGATATGGATGTGGATATGGATGTGTATGTATGAATGTGGATATGGGATGTGGATGTATAAATGAGGATGTGAAAATGGAGATAAGCATGTAGATGTGGATGTATGGATGTGAATGTGGATGTGGATGTGGATGTATGGATGTAGATATGGATGTGAATATATGATATGTGATGTGAAGGAATCTGAAGTGAAGAGATGGAAAATGATATGATTGGATGAGTATACATATAAATGAAATGTGGAATAAGTAATGTGGATTGCATGAGGGATAATGTGGAAAAATGAGAGTTAATATAGAAATTGTATTTGTAAACTGTTTGTAAATGCTGTTTGTAAATGGCCGTTTTATGTCAAGAATGCTGGGAAAGCATTTTGACCGTCTTGTGATTAAGGTCGTGGAGACCTAACTGATAAAGTTGCAACTGCTGACGGAGAGTCAATGGAGGACGTCTCGCGTAGCAAGGTCGGCCGAGGTCTTGACCAGCCTCGGTTCGATTAAAATGGTGAGCTTCCGGTACGGTGGATGAGGGACCAAGGAAGCGGCCTATGAGTGAAGCGCTAGGTCACCTGCGAAGGATCCTAGAGGGTGCTGACCATACGGTGCTCGGGCTCTGGGTCGCCCAGGATACCCACGCGTGCGTCGAGGAAGATATTGGAACAAGGAGTAAGAGTTGTTTTCTGGAACCGGGCATGGATCTGGTTGACTGACCTTGCTGGTCCTCAACGGATGAGTCCATGGCTCTTTTATATGGATCTGTTGGTTGATCTTGCTGATCTTCAACGAGAGTCCATCTTGATAAGTGATTATATTGTTGAGTATTATGGGCTAGGAACTATTGAAACGGCCCCTGTGTGGACAGGTGGTGAGCGTTCTAGTTGCCAATGATGCCATAGATACTCTGATGAAGGAATGATGGGAAATTATGAATCAACTGGATAATTTGGGAGATTATGATCAGTGGTACTATGGTTTCATTAAAGGATTGTTTTAAAGTTAGCTGATGCTAAGAAAAAGGCAATTTTCATATTGGGTGTGTAAGTGGTGTGGCTAGTTTTATGTTTGCATGAAATTCCGGCTAGGGGGCCTTGGAACTCTTTTCCTTGGTACCCGGGACAAAACCTAACCAAATTCCAAATTGGATCCCATCACTACAGTGGTTGGGCGGTTGGCTAACCCATGGGATCGGATGGGGTTAGGCTGGACTGATGGATCCGTAAATCGAGACTCAATTTCTGATTATTACGATAGATAAAGTAAATCCCGGATAGTAATTGTTCTATGGATAGGAATCAACGGCTGTGCCTCCTTGGTGGGGAAAAAAGCGTTGATCCCAATGATCCAAGTGCAAGTTTCTTCCTTGATCTAACCAAGTATCTTTATAGATGCAGTCGGATCTGTTTGATCAGTAAGAGTTTTGACTACGTTAGAGTAAAAATTATCCTGGTGGAATCGCCCGTGCTTTCCGGATAAGGGAAGTTTTTTCGGGTCTGGTTTTGGAAAAACCGACGGATTAGTCTTTTGTCCGGATATCCGTGGACGAGGCCCCGAGTGTGGGACCCTGCCTCGCGCAAGAAGTGCTACTTCCGCTGCTAGTACCCTGAATCCGTTGCGCGGTGGGAACAGGGATCTCACAGTTGGTATCAGAGCATTTGGTTAATAAAGATCAACTGAGAAGACAAATATGTCAAAAATTTATCAAGAAGCACAAAAAGGTTGTAATTGTGTGATATAATTCATACAATTTGATATTCAAACTGAAATTCGTAATTTGGTAATTGGGTCTTCAGATGGAAGTACCGCAATTATATAGAATCCCTGACTTGCTTGAGGCCTAGACATGATGGTATTTACCTTATAATTCCAAGAGCCACGACTACCCGTATATACCGAGAGTATACTGCAGCTCTTTACTGACAGTATATACGAGTAAATCTAAGACTTGAAATTATAAGCGTTAATGCTATCCAGATGATGAATTCGAATGTGGTTAATATGATTTTTAATTCTGTTTGAGAATTGATGAATTGAATTGGATTCTGATTGAAAATTCTGATTGAAAAATGATGATTTCTGAAATTAGTTGAAATATAAAAATCTGAACAAAACCACAATGAGGATGAATGGGACGAGTCCCAGTGATGATATTCATAACTGGAATGATGATAATGAATTCAGCAAATCACTATGAGATTAGTGGGTTGTGCTGTCAAATTGTTACTGTTAACACTTGATCAGTAGATCAAGTTAAGGGATGACAAATTGAGAACTTGCTTGACTGAAATTCCCGTGGAGGAATGTTCAGAAGGAAATTTTTCGGTCTAATGGACCATTATCATGTTAAAGATATGAATGATATGATCTGAATATTAATGATGAGTTCTATATAAGGGATATTTATCCCAGTGTTCTGCTGGGTTGACCAGAATATAAGGAACCCCAAAATAAAATTGGATGTTAAGAAAAAGAGTTGTCCTCTACCTTGCGAGATGAGGACATCTCGCACTTTTTAAGTGGGGTAGAATGTAAGATTCCTCCCCAGCCTTCGAGGTATACAGGAGTAAGAATCTCCCTTTCTGATCTTATAATTATTCCCTCTCTAAAATAAAAGAAAGTTCTGTTTAACAAAGGAAGACCCTTTTCCTAGAATACTTCTCAAGAGTCCCACCTGTTTTAAGGATTCAGAACAATGAGTTCAGAAGTGAGAATCGACGTTTTGGATATCAAGGTTTTGGTCTTCATTCGAGTACGGCCCAAAAGAAGTTCTTTATCTCTTGGGGAGTATATGAAGTTATCCCCCAGATATTGTGAGCCTTATATCTGAATTCAATGAAAGTAGGTGACTTAGCCTACAAGCTTCTTTTATCTCTTCATCTCAAAATTCTTAATGCCTTCTATAGAAAAATGTGTCAAACCCAAATCATGGAAAGACGGTAAAACTTCAGTGGCAAGTTACCGTTGGCTTCTAAGTTACGCTAGCTCCTTCCTTTATATAAGTCGTAACTTTTACTTGTCGCTCACAGTAATCTTACTTCCATCGATCTCCTTTCTTTCTTAATCTCCTTCATGGCTTGGCAACAAGAACTAGTTTTATCCCTAATGATTTCTCACCTTCAAGACGCAAGGGAGTCTGTGAAGAAAGATTTTATAGAGCAGTATGAGCGCTCACTTTTCCCTCACTTGGGAACTTCTGTAGCGCAGACAAAATGGCGGACCTATCAAGACATAACTAGGGTAACACCCTGGGGTCAGCAGCACTTTCGTAACAATGTCTCCTTGGCCATGGTTATTGAAGCTTTGGGTTTGGGTCCCCGATACTACTGCGTCATGAGATCAAGGCATCCTGGGTTTTCTGAGCGAGTCTTCTTACTGGTGTGTTTTCTTCCTCATGAGAAGATATGCCTTTACCCCGTTTTTGGCTTGCCTCTCAGAGGTCCTTTTGTTAGAGAACCTCATACCACTGAGATAGGCGCAGCAATAACCCACAGAATCATTCCCATAGATGAGTTACCTTATAATTGTGCAGCTTGTGAGGACTGCTTTTGTGATCATATGATGGACGGGCTTATGGAAGTGTAAAGAGTTCTTCTATCTTTACTGTATAAGTTCCGAGAATGAATAAAGTTTAAATCTTGTTCTTATTTTGAATCTTGCTCTCTTTAAGACGTTTCTTGGTGGTTAATCTTGATTAAAATTTCTCTCTAAGTCTCATATTCGTGAATCTTGCGAAATTATCACAAGTTGCGAGATGAGGACATCTCGCGTTTTTTAAGTGGGGTAGAATGTAAGATTCCTCCCCCAACCCCTTTTTGATGTCTAGTATCTTCCCCTGTAATCAACCCTCTTCAGAAATATAAAGACCTTGTTTCTATCTGTTTTAGCCTAGAGAGAGAGAAATATTCTAGAGAGAGAATATTCAGATTTTGAATATTTTTGGATAGAAAAATATCTCTTATAATTCAGATGAGTTCCCCTGAAATAGAAATTCAAAAAGAATTTTCCAATGTGCAATTGGAATTAATTGGAAATAGGTATAAAGAACCTTAGTCTAAGGGTCTAGATTTTCAGAAATCTTTAGACTATGGTCCAATTAAGGTTCCTATGGGCCAATAGCATCAATCCATGTGTAGGGAAGAGATAAATCCAAATTTGTAAAAAAAGAAGATACCCAAAAATGAGTAAATGCTCACATAAGGTGAAGAGTTGAAAATGTACAAGGTTTATTAGTAAAAAACTATGAGCAATATTAAAAATATGAGATATTTTGGGTATCCAAAAATGAGTAAATGCTCACATAAGATGAAGAGTTGAAAATGTACAAGGTTTATTAGTAAAAAACTATGAGCAATATTAAAATGATTCCATTATGACACATATGTAAGGAAGGGGAGTTCTTTAAAGGAGGTGCATATTTCACATGCTTGAATGAGTTTTAAACTCATAAAAATTGAGATATTTCATCTCTCCTCTCTCCTCATTCAAGTCTAGTTCCAAAAAGTTAGCTTAACTGACCTAAAAATGGTCAAATATTGACCAAACTGATTTAGAAAATTCTAGAATCAGTTTGTTTGGTTAGGAGCTCAATTTTTCCTATAAATAGAAGCCTCCCCCTTGTTGAAAAATAGTTAGTGTTTATGCATCGTTACTCTACTCCACCTAAGCCAAGAACTGTGAATTCATTTAATAATTCACTAGTTTTTGGAGCTTCCCTCTTTCTTCAATCCCCATTAGTGGCTCCATCAACATACTTAACCAATTGATTGGTTGGGGGCCTCTACCGTGAACAAAGAATCAAGCAAGTTGTAAGGTAATTAGTGAATATTGATCTTTCTATAATTTCTCAATGTTTCTCTCTTCTCAACCCCTCTCAAGCTTGAGAAGTTTAATTGGTATGGTTTTTTTTTAAATACTATTGAAGTTTGAATAGTAGTGAAGAGTTACATAAGTTAATAAATGCTATTGAAGTTAATTTTCATTTATGTTTAAATTCTAATGATTTTTATGTAAATTCTCTCTCTCACTCAAGAAATGGTCATACTCATGACCCGTTCTCAATCCAAATCAAGCTTTTCATAAAGCTTTTCCTTAACCCAAGATTAAGCTATGCTTGAGGCCAATTTAATGGCTTTTTTCTATGCTTTTAGTTTATGCATATTGATGATTCAATCCACTATAGATTAATGATCCAATTAGAGATCATTTTAATTATTTCCTTAATGATAAGCTTTACCCTTAGAAAAAATTGAGATTTATCAGTCATAGCAGCGGAGCTATGGCAAAATTTTTATAAAAATTATGCATAAAATAATTTCATTCAAAGCATAAAAAGAGGACTTCCTACCATATGCTAGGAATTATCATCCTAGATTAATTGAAAGAATTTCATTATAATCATGGAGAAATTGAATTTTAATATCATGCATAAAGGATAATTTTTTTATATCAAAAGTGTTACTTTTATCATTTTTAATTTTCATGCATAGAAGTATGCATAAAGGAAAAAAAATTTATATCAAAAGTGTTACTTTTATCATTTTTTAATTTTTCATGCATAGAAGTATGCATAAAGGAAAATTTTTTATATCAAAAGTGTTACTTTTATCATTTTTAATTTTCATGCATAGAAGTATGCATAAAGGATAATTTTTTTATATCAAAAGTGTTACTTTTATCATATTGGATTTCATGCATAGAGGTATGCATAAAAGTTGAATATTTTATTATAAAAGTGTTACTTTTAGCATAATTGAATTTCATACATAGAGGTATGCATAAAAGATATGGGAAGTGATAAGATATGATAAGATGCATGTGGATGTGGATGTGGATGTATGAATGTGGATGTATGGATGTGAATGTGGATGTGGATGTGGATGTATGAATGTGGATGTATGGATGTGGATGTGGATGTATGAATGTGGATGTATGGATGTGAATGTGGATGTGGATGTGGATGTATGAATGTGAATGTGGATGTGGATGTGGATGTATGAATGTGGATGTATGGATGTGAATGTGGATGTGGATGTGGATGTATGAATGTGGATGTATGGATGTATGAATGTGGATGTATGGATGTGAATGAGGATGTAGATGTGGATGCATGGATGTAAATGTGGATGTGGATGTATGGATGTATGCATGTAGATGTGGATGCATGAATGTGGATGTATGGATGTGAATGAGGATATAGATGTGGATGTATGGATGTGAATGTACATGTAGATAAAGATGTATATATGTGAATGGGAATGTGGATGTGGATGTATGTATGCATGTGGATGTGGATATGGATGTGTATGTATGAATGTGGATATGGGATGTGGATGTATAAATGAGGATGTGAAAATGGAGATAAGCATGTAGATGTGGATGCATGAATGTGGATGTATGGATGTGAATGAGGATATAGATGTGGATGTATGGATGTGAATGTGCATGTAGATATGGATGTATATATGTGAATGAGAATGTGGATGTGGATGTATGTATGCATGTGGATGTGGATATGGATGTGTATGTATGAATGTGGATATGGGATGTGGATGTATAAATGAGGATGTGAAAATGGAGATAAGCATGTAGATGTGGATGTATGGATGTGAATGTGGATGTGGATGTGGATGTATGAATGTGGATGTATGGATGTGAATGAGGATGTGGATGTGGATGCATGGATGTAAATGTGGATGTGTATGTATGGATGTAGGCATGTAGATGTGGATGCATGAATGTGGATGTATGGATGTGAATGAGGATATAGATGTGGATGTATGGATGTGAATGTGCATGTAGATATGGATGTATAGATGTGAATGAGAATGTGGATGTGGATGTGGATGTATGTATGTATGTATGTGGATGTGGATGTATGAATGAGGACGTGATAATGAATGTATGCATGTGGATGTGGATATGGATGTGTATGTATGAATGCGGATATGGATGTGGATATGGATGTGTATGTATGAATGTGGATATGGGATGTGGATGTATAAATGAGGATGTGAAAATGGAGATAAGCATGTAGATGTGGATGTATGGATGTGAATGTGGATGTGGATGTGGATGTATGGATGTGGATATGGATGTGAATATATGATATGTGATGTGAAGGAATCTGAAGTGAAGAGATGGAAAATGATATGATTGGATGAGTATACATATAAATGAAATGTGGAATAAGTAATGTGGATTGCATGAGGGATAATGTGGAAAAATGAGAGTTAATATAGAAATTGTATTTGTAAACTGTTTGTAAATGCTGTTTGTAAATGGCCGTTTTATGTCAAGAATGCTGGGAAAGCATTTTGACCGTCTTGTGATTAAGGTCGTGGAGACCTAACTGATAAAGTTGCAACTGCTGACGGAGAGTCAATGGAGGACGTCTCGCGTAGCAAGGTCGGCCGAGGTCTTGACCAGCCTCGGTTCGATTAAAATGGTGAGCTTCCGGTACGGTGGATGAGGGACCAAGGAAGCGGCCTATGAGTGAAGCGCTAGGTCACCTGCGAAGGATCCTAGAGGGTGCTGACCATACGGTGCTCGGGCTCTGGGTCGCCCAGGATACCCACGCGTGCGTCGAGGAAGATATTGGAACAAGGAGTAAGAGTTGTTTTCTGGAACCGGGCATGGATCTGGTTGACTGACCTTGCTGGTCCTCAACGGATGAGTCCATGGCTCTTTTATATGGATCTGTTGGTTGATCTTGCTGATCTTCAACGAGAGTCCATCTTGATAAGTGATTATATTGTTGAGTATTATGGGCTAGGAACTATTGAAACGGCCCCTGTGTGGACAGGTGGTGAGCGTTCTAGTTGCCAATGATGCCATAGATACTCTGATGAAGGAATGATGGGAAATTATGAATCAACTGGATAATTTGGGAGATTATGATCAGTGGTACTATGGTTTCATTAAAGGATTGTTTTAAAGTTAGCTGATGCTAAGAAAAAGGCAATTTTCATATTGGGTGTGTAAGTGGTGTGGCTAGTTTTATGTTTGCATGAAATTCCGGCTAGGGGGCCTTGGAACTCTTTTCCTTGGTACCCGGGACAAAACCTAACCAAATTCCAAATTGGATCCCATCACTACAGTGGTTGGGCGGTTGGCTAACCCATGGGATCGGATGGGGTTAGGCTGGACTGATGGATCCGTAAATCGAGACTCAATTTCTGATTATTACGATAGATAAAGTAAATCCCGGATAGTAATTGTTCTATGGATAGGAATCAACGGTTGTGCCTCCTTGGTGGGGAAAAAAGCGTTGATCCCAATGATCCAAGTGCAAGTTTCTTCCTTGATCTGACCAAGTATCTTTATAGATGCAGTCGGATCTGTTTGATCAGTAAGAGTTTTGACTACGTTAGAGTAAAAATTATCCTGGTGGAATCGCCCGTGCTTTCCGGATAAGGGAAGTTTTTTCGGGTCTGGTTTTGGAAAAACCGACGGATTAGTCTTTTGTCCGGATATCCGTGGACGAGGCCCCGAGTGTGGGACCCTGCCTCGCGCAAGAAGTGCTACTTCCGCTGCTAGTACCCCGAATCCGTTGCGCGGTGGGAACAGGGATCTCACACTCGGAATCGCCTGCTTTCTGAAAAACGGAGGTCCAGACGCGCCCGAAACGCGTTTTCGGCCCGAAAATTTCAGTCCGTAAGACTATATAGTTGCCCTATAGCTTCACTCCCGCGAAGAAAGCTCCTCAATCGGAGATCGTTTGCCGGTGCCTCCTGTAGAGCTCCCGACAAGGGTGTAGTCACCAACACAAATAGGGAAGAGTAGTTGAAGCTCTTACCCTCGTACCGCTTCCTGTGGTTCTCTTGCTTGCAGCTCAGCCCTTAGCACGAACCAGGCTCTGATACCATGAAAAGATGCAGGGGGGAAGAGAGCTTGAGCTCTTGCAAGCACACACACACACTCACAAAACCCTAATAGAGAACACACAAGGTGAGAGGCTGAAAATCTTCTTCTTCTCTACTCAACACTCAACACACCATATACAAGAATAAGAGTACACATAATATGAAAGGTACTCAACCAATACATACACGGGTTCTCTATAGTGTGAACCCGACTAAATGAGCTGGCGCTATAACTATGCCAATCTCTAGAATGGCTGTCACACAGCCTGTCATCCCACTGGCCGCATATCTCCCATGATCTCACCAACCATGCCAGTGGTGTAAGTGTGGGGCCTATCCCCCAGGCGGGTCATCAGTGGCCACCGCCTCACTAGACGAGCTCGATATCTCAACAAATACCATGTGACTAATCACCTCAATGCCCAAGAAATATCTGAGCTCCCCCAGATTCTTCATCTCAAACTTCTATCTAAGTAAGATCTTTACATCAAAGATCTCTGCATCATTGTCCCCTGTAATGATCAAGTCATCTACATAGATGACAACAAGCACAACCCCTCTATCACCATGTCTCACATACAGCGGAAATCTGCATTGGCTACATGAAAGCCAATAGTGACAAGATATTCAAAATTCTTGTCAGACCATGCTCTTGGTGCTTGCTTGAAGCCATACAAGGCTTTCTTCAACCTGCAAACATGCTCGGGGTGACTCACATCCTCATAACCAGGTTCTTCTTGCAAATCCCCATGCAAGAATGCATTCTTTACATCCATCTGCTGATGTAAAGACCATTGCTTTGACGCAGCCACTGCTATCACAACTCTCAATGTTGCCATCTTGGCAACTGGGCTGAAAGTTTCCTCATAATCAATGCCATATGTCTGCGCATATTCTTTGGCTACCAATCTAGCCTTGTACCTGTTTATGCTTCCATCACTGTTATGTTTTACTTTGTACACCCACTTGCATCCAATGGCTTTCTTGCCTTCAGGCAATTGCACTAAGTCCCAAGTTTCATTTCCATGTAGTGCATTCATCTTCTCATCCATAGCTTTCTCCCAACACACATTTCCAACAGCCTCATCAATGCATGTGGGCTCAACAACCTGCACAACCTTTGCCATATATGCGTAGTGATGTGCCACATAACCATCATAGGTAAATCTCTGCACAGGATTTTTCACTCTCCCAGATCTTCACAACTTTTCATTCATGGCTTCCATAGCCTTCTTTACACCAAGTGTTCTCATAGCTGGGATCCCAAGCTCCTCATCAAGGCTCATATCTGAGCCATGAGAATGCCCTGCAGAAATGTCAGGCATACCAAGGGGCTCAACCACTTTCTCTTTTCCTTTACGTGATGTACTAATCACATTTGCAGGACTGGTATTATGACGTAGCCTGCCACTCCATGGTCTATCAACAGACCCACTAGATGAGGACTCTCCTGGTCCACTCAAAGACTGTGATTGCTGAGACCTGCATTCTGTGCAACCACACTTCCACTCACATCAGCCCCAACAACTTCTTTTTCAGCAGCATACCAGCTGCTCATCTCATCAAATACAACATCCTTGCTTACCCTCAACTCACGTGTAGCAGGGTTATAACACCTGTATCCCTTTTGCTCAAGGGAATATCCAATAAACACACATTTTTCAGCTTTCAGATCCAGCTTAGTTCTTAGCTCATCTGGCACATGCACATATGCAATGCATCCAAAAACTTTCAAATGAGACAAATCTGGTTTTCTACCAGTAAACCTCTCCTCTGGAGTTACATCATGTATGGCTGCAGTTGGAGTCCTGTTCATGATGTATACTACTGTAGAAACAGCCTCAGCACAATAGCTATGCGGCATATTTTTCTCTTCCATCAATGCTCGCGCAATCTCAGCAATGTGCCTATTTTTTCGCTCAGCAACTCCATTTTGCTGCGGAGTGTATCTGCATGTAAACTGTCTCCGAATACCATTCTGCTTCAAAAATTCAGAGAACTCATTGGATTAGTACTCTCCCCCTCCATCTGACCTTAGGAACTTTACATATTTCCCTGTTTGCTTTTCAACCAAAACTCTGAAATTCTGAAAGTGAGTGAACACCTCACTCTTCTCCTTCATGAAATATACCCACACTTTCCTTGTGTGGTCATCAATGAAAGTCACATAATACCTGCAGCCTCCCATAGACATGGTCTTCGTAGGACCCCATACATCTGAATGCACAACATCTAGTGCATTTCTGCTCACATATCTGTTACGTGGAAACACATGCTTTGTTTGCTTTCCAAATTGGCATGCTTCACATATTCTCAGCATACCTTCCACTTTAAACTTTGGCAGCCCTGTCACAATTCCTTTAGTCTGCATAGACTTCATGCGCTGCACATTCACATGTCCAATTCTTTTATGCCAAATGTCTGTGTCTGCAATAATCCCTGAACCATTTGCAAACATCGCAGCACTCATTTCAGGCATGTCTACATTCAATGTAAACATTCTGCCCACTCTGTTGCCTTTTGTAACCAACCTGCACTTGTCTTTAAAGTCTTCAACATAACAACCATCAAGGTTAAACCGAACCTGCAAACCCTGCTCAATCATATGGCCAACTGAAACCAGATTCTTTGTTATGTTCGGAACGTGAAGTACATCTGCAAGGTACTTCACTTTGCCATCCTGCATAGACAATGGTACATCTCCAACATGGGCAATTGGATGAGCAGTGTCATCCCCTGTTTCCACAAAACCTGGTCTTTTCGGGTTTTTCATCTCCTTGAACCACTCCCCATGACTTGTCATGTGGTTTGAAGCACCTGAATCCACATACCACACATCATCTTTTTGTGCTGCTTCAACATTTTTAGACATGGCATTCACGACATGTTGCATAACAAACAACCTTTCATTATCCTCATTAGTTCTGCTTGAGGATGCATCGTTGTTTTGCTGCACTTTTCCATTTTGCATGTCAGCCTGCTTCTTATAACATTCTGCCTGCACATGTCCAGGCTTACCACAATAATAGCATTCACGTGCATCATTATACTGCCTTTGTCGATTTCCACAGCCTCTTTGACTCCCCCTGCCTCTGAATTTGCCTCTTCCACCTGCGTGTTGTTGTTGTTGTTATTGTGTATTCTGGGGCTGTTGTTGTTTCTGCTGGCCATAATTTTGATTACCTATTCGGCCACCTCCTTGACCGCGTCCACAGCCTCCTCTACCTCGTCCTCTTCTTGAACTTGTGTAGAAGGCCTGTTGCTCTGAACTGATTTTGTTTTGTGAAGATTGTTGGTCTTTACCCAAGCTCTTCTCTTCTATAATCAGCATAGACACCAAATCTGTAAAGTTGGGAATGTTTTCCCGAGTTTGAATAGACGTCTTGAATGCCTTGTATTGTGGCCCGAGACCACGTAGACAGACCTCCACCTTATCATCATCATCTACTGACACACTAATAGATGCAAGGGATTCCACAATACCCTTTATCTTCAACGCATAGTCATTCACAGACATGCTCTTTTTCTCCACAGTATGAAGTTCATTCTTTAACTGTATCTTGCGTGCCTTGGTATTTGTTTCATAAAGCTTTACCAAGGTGTCCCACGCCTCCTTGGGGGACTTGGCATCCTGAATGTGCCCAATCATGGTGTCCTGTATACTAATGGAGAGCCAATACATAACTTTCCTGGCTCCTTGGTTCCAGTCTTTAAACTCTTTCACATCTGCAAGCAGTCGGATTTATGTCCAGTATCTCTGGTGCCTCTTCATGCTCACCTTCTATGTAGTCCCAATAGCCCTTTCCCATCAGGAAATTCGTCAACCTGAACCTCCAAGCATGGAAGTTATTCTTATCAATCTTCTCAGCCACAATCTGGGTTATCCCATCATTTTATATCTTGCCAAACACACAATTTTATCAGAAACAGCACTCTGGTTTGTCCTGCACAAACTGTTGTATTACTGCATAGTGGTACTGTAGTACTCTCAAATGTAGTACTACAGTGGTACTGTAGTACTCTCAAATGTCACAACTAGTGACTTCAATGTGCATACATACACCCAATGGCAACTGTTGACCTCTTTGCAGCAGCCACAGTGTCTGCACAGTCTTCCTGCAGTTCTTAAAACAGAGTTCTGCAGAGAAACAATGACTTACCCACAATGCTCGAAATCGCTTGCTTTCTGAAAAACGGAGGTCCAGACGCGCCCGAAACGCGTTTTCGGCCCAGAAAATACGGTCCGATAGAACAATATAGTTGCCCTATAGCTTTACTCCTGCGAAGAAAGCTCCTCAATCAGAGATCATTTGTCGGTGCCTCCCGTAGAGCTCCCGTGTAGTCACCAACACAAATAGGGAAGAGTAGTTGAAGCTCTTACCCTCATACTGCTTCCTGTGGTTCTCTTGCTTGTAGCTCAACCTTTAGCACGAGCCAGGCTCTGATACCATGAAAAGATGCAGGGGGGACAGAGAGCTTGAGCTCTTGCAAGCACACACATGATAAGAAAACGTGGTGCTCATGCTAGATCAAGTGTGTGGAGAGGAGAGACTCACAAAATACAAGAATAATATCTTGCTTATTAAGTTGCTTATGCATACAACTAGGCTTTGCTCTCATACAAATTGCCTCATGGCCTCACCTTTAAATAGGTGAACAAGTGGACTTCAAGTCCATTCACACTCACACCCTTCTCTCACCCTTCTACATAACCTTAGTCTCTTAATACCCCCCCTCAATACTAACTATGGAAGGATGGAATAGGTGGTATTGGACATAAGATGCCTTTATAATATTTAGGCGTACAAGGTTTGGAATATAGGTGTGGTTATCTAGGATTTACAAATGTGTTCCTAGAGCCTTAGAGGCTAATACATTGATGCCATCTAAGTTTTTATTTGTTGTCGATGAAGATGTACACCTCGATGATGGTGCACCCCACTCTTTGTGTTTGCTTGACTTCTTGTAGTAGATGACATGCCTTAGACATACATGCCATTGCTTCCACCATATTCTTTCCACCTTGATCATTCTCACACAATGATCATAAGCAGGCTGCCACCATTGCTTAAGTGGTTTGCTTTTAGATGGTCCTCCAACATGCTTTATGCTTCCTTGAATACCATATCTCCTCCATGAGTAATGAGGTAGATTTAAATGGGGAAGGGAATGGGAGGGTCTTACCACTTGCCTTATGCATTGGTCAAGGGCAGTGTCTACTCCACAATTACAACAAGTTTTCTGCATGTTAGTTAAATGATACCCTTTAGGGTTTGAAGTTACAAGCTTAATGAGTAATTGGTTGAGGTAAATACTCAAACAAATAAGGTTAATCATCTTTGGCTCAAGAAGGAGAGGACATGGCTCATAATATTGCCAATGCCTCTTACAAAAGTAATGCCAAAAGATGCTTAAAATCATGACAAACAACAAGGTAGAGCATTTAGGGATTCTATGCTCATTGTTACAACTCATCTTATACGATGAAAAATCAAAATATGCAGCAGAATGAAGTGCCTTGGGCTTGGGAAACGAGAACATATGGCTTATGGCATGCCTATGCCTCTTACAAACAAGGGCCTCAAGGGTAATAAACAACAACATTGAAGATGAACACTTAGTGTACATGTGTTCAACTTTAAAGCCACTCAAAAATCTGAGTTTCATGATAAAAAAAATAGAAATCTTCAACCTCTTTAGCTCATGAGATGAAGGCAATTGATTCATGGTTGCACCATTCCTCTTTGGAAGAAGCGGTTGATGATGAAGACTTGAAATGTAGCACTTATGGTGTGTGCCCGGCCTCCATGTTGATGAAGAAGAGCCTCCGTAATGTAGATGACCTCCTCCTTTGATGGTTAAGACCACCTTAGTGTTTAGAAACACTTTAGTTGATGATTAATATCACCATTTGTGTGTATAAAACACAATTAGTGCTAAAAAACACATTTTTAATGTAAAATAACACTTATTTTGGTGATTGACTCACCATTAGTGTTTAATAACACTATTAGTGTTTAAGAACACTTTCCCTTTGCTGGATTTATAAAGTAATTAGTGTTAAATAACACAATTAGTGCTTAGAAGCACACTTTAATCACTTTGAAAGCATAAAAATTGGTGTTGATGTTGAAGCTTGATGGGCATGAGGTTTATGGCTACCTCATATGAATGAGAACTCTTCAAAAACAAGAGGAGAGACTCACAAAATACAAGAATAATATCTTGCTTATTAAGTTGCTTATGTATACAACTAGGCTTTGCTCTGATACCATGATAAGAAAACGTGGTGCTCATGCTAGATCAAGTGTGTGGAGAGGAGAGACTCACAAAATACAAGAATAATATCTTGCTTATTAAGTTGCTTATGCATACAACTAGGCTTTGCTCTCATACAAATTGCCTCATGGCCTCACCTTTAAATAGGTGAACAAGTGGACCTCAAGTCCATTCACACTCACACCCTTCTCTCACCCTTCTACATAACCTTAGTCTCTTAATAACACACACTCACAAAACCCTAATAGAGAACACACAAGGTGAGAGGCTGAAAATCTTCTTCTTCTTCACTCAACACTCAACACACCATATACAAGATAAGAGTACACATAATATGAAAGGTACTCAACCAATATATACACGGGTTCTCTATAGTGTGAACCCAACTAAATGAGCTAGCGCTATAACTATGCCAGTCTCTAGAATGGCTGTCACACAGCCTGTCATCCCACTGGCCGCATATCACCCAAGATCTCACCAACCATGCCAGTGGTGTAAGTGTGGGGCCTATCCCCCAGGCGGGTCATCAATGTCCACCGCCTCACTAGACGAGCTCGATATCTCAACATATTCTCCCAAAAGAAGACTTGGATAACTTCTTTTCATATCCCAATTGATCAAGCATTGTATTGATCTCATCTAATATGTCAACCTGCTTGTATGTTTCGGGTATCCTTAACTGAGTCTCCCTTGAGCCATCTAGCATAGTTCTACTCTTGTTAGACATCTGCTCTAAGTAGGAAAGAATGGCCCTAGGGCCATTCTTGAATGCCCCATGGCTATCCCAAAAATGACCTTGAGGCCTTGGGGTCATGCAAGAATGGCCCTAGGGCCATTCTTCCTCATGTTGTGCATGGAAGAGAATGGCCCTAGGACTATTCTTGGATGTACCCATGGCCCCTTGGGGTCATGCAAGAATGGCCCTTGGGCCATTATTGTCGGAATGTCCCTTGGGGTCATGGCCCCTTGGGCCATTCTTGGATGCCCCCATGGCCACTATTCCGAATGGCCTTGGGGTCATGCAAGAATGGCCCTAGGGCCATTCTTCCTCATGTTGTGCATAGAAAAGAATGCCCCTAGGACCATTTTTGGATGCACCATGGCCATGCCAAAATGACCTTGAGGTCTTTGGGTCATGGAATAATGTCCTTGCATGAAAAGAATGGTCCTAAGGCCATTCTTGGTGGATGCCCCATGGCCATTCCAAAATGACCTTGAGGCCTTGGGGTCATGCACGAATGGCCCTTGGGCCATTATTCCACCTGTTGTGCATTAAAAGAGTAGCCCTTGGGCCATTCTTGGATGCCCCCATGGCCATCCCAAAATGACCTTGAGGCCTTGGGGTCATGCAAGAATGGCCCTTGGGCCATTCTTCCACCTGTTGTGCATTAAAAGAATGGTTCTTAGGCCATTCTTGGATGCCCCCATGGCCATCCCAAAATGACCATGAGGCCTTGGGGTCATGCAAGAATGGCCCTTGAGTCATTCTTCCACTTGTTATGCAGAAAAATAATGGCCGTATAGGGCCATTCTTGGATGCCCCATGTCCATCCCAAAATGACCTTGAGGCCTTCCTAAAATGACCTTGAGGCCTTAGGGTCATGCAAGAATGGCCCTAGGACCATTCTTCCACCTATTGTGCATGGAAGGAGGCCATTATTGGGAGCCCCATGGCGATTCCAAAATCACCTTGAGGCCTAGGGGTCATGCAAGAATGTCCCTAGGGCCATTCTTCCACCTATTGTGCATGAAAAGAATGGCCCTAGGTCCATTCTTGGATGCCCCCGTGGCCATCCCAAAAATGACCTTGAGCCCTTGGGGTCATGCAAGAATGGCCCCAGGGCCATTCTTTCTCATGTTGTGCATGAAAAGATTGGCCCTATGGCCATTCTTGGATGCACCCATGGAGCCTTGGAGTCATGCAGGAATGGCCCTTAAGCCATTCGTGGATGCCCCATGGCCACTATTTCATGCACTATGATGCATTGTAAAGTAAAACGGTGGATATTTGAGGCCTTGGGGTCATGTAGGAATGGTCCTTACACCTGTTGTGCATGAAACAAATGGCCCTAGGGCCATTCTTGGATGCCCCATGGCCATCCCAAAATGACACGTAGGCCTTGGGGTCATGCAAGAATGGTTCTTACACATGTTGTGCATGAAAAGAATGGCACCATGGCCATTCTTAGAGTCCCCCATGGCCCCTTCGGGTAATGCAAGAATGGCCCTATTGTGAGACTCATGCCCCCTCCGCGCACCGAAATCCGGGGAGCGAGCAAGCGGCGGAAGTAGCAACCTCTCATGCGAGGCAGGGTTTCCAACTCAGGGCCTCGCCCACGAATGTCCAGGCGAGGGACTAGTCCGACGGTTCTCCCAAAACCAAGACCGAAAAACTTTCCTAGCGTGCCCAGAAGGCACGGGTGATTCCTCCAGGAAAATCTTCTAACGAGAATCTATCTAACAACGGGGTCAAGAGCCTTAACTATCCTTTCTATTTCGACCAAACCTGTAGGTCACATGGCCGAATCAAGGAAGGGACTTGCACTTGGTTCATAGAAATCATGGTTTTTTTTTCCCTTAGTGAGGCACAGCCGTTGATTCTTTCCCACAGAACAAGAATCTTCCTGGGACCTACATTAACTATCGTTACTTAAACCGGACTGAATTTTGTTATAGGAATCCACCGATCCAGCCGAACTAACCCCAACTGGCCCATGTGTTAGCCAACCGTCCAACCACTGTATGGTGGGATCCCTTTTTATAAAAATTAGGTTGTGTTTGTCCCGGGTGTACCAAAGGAAAAGAGTTCCTAGGTCCCCTAGCCAACACTCATGCAATTATATTAAATAGACACACCACTTACGCACCCAATATGATATTGCCTTTTTCTCAAATTCAATTATCTTCAAGATAGAATTGGAATGAAACCATAGTGTTTCCATCATGATTCTCAATATTCCAGCTCCATAGTTTTATAATCAAAATGTCATCCAGACTCTCCTTTGAAGACCATCTACCAATGAGATCCAATTTCAAGTTCTAGTTCACTTAGATAATTTCTTGTCAATCCATCAATATCTTCCTTGACATATGCATGGGTGTTCGCGAGCCCGTGCATCAGGCAAAATAGAGGGATAATAAAATTACACTAATTTGAAGATTATATTAGCATGTAAATACAAAAAGATGAAAATACAAAGGAATTAGGGTCTATTTATAGGTGAGTGAGGCCACTAACCAAGTCCAACTAGGATCTAGAGGCTTCCAGCTTCAGTTTGATCCATTTTGGACAAGTTTTGGACCAGTTTGATTCACTTTTTGATTGTGTTTGAAAGAGGAGAGAGGAGATATAAAAAAATATCTCATTTTTAAATTAAAAATGTGGAGTAATGATGTGAATTAGGTGCCTCCTTCATGAGCCCCCTCCCTCCTACTGAGGTGTCAAAATTTCATTTTTTTACTGATAAACCTCAATTTTCAACTAATAAACCCAATACTTAGTCAACTCTTCATCTTATGTGAGAAATTACTCCTTTTTGGGAGATTTTCTTTTATTCTTGTATTTTTCTCATCCCAACACTTGGAATAACCCCATTGGTCCATTTTAACACTCTTTGGACCTTAATATTTTTTTTTTGAAAATGTGGACCCTTAGGCTGTGGTCTCCACCAACACATATTCAATTAATTTCTAATGCACATTGGAAAATTCTTTTTGAACTTTTGTTTCAAGGGAATTCATCTTAAATATAAGGAAAAACTTTGTATCCAAAAATATCTCAAAACTGTATTATCTCTCTCTAGAACATTTTCTCTCTCTAGGCCAAAAACAAGGGAAAACAATGCTATCTTGCATTCTGAATTAGGGGATGATTACTCGGGATTGAGAGGAGAGAATATACATCTTTTAGGGCTGAGTAGGAACCTTACATCCTCTCCCACTGGAAAAATGCGAGATGTCCTCATCTTGCAAAGTGGTGGTAGTCCTTTATTAGTTCTTCTTCTTTCTCCCAAGTGGTGTCCTCCTCTAAAGGATAGGACTCTGTTCTTGAGAGCCTTCTCTCGAACATCAAGGATTTCTTCGGGTTGGAATTCCATCTGGCCTTGAGGTCTGAGAAGTCAATTGTTCATCATCCTCCAGTACATGAGTTGGGCTGGGTACATACTTTTTAAGTAAACTGACATGGAATACATTATGTACTTTGCAATGGGGGGGCAGAAGTATTGAGATTCAAGCTCGATGTCAGTGTGTGCCAGCTATGTTATGTGCTGGCATGTTAGGTAGCAGCATGTGTGAGACATAAATGACTGCGTCCAGCTGGTCATAGTGTGTGGACATTAGCTAGGGCTAGATGTGTGTGGACAAAACTCATAGTGTGTCTTGTGTATTATAGATTATAGCTTTATGCATTGTGTGAGAAGGGAGATGGCTTCCCTCTATGGTTAGGGTTTGTAATATACATTAGGGTTTGCTCCTGTGTGTGTGTCTCCTCTCCTTCTACCTGTTTTTCAACATGGTATCAGAGCTTGGTGCTCTCTATTAGGGTTTATGAGTGAGTGAGAGAAGAGGGAAAAGAAGCTGTGAAGCTTGCCACCATTGATGCTCTAAAGCTTGGAGCACACCGATTTCTATCAGATATCTGAGAGCTTGGCCTACCGGGTAAGGTATTCTAAACATCCTTGAGCATATTGCAGGTGATTCAAGCATAAACAAAGCAAATTAGGGTTGCCCAAAGCAAAGGAGAATTTTGGTTTTTTGGAAGCTTTCCATTGAAGCTTGGAAGCGGTGATGTATGGTGAAATAGATGCAAATCTGGCAAAGAAACATGTATGTGACAAGAATGAATGTATTGGCAACTCATGTGCAAGTCCTACAACTGATTTTGGAGCAAATTTGATGCATTTGAATGAGTGAAAATTATTGGTTTTTGAGCTCTCACAAAACAGAGAAAAAGAGGTCAATTTTTTATGAAATTAAACCAAGATTTTGGCAAAAATCAGACCATTGATGGGATGTACACTTGCATAGGAGTGTTGGGCATCTAAATATAACATCAATTATCATTTTAATCAGCCCAAAAACCCTCAGTAGGCGGCGCAGCATCCACAGAGAAGTAGAGTACTTTTTTAATTTTTTGATAAGTGGACGACTCAAATCAACTGATGTGACTGGTTAACTTCCAAATTGGCTTAGAAAATTTGTAATTCACATACCCAAGGAGGTTGCTATATAATTGGATTGAGCAATTATGATCTATGGAGCTGGAAATGAGCTGATTAAACAGGCTGTCTACTACTGGTTGCAGTGAAACAGAGTGTGATTAATCGACTAATTACTCTCTGGTCTTAAACAATTGGTCTAATTCCATTTACATGGAATTAGTGGACATCATTGCTAAGCTAATTAATGCTTGGTTGCTCAATTTGGACAAGGATTAAAGAAATTAGAGCAAATCTACTATTGGTTTTTTTGGTTTTTCTGGTTTTTCCCAAAACAGAGAAGGGGGTTTGACAAAATTGATATGTACGCATGTTGGTTGGTGTTGATACTTGAGGTTGTATAGGTGTCAATGCAAGTTATGCACACTTGATTGAACCACTACATTGCAATTTGGAGCCTTGGAAGCGCATCAAAGCAGGGTATCTTGGACTGCGTAAACCAGTTCATTTTGGATGCATACAGTTTGATTTTCTACATCAAAATTAAAGTTTGTTGACTACTTTGGAGTATCTGGAACACTCATTAGAGTGTGGTGAGCTGAGGAAGGCTCGTTTAGAGATTTAGAAGTGTGCGCAAGCAAGGTGCATTTACATTGAGCAAATATGTCGGATAATCCAATACAAATTGTGGGTGAAAAGCTGGATAGGAAGAACTTCCAGGCATGGAAGTACAGGATCAAAAGTTTTCTGAAGGGAAAAGGTTTTTGGAATCTCATTACAGGTGCTAAGCCAGAGCCGAAACTACCCCGACAACCTACACAGCAGGTTATAGCTCATAAGCAATGGTCAGAAAGAGCATACAAAGTGTTGCATTATCTGTCTATATGTATTTCGGATGCCATACTCATACACATACATGATGCTGAGAATCCCAAGGATGCATGGGATACATTGGTAAAGCTGTTTCATACAGACACTAGTGCTCGCAAGTCTCAGTTTTGCGGCAACAGATTCATTAATGTGAAATGGAATAGAAGGAGCATCCATGATTATGTACAAGAAATAAAGAAGTATGCAGATGCATTGGCAACAATCAATGCCCCCATGCCTGATGATGACTTGGTAGACATTACCTTGCGTGGTCTTGGCAAGGAGTATAAATCTTTTGATACATCTATCTCGGTTCGAAGTACAGGTTTACCAGACTTTGATGAGTTGGTTTCACTCTTGCTTGTTGAGGAAATCAAACTCAGTGATTCTTTTCATGATGCATCTACTAGCCATGATGATAATGGCAGAAATCAGGCTTTCTATTCACATAGAGGATCTAGAGGCAGGGGGAGATTTGCATGTGGCCGTGGTAATGGTCGTGGATGGAAGGGAGGTCACCACAATAGAATTTTCAGCCTACATATGGTGCTAGAGGTGGTCGTGGATATACACCTCAAAGAGGCAGAGGTAATCCTCGTGGTAGAGGACGTTGGCAAGGCCAACAAACATCTATGCATGATGTGGAATGCCATTATTGTGGAAAATTTGGTCATATGGCACGTGATTGTTTTCGCAAACAAAATGATTTGAGAGGGGGTAGAGCACAACATGGTGGACATTATGCACAACATGGTGGAAATTATGCATCAAGCAGTAATGATGGCAGCGCAAATCACTTGTTTTCCATGAAACATGTTGTGGGATCTATGATGACAAATGCTGAAAATGATGACACTTGGTATATGGACTCTGGAGCATCAAACCATATGACTTGTCATGGTGAATGGTTTGAGCATATGAAGCCTATGGATGTGAAAGGCTATGTGGAAATAGGAGATGATACCCAGCATGCCATTACACATGTTGGAAGTGTACCATTGGTTATGCACAATGGTGAAACAAAATCTATGTCAGATGTATTGTATGTGCCTTCTATTACAAAAAGTTTGGCCTCAGTTGGTCAAATGGTGGAACAGTGATTACAGGTTCGTTTCAATGAGCATGGTTGCTTCGTTGAGGATTACAGGTTTGTTTCAACGAGCATGATCTACTTCACGAGTTGGAGGCATCTCAGTTAGCTCTTCTGGGAATACATCAGCATACTCACTTAGCCATTCTCATTCCTTAGCCTTGCATTTTCTGTCTACTAGATTCATTTTAACGACATAGACAATTGCTTCTTTCTGAGTCCCTTCAGCAATTTAGAAGCTTTTACTAATTACAGAACTGGGGATCCAAAAATTTTAGTTCCTTGAACTTGATTCTCGTGAAGGTCGAGGAACAAGATGGTTCCATTGTGATAGTGAATGTCCACCTAATTTGTATGGAGCCATCCATTCCAAGGATTCCGTCATAGATTCCTAGTTAGCTCTTCTGGGAATACATCAGCATACTCACTTAGCCATTCTCATTCCTTAGCCTTGCATTTTTTGTCTACTAGATTCATTTTAACGACATAGACAATTGCTTCTTTCTGAGTCCCTTCAGCAATTTAGAAGCTTTTACTAATTACAGAACTGGGGATCCGAAAATTTTAGTTCCTTGAACTTGATTCTCGTGAAGGTCGAGGAACAAGATGGTTCCATTGTGATAGTGAATGTCCACCTAATTTGTATGGAGCCATCCATTCCAAGGATTCCGTCATAGATTCCCAAGGGCAAGACTCTAAACTGGCAGTCTGTCGCATTCCCATCTAGATTAAACTGAATGCGGTCTGTCTCATGGTGTGTGAAAAGAATCTTCCCACTAGCTAATTCTACTTGCATAGGTTTCCCTGTTTTCATGGTGTGTGAATGAGTACTGCCTGAATCAATCAAAGGCTTAAAGTGCTTACCCTTGTATTTTGTTGGAGTCTAAAGGACTGAGAATTGACAATCTTTCCCTTAATGTTCAATGGCAACATAAATTTGTCCTCTTTCTTCCTCCACTGCATCAGTTATAGTGACGGCTCTGGTTGCTGCCGTCTGGGTGGGATTCTCTCTCTCTGGCTCCCCCAATTCTGGGAGGGAGTTCTTAGACTACTTTGCATTGAGGCTGCAGGCTGAGCTGGCACTCTTCTAGGGTTGCCCTGATTTTGGCAAGAGGGCCCTTGATTAGATTGGTACGAAGGAGTTGGTCTTAGCATTCTAGGACCTTGGCTTCCCTAGCCCATTGTCATAGAAGGAGTTGGGCAATCCTTGGTCTTAGCATTCCAGGACCTTGGCTTCCCTGGCCCATTGTCATAGAAGGAGTTAGGCAATCCTTGAGCTGGTGTCCAAAACCTTGACAGCCAAAACACTTGTTCTCACTTTGAAGTTCATCCTTCTGCATCTTGGAAAGAGCTGGAGTTCTAGAAAATGAGCTCCGAGGAAATGGCCTTCCTTCCATCCTGAAACTTCTTGTCTCCTGGTTTTGATTGGGACCTTGATGTCTCTTAGGAGGTGGAAAGTTGGAAGTGCTCCCTAGAGTTTGGAATCTTTTAAAGGACGAGGGAGCTGGCTTTGGTGGAAAGTTGGAAGTGCTCCCTGGAGTTTGGAATCTTTTAAAGGACGAGGGAGCTGGCTTTGGTGGGACCTTGACAACAAAGGCCTTGGCAGAAGTCCTTCACCATCCACACTACTTCGGCCATGGAAATTGGCTTGGCATTCTTTACTAGGGTGTCCAAGGGCTCGTTCATTCTCCAAATGAACCTCGCCATCAGTTGTTCTTCATCCAGCGGGTGGCGAGTATTTGAGGAGAAGAGTGAATTCCTGGTGATATTCCTCCGTGGTTCGGCTTCCCTGGGTTAGCTCCAAGAACTCATTCATCTTAGTTTCCAAGAAGCCGAGGACACAACCTCTTCCAAAGGTATGCCTTGAGATCATCCCACGTCGGGGTGTTCTGATCCAAGTGGTTTGTTTCACAGTGGTTTCTCCATGCAACTCTGGCTGTTTCTACAATCTTTAGCCTGGCAAGAGCCACTTTACTTTTTTCATTGTACCCCTAGTGACATCGAAGTATTCTTCCATGGCTTTGATCCACTTTTCCACAGCCTCGCCTAAGTGTTCCCCTTCACCTTTGAAGGGTCCTGGTGGCTGAGATCTGAGATTTGCAGTCATTGGGGTCAAGCTCTTTCTAATCCGTGAGAGGATCTGGCTGTCTACCAACGATTCCCACGTCTCATAATTCTTCTAAAATGATACATCGTTAAATTTCTATTTGATTTTGTCTTGAGATCCTAAGACTTAAGCAGTTTAGAAATAATAACTTTAAACAAGGTAATCGTTCTTACTAAAGATCTACAACATACGTCCAAGAAAATAGATCTTATTTTCTTAAACTTGATATCTAGTAGTCAAAATCACTTGAACAACTGGAATTTTTGCAAAACATTCTTTATTTACATAAGGTTTGCAATATATACATAGAGCAACATGGCTCCAGAAAATCAATACCTCAATTGCATACGCATGAAATGACGATACTGTGCTATGGGCATGCCGCGATGCAAGTGCTCCCTTACCACTGTTGGTACTAAATCTTACTTCTCGGAATAAGACAACTAAGAAGTCTGAAAAGATGACAAGTAATCCTAAAATCTCTAGGTGTGGGGTGATAAAGGATAACACCATGAACCACCTTCAGCCTTAACAAGACCATGGCTAATGAGACGTTCTGCATCAACATCTGGCGCTGGTTGCAAAAGGCGTGGATATATTTCCCTGCAAACCACATATGCTGTCATCTCTTAGTTGGGTTTGGAAAATATAGCTCCTCAAAATGATTAGCGAGCCTTGCCCTGCTCGTTCGAGTCGTATAGCGGAGGCTCAAAAGAAAAAGCAGTCATATCTTGATTTCAGGTAACATCGGGGATACCAGATAAATACGAGATGTCCATGTATAAAATCCAATTCATCAATTATAAGTCTTTATTAATGAAGCTTAATCTGAATGAAAATCTAGCATGTGAATGCATCTTTCTAAGATTTTATTGTAAAATTCATCTTTGATTCTTGAGCTTTCAACAAAGCTCTGATACCAGCAGGCTGTGAGCCCCCTGCCCCCTCTACACACCGAAATCCAGGGAGCTAGCAGACTTTAGGACCTCAATGGAGTCTTCTTGGGTCCTTTTATTTGGCAGTTTAAGGGAGTCAAACCTTTTCTCTTAAGAAGAAACGTTTTCTAATTTGAAGCTTCAAAACGGTTACTTTATTCGAATTTGAATTTTGGGGGAAAAATGGAATTTAAAATCTAGCGGATAAAACCATATCATGTAACATATCTATGGAAAGCTCTTGATGCGTAGATCACGGATCTGTAATCTCCGCTCAAATCGGAGCTTGTATGCAGAAGTTATGGAGGTCTGAAAATTGTAAAATTGCCCCCCCCCCCCCCTTTGGGAGGAAAAGTGCACCCTTTGATCACTCTTACACCTCTCTTAATCACCAATGGTTTTTGCTTACATGGCGGGCTCTTATTTGTCAAAAAGTTAAACGTTTCCATAACCTCATGGCAAATTAAAGGGCCCAAAAAGACTCCATTGAGTTCCTAATGGCGGAATTAGCAACCTCTCGCGTGGGGCATGGTTTCCCACTCGGGGCCTCGCCCAGGAATGTCCAGGCGAGGGACTAGTCCAGCGGTTCTCCTCAAACCGAGATCGAAGAAACTTTCCTCGTCTCGCCGAGAAGGCACGGGCGATTCCTCCAGGAAAATATTCAAAGGAGAATCTATCTAATGGGGTCAAGAGCCTTAAAACTATCCTTTCTATTTCTACCAAACCTGTAGGTTGTCACATGGCCGAATCAAGGAAGGGACTTGCACTTGGTTCATAGAAATCATCGCTTTTTTTCCCTTAGGGAGGCACAACCGTTGATTCTTTCCCACAGAACAAGAATCTTCCTGGGACTTACTTTAACTATTGTAACTTAAACCTAACTAAATTTTGTTATAGGAATCCACCGATCCAGCCTAACCCCAACGGCCCATGGGTTAGCCAACTAACCACTGTATTGGTGGGATCCCTTTTTATAAAAATTAGGTTTTGTCTCGAGTACCAGGGAAAAGAGTTCGTAGGCCCCCTAGCCGGCACTCATGCAATTATATTAAATAGACACACCACTTATGCGCCCAATATGAAATTGCCTTTTTCTCAGATTCAACTATCTTCAAGATAGAATTGGAATGAAGCTGTAGTGTTTCCGTCATGATTCTCAATGTTCCAGTTCAAAATGTCGTTCGGACTCTCCGTTAAGACCAGCTAGGGAACCAACGAGATCCAATTTCAAGTTCTAGTTCACTTAGATAATTTCTTGTCAATCCATCAATATTCTCCTCGACATACACATAGGTGTCCTAGTAGCCCGAGCCCGTGCATTGCCTGCTCAAAACCCTCTAGGATCCTCCTTAGGTGTCCTAGCACTTCGCTCAGGGACCGCTTCGTCAGCCCTCGCCTATCGTACTTAGAATATCGTGGGAATTCCTCTTTTTGCATCTAAATTTTTATGCATTAAAATTAATATAACAAAAATTCCTCTTTTCTCTATTTAAACATTTTTGCATAAATACTATAAATGTATTTTCCATAAATGTAACAAAAATCATTCTTTTACCATAAAAATGTTTATGTGCCTATAATATGATGAGAATTCCTCCTTTTGCATTAACTATCTTGTGCATTAAAATTAATATAACAAAAATTCATCTTTTCTCTATTTAAACATTTTTGCATAAATACTATAAATATATTTTCCATAAATGTAACAAAAATCATTCTTTTAGCATAAAAATGTTTATGCCTAGAATATGATGAGAATTCCTCTTTTTGCATTAACTATTTTATGCATTAAAATCAATATAACAAAAATTTCTCTTTTCTTCTTTAAATATTTCTGCATAAATACTGTAAATGTACTTTTCATAAATGCAACAAAAATCATTCTTTTAGCATAAAAATGTTTATGCCTAGAATATGATGAGAATTCCTCTTTTTGCATTAACAATTTTATGCATAAAAATAAATTCATTTTTTTAAATGGTAAAATTTTACCACAGCTATAATTTTTGAGAATGCTCAAAATTATACTTTTAAGAATTTCACATAATTATAAATTATGGTGGGACTTCCTCTTTTAAACTAAAATTTATTATGCATACATAAGCATAATTATAAGCATATTTACATTTAAACCTCTTGATTATTTTTAAAAATATCAATTTATCATTCCTATATGAAAATACTTACAAAAATGTTAGCATAACTCTCTTTGAACTTAAAATGAATTACTATGATTTTTCTTAATCATAAACAGGCTTAAAAGAATTAATCTCCATTTTAACTAGATTAAAAATTATAAAAATACCTTTCTCTGGCTTGTTAAGCCTAGAGTTTTGTTTAAGAGAATGAGATTAACACTAAGATCCATCCCTCTAAGAAGGATTAGTCCAAAAAGATGAGTATTCTTACAAAAAGAGAGGTTTACTAATCAAAAATATTATATTGAAACATAAAAGATTAGCATTAATCCATTTTATCAATATGAATCACTAAAATCTTGGTTTTAAGAAAAAAAAACCATGGATTACAATGCTTCCCAAGCATTAGAGAAGTTGGAAAGAGATTACCATTCCAAAAAAGAGAAAAAACCATTGATTTAAGGCTTACCCTTGGTTTTTGGCTTGATTCTTTAAAAAGAAGTGAAGTCCCCAAGAGAAAGCTTGGCCACCAAGTTGAAGAGGGTAATCTCCAAGAGAGGATGAAGATTAGTGAAGCTCCAAAGCTTCCCAAAGAAGAGGCAAAATAGAGGGATAATAAAATTACACTAATTCAAAGATTATACTGGCATGTAAAAACACAAAGATAAAAATACAAAGGAATGAGGGTCTATTTATAGGTGAGTGAGACCACTAACCAAGTCCAACTGGGATCTAGATGCTTCTAGCTTCAGTTTGATCCATTTTGCACAAGTTTTGGACCAATTTGGTTCACTTTTTTTATCTAGTGTTTGCAAGAGGAGCGATAAAAAAATATCTCATTTTTTTGAATTAAAAATGTGGAGTAATGATGTGAATTAGGTGCCTCCTTCATGAGCCCCCTCTCTCCTTACTGAGGTGTCAAAAATTTATTTTTTTACTAATAAACCTCATTTTTAAACTAATAAACCCAATACTTAGTCAACTCTTCATCTTATGTGAGAAATTACTCTTTTTTCTTTTATTCTTGTATTTTTCTCATCCCAACACTTGGAATAATCCCATTGGCCCATTTTAACACTCTTTAGACCTTAAATTTTTTTTTTGAAAATGTGGACCCTTAGGCTAAGGTCTCCAATACACACATTCAATTAATTTCTAATGCACATTGGAAAATTATTTTTGAACTTCTGTTTCAAGGGAACTCACCTTAAATATAAGGAGAAACTTTGTATCCAAAAATATCTCAAAATTGTATTATCTCTCTCTAGAATATTTTCTCTCTCTAGGCTAAAAACAAGAGAAAACAATGTTTTCTTGCATTCTGAATTAGGGGATGATTACTGGGGACTGAGAGGAGAGCTTATACATATTTTAGGGCTGAGGAGGAACCTTACATCCTCTCCTACTTGAAAAACGCGAGATGTCCTCATCTCACAAAGTGGGGGTAGTCCTTTATCAGTTCTTCTGCTTTCTCCCAAGTGGCGTCCTCTAAAGGATAGAATTTCCACTTGACCAAAAACTCTCTAAGGACTCTATTCCTGAGAGCCTTCTCTCGAACATCAAGGATTTCTTTGGGTTGGAATTCCATCTAGCCTTGAGTCTAAGAAGTCAACTGTTCATCATTCAGCACATGACTTGGGTTGGGTACATACTTTTTAAGTAAACTGACATGGAATACATTATGTACTTTGAGATGGGGAGATAGAAGAAGTTTATAAGCTAGACCTCCTACTTTCTTAGTAATGGTGTACGGCCCACAGTATCTTGGAGATAGCTTTTTGTACTTCCCTAGAGATAAAGAACTTCTCTTGGGTCGTACACGAATGAAGACCATATCCGATTCTTCAAATACTCTCTCCATTCTTTTCTTGTCCGTATACTACTTTTGTCTATCCTAGGAAGCCTTAATATCTCTGCGGATGGCATGCATTTGCTGCTCCATATCATCAAGCATATGTCTGGACATCTCGACCCTGATCAATGGGTCGGACCAAGTTGATGGTGTAAGGCAATCTTGTCCGTACAGAGCTTTGAATGGGCTCATCCCGATACTTTGGTGATAAGAGGCATTGTAAGAAAACTCCACTAGATGTAAGTAGCTTCACCACTTTCTGGGTTCCCTGCCACAGCATGACCAAAGAATATCTTCAATTACTTTATTTTCTCTTTCAGTCTGGCCATCTATCTCGGAATGATAAGCTATACTGAGATCTAAGGAAGTTCCCACCACTGCTTCAAAGAATGCAGTCCATGTTATATGTACATTATGTGTGCTATGTTATATACACATTATGTGTGCATATACTAGGAGGCTAACCCACATTAGGCTTGTGAGCATGGGAGCATGGGAACAATCTCTAGTGGAGCATGGGTTAGGACTAACCTTAAGGGTTAAGGTTAGGGTCAGGCATCCAAGGGTCACACATGGGAAATGGAAAGTCAAGAGTCACTTGAGGGCCCTCCTATATAATAGGGGCATGGGGCACACTCAAGGGGGCCTGGAGCTTGGAGGCTTGGAGGCTTATGCTATGGTCTCTTGTGTAGAGGTCCATATCTACTCACCTACCATTTCACACTATAGCTACATGCTATTGGATTGTGTTATACCTCTTGATGGTATGGGACATCAAGGTAGAGGTATGATGTATTTCATTTATTATTCATGTGTGCATCCCTTGGGCTCGGGGGTGGTTGGGTGGTTGAGTTTATGCCTGATTTATGCATGTTTATGCATAACAATTATCTAGAGAGATCTTAGGGTTTTAACAGTGGTATCAGAGCAATCTCTATTTAATTGTTGTTGATTTTTTAAGTAAATTTTAATATTTACTAATAAAATATCATTTTTTATTGATTTGTGTTGATGAATTGTATGTGAATCATCGATTTGGTGATTGGAATGTGTGTTACTACAATTCAATGAATCGACGTTGCGGGGGAATTTCGTGAGTTAATGCTATTTGTTTCTTTTTTTTATGGTTAAAATCAAGCATTAATGGATTTTTTTACAAAAATACCATATGGTTTATGGTGTATATTTTTGTTAGAATGGATTCCCTAAATTTCTAGAATTTTTAGAATTTTTTTCTAAATTTTTAGGAATTTTTTGAGCATTTTTTTGATTTAAAATATATTTTTATACATTTTTTACGGGTTTTTTCTACGGGAATGCGAACAAATTTTTGTCAATTTCTACTGAAATTCAGTAGGGGACAGCGTGTTGATGCATGAGATGCTCTCCCGTGTGCGTGGGACTCTCTTCGCCTCTCAAATCTATTTTTTCCTTCTTTTTCCGTGAGAAAATCTCTTTAAAATGATTTTTTTAACATTAATCATAATTAATGATAATTATGATTAAAAAAGTTTAATTAAAAACTTAATCATGGATTAAGTTAATCTCTCTGATTAACAGAGAGAGAGAGAGAAGAGATTGGAGGAAAATGATTTGGAGAGGAAAGATAATGGAGAGGGTGGAGAGGGTGGAGAGAAGAGACTTATCTCTCTCTCTCACAGCTTCTACGCGCAAGCGACGGGAGGGGGGGTTGCGCACAGTAGCCGGCGGAAAAAAACGCCCCCCCCTAAAAAAATCAAATTGGTATAAGCTTAAAAAAGCTTATTTTTTTAAAAAAAATAATAAGTTTTTTATTTAAAAAAAAAGCTTTTGAATTATTAGAAAAAAGCCTAAAAAATACTGAAAAATATGGGATTTGAGGAAAAAAATATCTGAAAATTTTGTGGAAATTTCTTCTTGAAAATTCTTGGCTTTTCACCTTCCGGAAAACCTTTGGCTTTCCGTTTTCTTCAAACTTTTTGGCTTTCCGAATTCCGGAAAAACTTTTGACCTTCCGTATTCCGGAAACTTTTGACCTTTCACATTCCGATTTTTTTTGTCTTTTCATTTTCCCAAAACTTTTGGCTTTCCGTATTCCAGGAAAACCATTGGAATTCCAAAAAATTTTTGACCGTTCGTATTCTAAATACGTTCGGGGTAATTTAAAAATTTTAAAAAATTCTTGAAAATTAGTAGAAAATTAGACAAAGGTTATTTTAAATTTTGGAAAAATGTGGGGTTGGTGTTTGGCATGTGGTGTGTCCATTCAGGCGCCCGTGACCATTCAAATTCCTTTAAAAATATATTTTTATGACCTAGAAAATTAGAAAAATCCATTAAAATTATAAATTTTCATTGGATTTGAGAATTGTTGGGCGAAATTGGAAATTTCGTGAACGATGGGATTCTCAAGAAAAATTAGAAAATTTTTAGAAATTATTTTTAGAAATCCTAAAAATTGGTATTTTTTAAATATCAATGGTATTTTGGCAAATTTAATTGCTAAAAATTTTCTGGAAAAATATAGGTTTGGAATGCCATAAGATAGGTTTGGTGGAATTCAAAATTATTATATTTTGAGGCCCTATAAAATTAGGGAAAATTAGAAAAAAATCATGATAATTATTTTTCTCGAGAATTTAATATTTTCGAGGGTTATTTAATGTTGAAGTACGTTTTCTCGTGCTAACATTAGATAGATGCGGGTTATTTGCATATTATTAATACGATTATACCTCGTATTAATGGATATTTATGTTTGGATTAATTCTAAACGATGTATTCATGATTTTTAACCATTTTTTAGCCATTCTTTTTGGACTTGTTCCTTAATTTCTTTTGATGGCTATAATTTGTGTTCAAAGTGTGTTTCACCTTTGACACTTTTCCATGATAATTTATTTTGCACTTATTTAAGTGTGGATTGTGCTTAATTTCTTAAGCCTAAGACAAATTCTATCATGGGTTAGTTGATCGGTTTGTTTTGGTGGATTTTTATTGGATATTTTCCAAGTTTTATATGGACTCATCAGGTTCTACCTAGATCACTTGTGTCTAGGGTTTTCTTATTGAGTGCTACACACATGTGTTTCACTTTCTTGCTTTGGAGTTTTATTTGAACAACACAACATTCATATACTTCGGATAGATGAGTTGGCCACCAATTTTAATGCTTCTTTTGGCATGATTTATGTCCATTAGATGGTATGCATTGATTTTTATGATCAACTATGGTTTTCATGGATTTAACAAGCTTCTATGCTTTTATCCATGGTTTTATAAGAATCTTTTGGATAATTTCATGTGCCTTGAAGGTAGCATTTGCCTTCGTTTTTTGCACGTAATTTTGGAGTATATTTCTTATACTCTTGTACATATTTCAACTCGGATACCTAGTTGCTTATATATCTAGGTGAGTTATTTTTCTACCCTAACTTTATTGTGTTTTGGGTAGTTATCATTAGAAAGGCGCCAATAATTTAATTTCTTTTCTAATGATGTACTCAGAAGGAGTTATTCCTTGATGTAGTCTTAAGTATATAGAGACAGGTTTAGTATGTGAAAGTCTGGATAAGGCCATCTTATTCCTTTTATATAGGATTTTATTCATATTTTCCTAGACGGCATACTAGGGAGTTTCAAATTGTTAAGGTATGTATGGGTGGTATCATGGTGGTATGGGACGCTAGTGATCCCTCACATATATTATCTTATGGGATAATTTGGGCTCAAGATTGTTGCTTTGCTTACATCACTTAGCATGTTGACCTCAACATTCAAAGATAATCTTATTTTCTAAATTCACTAGAAGTTATAGTGTGGGCATTCTCTAGATAAATTTCTTTTATCTATAGCCTGTATGTTTTGATGAGGGTAATCTCGTTGGCATTTTCACTTGTTGAAATCTCTTTCTTTAGAGTTCAAACAAGTTTATCTTGTTGTGTTCGGATAAGGAAATTTGGATTCTTTCTTTGTTGGCATTTCTTTCTCTAGTTCCGTACTTTAGGTGATTTATATAGTCAACCTGATTGTTTAACGGATGGACATATGTAACTCATCGAGACGTTGATGGACATATGTAACTCATCGAGATGTTGATGACTCTCTATGTTGATATGGGTAACTCGAGATGTCGATTATTCCATATGTAGATGTGGGTATGTCGGGGCGCCGCCGCTGAATCCCTAGTTTCTGCTGTTATAATGCCATGCTTTCCTACTTTATTCCGAAAGGTTTACAACAAGGAAGTTACTTTGAATGTGAATTGCTCTGATCATCCACAGTCTGATGGGCAAACAGAGTGTATGAATCAGATTATAGTGTATATGCTTCGTGCATATGTCTAGAAAATCATCATATTGGGAAAATATCTTCCAATGTTGGAATTTGCCTATAGCAGTTTTCAATTTACGGCTATTATTTTTTAGTCCGTGCATACTTATGTATGGGTATTAACCCAGGGCACCTATTGATGTCAGTCTTAAGGACATCGAGCTTGATGCATCGAGGGATTTCTTGCGAGATATGCAGGAAATGCTGACCGAAGCTCGGGATTCTATCAGGAGTGCTCATGATAGGGCACGGTATTATGCTGATAGGGGACACTCATCTCGGTCTTTTTAACTAGGAGCGTTGGTTTATTTTAATGTTCCTAAAGATTCTCAGACTTTGTCAATGGAAAAATGCTCGAATTTATCTCCTAGATATTGTGGTCCATTTCGAGTTATGCATCGGATTGGCACGGTTACGTAAGAACTAAAACTACCTCCGATTGTTAGAGTTCATCCAGTACTCATAGTGCATTGTGTGGATTATGGATTATGGCATTATGCTTTGTGTGAGAGTGGACATGGCTTCCCTCTATGGTTAGGGTTTGCAATATACATTAGGGTTTGCTCCTATGTGTGTGTCTCCTCCCCCTCTACCGTTCTTTCAACATGGTATCAGAGCCTTGTGCTGTTTATTAGGGTTTATGAGTGAGTGAGTGAAGAGGGAGAAGAAGCTGTGAAGAGAAGCTGTGAAGCTTGCCATTGGAGCTGTGAATCTTGGAGCACACCAAATACTATCAGATCTGAGAGCTTGGCCTACCGGGTAAGGTCTTCTAAACATCCTTGAGCGGATTGCAGGTGATACAGGCAAAAACAAAGCAAATCAAAGCAAATCAAAGCAAATCAAAGCAAAGCAAAATTCTGGTCTTTGAAAGCTTTCCATTAAAGCTTGAAAGCATTGATGTATGGTGGAAATACATGTAAATCTGGCAAAACAAACATGTATCTGACAATGAGAGATGTATTGGCAACTTCTATACAAGCCCTACTATGACTTTGGAGCATTTTGGAAGCATTTGGATGTATGAAAATCTCTGGTTTTTGAGCTCTCACAAAAGAGAGAAAAGGAAGTCACAAATTGATGCATTTAGAGTGTGATTTTGGCTAAAATCCAACCATTGATGGATTGCACATATGCCTAGGTGTGTTGGGCACTTAGTTTCATCATCAAATAGTATTATAAACACTCCCAAACCCTTCTACAGCTGGCGGCGCAGCCAGCAACAGAGAAACAGGGCAGAAAAGTGTACATCTTGAAGCGAGGAGGTCAATTACTAATTGGTTGTTTGGTATATTTCACAATTGCTTTAGCAATTGGATGCTATACACATTGGAGAAGAGGGCTATGTTATTGGATTGATGAATTATGCCTAATTGAGCTGGGAATGAGCTGATTAAACAAGCTGTCCAGAGAAATAGAGCATTTTTAATCTTTGGTGTTATACAATTGGACAAATTCCTCTTACATGGAGTTGATGGACACTATTGCTAAGCTAATGAATGCCTGGTTGCTCAATTTGGTCAAATATTGAAGAAATTAGAGCCAAATTACTACTAGTTTTTCTGGTTTTTCCCAAAACAGAGAAAGGGGTTTTCAAAAATTGATATGTACACATGTCAGATGGTGTTAATACTCTACATTGAGGTTGTTTAGGTGTCAATGCAAGTTTCCAATACTTGATTGCACCACTACATTGTGATTTGGAGCCGTGGAAGCGCATCAAAATAGGGTATCTCGGACTGCGTGAGACAGTTCATCTTGGATGCATACAGGTTGATTTTTTACATCAAATTTGGAGTTTGTTGGCTACCTTGGAGTATCTGGAACATTCATTGGAGTGTGGTTGAGCTGAGGAAGGCTCATTTATAGATTTGAAGTGTGCGGAAGGTGTATGCATTGAGCAAACATGTCGGATAATCCAGTTCAGATTGTTGGTGAAAAGTTGGATAGGAAGAACTTCCAGGCATGGAAGTACAGGATAAAGAGTTTCTTGAAAGGAAAAGGATTTTGGAATCTCATTACAGGTGCTGAGCCAGAGCCTGAGCTACCTCGACAACCTACATAGCAGCTCATAAGCAATGGTCAGAGAGAGCATTCAAAGTGCTGCATTATCTGTCTATATGTATTTTTGATGCTATGCTCATACACATACAGGATGCTGAGAATCCCAAAGATGCATGGGATACTTTGCTCAAGATGTTTGATACAGATACGAGTGCTCGCAAGTCTCAGTTGCGACAGCAGATACATAATGTGAAAAGGAATAAAAGGAGCATACATGATTATGTGCAAGAAATCAAGAAGTTTGCAGATGCATTGGCCACAATAAATGCCCCCATGCCTGATTTGGTGGATATTACCTTGCGTGGTCTTGGCAAGGAATACAAATCTTTTGATACATCTATCTCAGTTCGGAGTACAGGTCTACCCGACTTTGATGAGTTGGTTTCACTCTTGTTGGTTGAGGAAAGCTCAGTGATTCATTTTTGGATGCATCTACTAGCCATGATGATGGCAGAAATCAGGCTTTCTACTCGCAGCATAGAGGCAGGGGGAGATTTGCATCACGTGGACGTGGTGGTAATGGTCGTGGATGGCAGGACAGGCCTCCACAACAGAATTTTCAGCCTTCATATGGTGCTCGAGGTGGTCGTGGATATGCACCTCAGAGAGGCAGAGGTAACTCCCGTGTGGTAGAGGACGTTGGCAAGGCCAACAAAATTCTATGCAAGATGTGGAATGCCATTATTGTGGCAAATATGGTCATATGGCGAGAGATTGTTTCCGCAAACAGAATGATTTGAGAGGGGGAAGAGCACAACGTGGTGGTCACTATGGTGGAAATTATGCACAACATGGTGGAAACTATGCATCAAGCAGTAATGATGGCACTGTAAATCATTTGTTTGCCATGAAGCATGTTGTGGGTTCTATGACGACAAATGCCGAGAATGATGATACATGGTATATGGACTCAGGAGCATCAAACCATATGACGTGTCATGGTGAATGGTTTGAGCATATGAAGCCTATGGATGTAAAAGGCTATGTGGAAACAGGTGATGATACCCAGCATGTCATTACACATGTTGGAAGTGTACCATTGGTCATGCACAATGGTCAAACAAAGTCTATGTCTGATGTATTGTACGTGCCTTCTATCACAAAGAGCTTGGCCTCAAATGGTGGAACAGGGATTACAGGTTCGTTTCAACGAGCATGGTTGCTTCGTTGAGGACTTTAAACATGGATGTAGAGTCATTGCTAAAGGCAAGAGTCATTGCTAAAGGCAAGAAAGAAGGCAGATTGTTTAAGCTGGGATGCTGGAATTCCTAAGCTAAAATCAGCCATGTTCTCCAAAAGCAGGAATGTGGTACAGGACATTGATATGTGGCATAAGAGGATTGGACATGTCAATATACAAAGATTGAAGAACATGCAGACAAGAGGCATTGTCAGTGGATTGCCTAGATTCAAATATGATGGAAATATGCATGTTTGTGAAGCCTGTGAGTTTGGGAAGCAGGAAAGATTGAGATTTCCTAGAGAAGGAAATATGAGTAGCAGGCCACTTGAGATTTCCTAGAGAAGGAAATATGAGTAGCAGGCCACTTGAGATCGTACATAGTGATGTATGGGGTCCTGCACAAAACCCATCTATCAAAGGCAGTTTATACTATGTTACATTCATAGATGATTTCAGCAGGATGACATGGATATACTTTCTCAGAGAGAAGAGTGAAGTATTGGAAAAGTTCATGGATTTCAAAGCTTTTGCAGAAAAGCAATATGGCTATTGGATTAAATGTCTGAGGACAGATGGAGGTGGTGAATACACCTCAAAGGCTTTTGAGCATTTCTTGAGGAAGCATGGAATAAGAAGACAATTGACTTGCAGGTATACACCTCAGCAGAATGGTGTGGCTGAGAGAAAGAATAGAGTCATATGTGAAGTGGCTAGGGCAATGCTTAATGAAAAGAGCATGCCAGATTACTATTGGGCAGAAGCATGTGCTACTGTAGTGTATATATTGAACAAAACACCTACAGCAGCCATTCATGGAAGCACGCCAGAGATGCAGCTTACAGGTTATAGGCCAGACATTGGACACCTTAAAGTTTTTGGATGCATAGCTTATGTACATGTGCCTGATGAAAGAAGAAGGAAGTTGGATCCTAAGGCAGAGAAATGTGTATTTGTTGTATATGCACAGGATCGAAAGGCATACAAATGTTATAATCCACAAACTAGACAAGTGGTCATCTCACGTGATGTGGTGTTTGATGAGCTTGCTAGTTGGTACAAAGCAAAAGATGAAGGTGTCATTGAGTCACTTGAGGCTGATGTGCATGTGAACTTGCCACCACAAGCAAGTTCTAGTTCTACTACTATGTCTGGGGCCAGCAAAACAGAGGCTGAGAGTAGCAGTGTACGTCCATGCCAGTCAAGACGTTTGAGGCATGAGAGTGTGAGCACTGGGAGTAGTGCTATGGATAAAGGCAAAAAGAAAGTCGAAGGAATTAGAATCACAGGTTATGAGTCATCTAGTTCTGAGAGTTTGGATGAGGAGCTTGGCATACCTGTTTTACGCACACCTGGTGCTAGGCAGGACAGATATGTGCCACCACATGCTAGAGTTACAGGTGTACAGAGTGACCCGCATGCATTGCGGAGATCCCAGAGGGTCAGATATCCCGTTGACAGATTGACATATCGAGATTTTGCTATGCACTATGCATATATGACATCTATGGTGAAGCATGTGGAACCTATATGCTATACAGAGGCTATTGGAGAGCATGTATGGGAGAAAGCAATGGATGTTGAGATGGACGCATTGGTCCATAATGATACATGGGATTTTGTTGCACTACCAAAGGACAAGAATGTTATTGGATATAAATGGGTTTACAAAGTGAAGCGCAAATCTGATGGTTCTATTGAGAGACATAAAGCAAGATTGGTAGCAAAGGGTTATGCACAGACCCAAGGATTGGACTATGATGAGACGTTTAGTCCAGTGGCTAAGATGGGCACAGTGAGAGCAGTCATTGCTATGGCTGCAGCTAATGGCTGGGAAATGCATCAGATGGATGTCAAGAATGCATTTCTGAATGGAGATCTACAAGAGGAAGTGTATATGGCACAGCCAGAAGGGTATGTACACCCAAGATATCCCACTCACGTATGCAGATTGAAAAAGGCATTGTATGGTCTGAAGCAAGCACCTCGTGCTTGGAGTGATAAGATGAGCAGATATCTTATTTCACTTGGTTTTCAGATTTCTACAGCAGATTCTTCACTCTATGTGAAGAAGACACAGCATGGGATTGTTTTACTAGTCATCTATGTGGATGACTTGATTATCACAGGTGATCATGGTGCAGATGTGATGCATGTCAAGAAAGCTTTGAGTGGGCAATTTGACATGAAAGACCTTGGTGAATTGAGATACTTTCTTGGAATAGAAGTGGTCAAAGATCATGCAGGTACTTGGTTAGTACAGCGCCAATATGCATTGGATATGTTGGCAAAGTATGGCATGACAGGGTGTAAGCCTATGAGTACACCATTGGAGCAAAATGTGAAGTTGCGGGCTGATTATGGCGAGGAATTGGATGATCCTTCTATGTACAGGAAGATGGTTGGTAGTCTCATATATATGACTATCAGACGCCCGGATTTGAGTTATGCTGTGGGGCTAGTAAGCCAGTTTATGCAGAGCCCCAGAAAGCCTCATTTGGATGCAGTGAGACGCATCATGAGATATGTGAAGACCACAGCACATTATGGTTTACTTTATGAGAGTGGTAAAAGCTTGGACATACATGGCTACACAGATGCTGATTGGGCAGGTAGCGCATATGACAGGAGGTCTACTAGTGGATATGCTTTTACACTTGGAAGTGCTGTGGTGAGTTGGAGTAGCAAGAAGCAACCTACAGTTACTTTATCCAGTACAGAGGCTGAGTACAGGGGTGCAGCCATTGCTACTTGTGAGGAAGTTTGGTTAAAGAGTCTCTTGGCAGATTTATGTGAGCCTATTGATGGAAAAGTTGTCATTCATTGTGACAACATGAGCAGTATACAGTTGGCCAAGAATCCAATGTTTCATGCGAGGACCAAACACATAGAGGTCCATTATCACTTTGTCAGAGAGAAGGTGCTGGATGGTACAGTTGATCTTCAGTATGTGAAGACTGATGAGCAGGTGGCTGATATCTTTACGAAGCCACTTAGCAGGCAGAAGTTTGAGTACTTCCGTACTATGTTGGGAGTACATGGGATGAGCTTGAGGGGGAGTGTTGAGAGTCTTGATATCCCAAGCTCATCTACATCTTCATCAGCAGTACATCATGAGCTTGAGAGGGACTGTTGAGATTCAAGCTCGATGTCAGTGTGAGCCAGCTATGCTATGTGCTGGCAGATTAGGTAGGAACATGTGTGAGACATAAATGACCGCGTGTCCAGCTGGTCATAATGTGTGTGGACATTAGCTAGGGTTAGATGAGTGTGGACACAACTCATAGTTCATTGTGTGGATTATTGCATTATGCTTTGTGTGAGAGTGGACATGGCTTCCCTCTATGGTTAGGGTTTGCAATATACATTAGGGTTTGCTCCTGTGTGTGTGTCTCCTCCCCCTCTACCGTTCTTTCAACATAACCCACATTAGGCTTGTGAGCATGGGAGCATGGGAACAAGCTTTAGTGGAGAATGGGTTAGGACTAACCTTAAGGGTTAAGGTTAGGGTCAGGCATCCAAGGGTCACACATGGGAAATGGAAAGTCAAGAGTCACTTGAGGGCCCTCCTATATAATAGGGACATGGGGCAAGGGGCTTGGAGCTTGGAGGCTTGGAGGCTTATGCTATGGTCTCTTGTGTAGAGGTCCATATCTACTCACCTACCATTTCACACTATAGCTACATGCTATTGGATTGTGTTATACCTCTTGATGGTATGGGACATCAAGGTAGAGGTATGATGTATTTCATTTATTATTCATGTGTGCATCCCTTGGGCTCAGGGGTGGTTGGGTGGTTGAGTTTATGCCTGATTTATGCATGTTTATGCATAACAATTATCTAGAGAGATCTTAGGGTTTTAACAGTCCAGAACCTTGATGTGAACTTAGAATCTTTGTCGCTCACTATTCTTCTGGGGGTAAGCCATGCAGCCTGAAAATCTCCTTGAGGAAGACTCTGGCAACATCCACTGCAGTGTAGGTTTCTTTTACTGGAATTAGATGGGCAACCTTGGTTAATCTGTCAACTACCACAAAAATGGAGTTGTGACCTCATTACACTGACGGTAATCCAGTAACAAAATCCATACTGATACATTCCCACTTCATTTGTGGAATATCTAAGGGGGATGCAGCTTTCCTGGCATCTACCCTTTCTGCCTTGACTCTTTGACATGTTAAGCACTGACATACATGATTGAGTACATCCCTTTTGAGTCTTGGCAAAGAAGAAGCTCTTCTTTACAAACATGTAGGTCTTTATGAACCCTGGATGTCCAGCTATCAGACTATCATGGGCTTCCCTCAGCATTTTTCCTTTTGTTTCCTCTTGCATAGCTGATTATTGTAATACATGCATCCTTCGTCCAATTTGTACCCAAGAACTCAACTCATTTCCTGAGGAGTCTTGCTTTCCTACATTAGTAGGGTAGCAATAGGGGCAAAGGATCTGTCCTGCATGATCTTCTCTCTTGCTTCACTGATCAATGGATTTGACACCAATGTTATTGCAAGCAAGGAGGCTTTCCTACTGAGCGCATCGACTACCACATTTTCTTTCCCTGGTCGGTACTTTATCTCAAAGTCAAATTCTTGCAGGGTCTACATCCACCTTCTTTGACGCATGTTGAGATCCCTTTGGGTGAAGATCCACTTCAGACTTTGATGATCTGTTCATCATCAAGGTGAATCTGTGTCCCAAGAGATAATGTCTCCACAACTTTCGAGCATAAACTACTGACAGTAACTCCAAGTCATGGACAACATAATTTCTCTCATGTGTTTTGAGTTTTCTAGATTCATAGGCTACTGTATGACCTTCTTGCATTAGTGCACCTCTCCTAGGGCAAAACCGCTGGAATCTGTCATCACTACCTCAAAGGGTAAGGAAAAATCTGACAATTTTAGGATAGGGTTGGTTACTAAGGCTATCTTCAGCTTATCAAAAGCACTTTGACACATAGCAGTCCAATGAAATAGGGTACCCTTCTTGAGAAGGTTAGTCAAAGGGGATGCTATTTGAGCATACATGGGTATAAAGATTCTATACCATCCGATTAATCCTAGGAATCCTCTAACTTCTTGAGAAGGTTAGTCAAAGGGGATGCTATTTGAGCATACATGGGTATAAAGATTCTATACCATCCGGTTAATCCTAGGAATCCTCTAACTTTTTTCATTGTTTTGGGCTCTGACCAATCCACAACTGCTTGGATTTTAGTGGGGTCAGTAGAAATCCCATCTTTAGATACTATAAATCCCAAGTATTCGACATGGTTAGCAGAGAAAGTGCACTTTCTCTTCTTTGCAAAGAGCTGGTGCTTCCTTAGGATCTCTAGGACTTTACGCACATGATCTTCATGATCAGCTGCATTCTTGAATTATACTAGGATGTCATCGAAGAAGACAAGAACAAATTTATCCAAGTATTCTTGAGTTAGTGAGTGGATTAGCAAAGCTAAGGAGGATCAAACATGGCTATGGACATGGTTAGGTCATGGTTAGAAGCAAGATTATGAGTGAGTTAAGAGATGCTAGTGAAACATGGTTTAGGCATAAACATAGAAACTCGAGTTGTACTCTTCATTAGCAAGGGCCTCTTATATAGGCAAGTAGTACATGACCTCATGACATCACCTATGATGTCATGACATCACCTATGATGTCTTACAAGCATAAGATGCCATCTCCCCCCCATGTGGGTTTGCCATAAATGAACAAGATGCCCTCTAGGCTATTTTGAAATAGGCGCCCATTTGAAGATGATTCTTGAGTAAAGTAATCAAGGTAATATTGCCCCTTTTAACCTTTGAATGGATTTGGGTGATATTTCCAACAAACCCTCCTTCAACCAAATCCATGACAATGCTACCTTTATGATGGCAATTCTAGGCTCTAGTTACAACTTACAAAAACTAGTTATGATGACCATGCTGGTGCCCGTAGGTCTTATTCCAGTTAGGTTTACAATGCTAGCAATGATGGATGATGCTAGAATACCATAGTAAAGCTTACAATGAGATAGTTATGTTTAGGATGGAGAGGTTTTAAACATGGTACGGGCAATCCCTTGATTTTACTCAAAAGGCCCATTCTTCTTGGATAAAATTGGCCTCTTCGGAGGCCTCTTCTTGAAGCTCTTCTTCGTCTTGAGTTCGAGGAATGCCTTTTGTGCCTTTTGTTTGAAGAAACAATTTTCTTCATTGTGATTGTCCTTGCCGCAGAATCCACAAGCCTTCTTCTTTCCTTTTGTGTCGATGAAGTTCTTCTTCTTGAAGTGTGACTTGTTGTTGGAGAAGTATGCCCCTTCAATTATCCCTATCTTCTCTTGCTTCTTCTTGTGCTCCTCAAGGAGTGCAGCTTCAATGGCTTCTAAAGTAGGGTCCGGAAGATTCATGAGAGTTGACACTAAATGTCCATACTCATCATAAGGCATGCTTTTCAACAAAACTGCAATTTTCCTCATCTATTGGTGCTCCTATTGTTGCAAGTTGTGACATTAGGCTTTTCATATAATTAAGATGAGAAGGTAAAGACTCAGAAGCTTTCATTTCAAGTTTCAAAAATTGGATTTTCAGCCCTATCTTGGAATGCTTCCCTTTTGCCCCAAATAATTTCTCTAGGATTTCCCATGCTTCAACGGAGTTATTTGCATTAGAGATATGATGTATGTAGTTGTCACTTAGACCTAATGCAATTATGGCAAAAGCTTTCTCATCCCTAGGTACCCATCCTTGCTCACCATCTCTAGTGGTAGGTTTTTTCTCCTTTCCACTAGCAACCCCCCAAAGACCTTTCTTCATGAGAATAAATCTTACTCTAACTTGCCAGGTATGAAAGCCTACCCCATTAAACTTATCAACATGAAATGAGGATGTAGACATGATGATAAAGCAAGGTCTTACCACTTGTATCACTCAAGGGCAGTGTCTAATGCTTTTACAAGATTAGATACCTTCACCAAATAGATGAAAATGATTTATGAAAAATTTAGACCAGTCATACCCTCTTGAAACATTGTTTGCTTTTGGGTTGTAGACATTGTTTCTTACCCCTCTCCTCGGCTTTTTGCTTTTATTCTTAGGCTTCAAATGTTGAATATTTGATGATTTAGCATCAGATGGTTCAGCCATTGTGATTCAAAAAATGATGTAAACAATAACATCATCACAATATAGTAATATCATCAAGTATATGGTGACCAATGTGATAAATGCTTTCAAAATAATTTCTAAAAATTGGGTCACTTGGAGTACTTGAAAGAAGTAGAGGCCTAGGTCCAAGCACCTAATGCTTTAAGCACTTTCAATATCAGTGATTTGAGACCAATTTAAGCACAAAACATTGGTGATTAAGTGGAATAATCACTCATTCATTTACTGTTAAGAGATTAAGCTCCAGAAGCTATGTCAGTCCTATAGCCACCAAACCACGAAACCATATGCAAAACTGACCAGATAAGCATGTTCGTAGCCTATGAAAACCCTCGAGGCTCTGAGGAATTAATGATTGGCAAAGTGATGGCGATGGGGCAACGTTTTTCCCCAAATAAAAAGGTGCAGGTCTCTGTAGCAATGTCGTTGACTCCGGGCACTCTTTGGCTAATTCCGCCCATCAGCAGCTTCGTCTTTGTGTTGAGAACGCCTAGCTGAGCGCTTGTGATGAGCCTTGAAGAGGGCGATGGGATCTTGATGCTCCATGGATCGCCTATATTTCAGGCTAGATAAGAGGAGGGGATAAGAGAGGCTTAAGCTAATGAGGTGCTAATTAAGCCCTAATGAGTGAGATTTGGATAATGTTAACCTAAGCTCTGATACCAATTCTTGAGTTAGTGAGTGGATTAGCAAAGCTAAGGAGGATCAAACATGGCTATGGACATGGTTAGGTCATGGTTAGAAGCAAGATTATGAGTGAGTTAAGAGATGCTAATGAAACATGGTTTAGGCATAAACATAGAAACTCGAGTTGTACTCTTCATTAGCAAGGGCCTCTTATATAGGCAAGTAGTACATGACGTCATGACATCACCTATGATGTCTTACAAGCATAAGATGCCATCTCCCCCCCATGTGGGTTTGCCATAAATGAACAAGATACCCTCTAGGCTATTTTGAAATAGGCGCCCATTTGAAGATGATTCTTGAGTAAAGTAATCAAGGTAATATTGCCCCTTTCAACCTTTGAATGGATTTGGGTGATATTTCCAACAAGTATTCTCTGAGAATGTCCTGCATGAGGCGATTAAATGTTGCTAGGGCATTTGTTAGTCCGAATGGCATGACTACAAATTCATAATGCCCATATCGAGTATTGATGGCTATCTTCTTGGGAATATCTTGATCTTCAATTCTGATATGGTAATATCCAGATCTATCTTTGTGAACATTTGGGTTCTAGTTAACCGATCCATAAGTTCATCAATCCTAGGGATAGGATATATATTTTTGAATGTTAACTGATTTAATCCTTTGTAATCAATACAGAGTCTTAACGTTCCATTTTTTTTTGAAAAGAGAACGGGTGCACCCCAAGGTGAAACACTGGGTCTTATGAATCCTTGCTCCAGCAGTTGTCCTTAACTGCTCCTTTAGTTCTATGGCTTCAGGAACTGGCATCTTGTATGCACGCTGGGCTACCGGGAGTTAGCTCTATCTCATGATCTACTTCACGAGTCGGAGGTCTCATTTAGCTCTTCTGGGAATACATCAGCATACTCACTTAGCCATTCTGGTGGTGTGAGACCCCTCTGCCCCCTTCGCGCATCGAATTCCTGGTTGCTAGTAGGAGTAGTAGTTTCCTCTTACGCGGGGAAGGGTTTCCCACTCGGGGCCTCGCCCTCGAATGTCTAGACACGAGACTAATCTGGTGGTCATTCTGAAACCAAAACCGGGAAAATTTCCCTGGCCCAAAAAACGGGGACGATTCCACCTTTTAGATTTTCTTAACAAATTTTCTAATAGGGTCAAGAGACTAAATTTTCCTTCACGTGATTAAACCAGATAGAAGAAAAACTATCATTGACTTAGTTTAAAGAAATCAACGCTTTTTTCCTAACCGAAATCAGGCACAGTCGTTGATCTAATCATTTTGAGGAATTCAACGCTTTTTTCCTAACCGAAGTCAGGCAGCACAGCCATTGATCTACGCATTTGAGAAATTCTTCAGGTTTTTATTTAACTACTCAAATTCTAAGCGTATTCCTATTATTTCAATTTAATTATTAAAACTCCACTGATTCTAGCCTAGCCCATGGGTTAGCCCACCACCCAGCCCACCACCCAACCAACCACACTGGAATCGGTAGGACCAGACAATTACTCACCCACCCATAATTGAATGCCTTTCTTAACTTTTGCATTCGAATACAGATACGCACACACTCCTCTTTAAAACTTTAACTTATAAAATAATCCATTGACAAATAGTTTATTGGTTATAGATGTTATAACTCAAAAATTCCATCTAGTCCTTTGTTTCTAAAAAAAAACAGTATCACTCTGGACTCTCCGTTGTTGGGACCAATTGGTCAGCCAACGAGATCTAGTAACAGATTATAATAATCATTTCGTCCATCATACATATCTTCCAGGCACATGGGTGTCCTAGGCACCACGAGCCCGTGCATCTTCTGGTCAGAACCCTCCAGGATCCTTCTTCTGTGTCCTGGCACTTCACTCAGGGACCGCTTCGTCGACCCTCGCCCATTTTACCAGAAGCGCACCCTTTTTCAACCATACCAAGGCTAGTCAAGACCTAGGCAGGCTTTGCCGCATGAGCCGTCCTCTGAACACTCCCCACCAGAGCTGTTGCAACCGAACTTCCCTTAGAAAACATATGCCAAATGCTCCCTCCAGCATTCTGGCGTAAGAGAGTCCTTTAAGAAAACAGGATTTCTATGCAAGTTTTAAGTTTGATTTTCTTTTGAATACAAGGAGTATTTCTTGAATCAGTATTCCCAAAACTTCTTGATCGGCATTATGAATTTCATACCAAAATTCCTTGAATTCTATAACCTTGATCAGTATTCCCAAAACTTCTTGATCGGTATTCCCAAAACTTCTTGATCGGCATTATGAATTTCATACCAAAATTCCTTGAATTCTATAACCTTGATCCACAGATCAATTCGAATGGTCTCAAACTTAGTTTCAGATTTGCCAGGAGTTTTGAGTGTGTCACACCTTCTTTCCTCGAAATTGACGAAAGAGTTTGGTCTTGGTCATAGTCTGATTCAAGGTTCGAGTCGGATAAGATTTTTCCTGAGCTATCTTTCTCAAAAAGGTTTGATAATTCAGTTACTATTTTACTGAATTTCTTTCTTTGAATATTCACTTAACTGATTTCTAAATTAGTTACGAATTCCAATGAGGAATAAATTAATCATTTATCTGAATATCTCGATCTTGATAGATTTCTCGAATTTTCTTTTTACAATCCATGTGAATATAAAACAATAGAAATTTCTCTCTTAGAGTATTTAATTATTCATTTATCAAATAGTCATAGAATTTAAACATAGAATTTAAGAGAATTCTAATTTTGATATAAAAATTCTTCATGCATCTATTTATGCATAAAAATCAACTTCAAAACATGGGCATAACACCTTTATAAAAAAAATCCTTTTATGCATAAAATCAAATTTAATAGGAATAACACTTTTAAAATAAAAAGAACTTCTTTATGCATCTATTTATGCATAAAAATAAAATTTTATAAGAATAACACTTTTAGAATATAAAAATTTCCTTTATGCATCTTTCTATGCATAAAAATCAATTTTAATAAGAATAACATTTTTGTAATTAAGAAAAATCCTTTATGCATCTTTTTATGCATAAAAATCAAATTTAATAAGAATAACACTTTTTGTAATAAAAAAATTTCTTTATGCATCTTTCTATGCACAGAAATCAAATTTAATAAGAAAAACACTTTTATAATAAAAAAAGTTCCTTTATGCATCTTTCTATATGCATAGAAATCAAATTTAATAAGAATAACACTTTTGTAATAAAAAATTTCCTTTATGCATCTTTCTATGCATAGAAATCAAATTTAATAAGAATAACACTTTTGTAATAAAAAAAATTCCTTTATGCATCTTTCTATGCACAGAAATCAAATTTAATAAGAATAACACTTTTGTAATAAAAAAAATTCCTTTATGCATCTTTCTATGCACAGAAGTCAAATTTATTAAGAATAACACTTTTGTAATAAAAAAAATTCCTTTATGCATCTTTCTATGCACAGAAATCAAATTTAATAAGAATAACACTTTTGTAATAAAAAAAATTCCTTTATGCATCTTTCTATGCACAGAAATCAAATTTATTAAGAATAACACTTTTGTAATAAAAAAAATTCCTTTATGCATCTTTCTATGCACAGAAATCAAATTTAATAAGAATAACACTTTTGTAATAAAAAAATTCCTTTATGCATCTTTCTATGCATAGAAATCAAATTTAATAAGAATAACACTTTTGTAAAAAAATTCCTTTATGCATCTTTCTATGTATAAAAATCAAATTTAATAATTAATATCAATGATATCCATGCATATTCATAGGTGAATATTTACATGAAGTAATTAGAATATTTCTTTTAGATGCAAAAATGGTGGAAATTACTCTTTTGGAATAACATAAAAACCAACTTTCTTTTTCACAAAATTCTGGAAAATTTTGCCATAACCTCCTTTGTATGGCTGACCATTTCTCATTTTTATCATTCTTCACATAACTTAATTAACTCAATTTAGAATTATAGAACTCTAATCTACACAATTTCTAAATTCAAGAGAGTAAACAATAAGAAGAGTTTAATTAATCACTTAGTTAATCTTTATAGGATTAAGAAAGGTTGGAATGTAAAGAAGAGAAGGGGGTGGCCTTTTCATTTGCAAAACATAAAAAATCAAGAAAACCATAGAGAACCTCTTTCATTTGATGAGGCATAAAAATCAAAAAATTGGTTGGATGCAATGCAAAGTGAATATGATGCTATAATGAAGAATGGTACATGGTCTTTGTGTGATTTTCCTATTGGTAAAAAGGTCATTGGATGTAAGTGGGTTTTTAAGTTGAAACGAAAGCCAGATGGCAGTGTTGATCGCTATAAGGCTAGACTTGTTGCAAAGGTCATTGGATGTAAGTGGGTTTTTAAGTTGAAATGAAAGCCAGATGGCAGTGTTGATCGCTCTATAAGGCTAGACTTGTTGCAAAGGATTATGCTCAAGAAAAGGGCATTGATTTTGATGAGACCTTTGCTCCCACTTGTCGTATGACTACCATTCATAGCATTTGTGCATTAGTAGCTCATAATGGTTGGGATGTACATCAGTTGGACATAAAGACTACGTTCTTGAATGGAGATTTGCATGAGGAGGTGTATGTATTGCAGCCTCGTGGTTTTGTTCAAAGAGGGCAAGAAAACAAAGTGTGCAGGTTGAAAAAGGCTTTGTATGGTTTAAAGCAAGCTCCACGAGCTTGGTATGAAAAGATACATGCATATTTGACTGCACTTGGTTTTCATAATAGTCCAATAGAAAGCACTTTGTATGTTAAACGTATGGATGATGTACATCTAATCATTGCTCTCTATGTCGATGACATGCTGCTCAGGACCAAATGAGAGTCATATTGCTGATTTTAAGGCTGATTTGAATGCCTCTTTTGAGATGTCAGATTTGGGGCATTTGCATCATTATTTGGGGATACAATTTAAGCAGTGTGATGGAGGTATTACTTTGTGCCAGACAAAGTATACTGGGACATTGTTGCGGAGATTTGGCCTTGAAGACTGCAAGCCTATTGCTACTCCAATGGAGACAGGTTTGAAGTTGAGTCTTCATGATGCTGGAGATCACTTTGATGTCACACTCTATCAGACAGCTGTTAGTTGCCTCATTTATGTATGCATTACGAGGCTGGACATTCAGTTTGCAGTCTCACAGGTGAGCAGGTTTATGCATAGCCCAGGGTCTCAGCATTGGAAGGCAGTTAAACGCATCTTTCGCTACTTGAGTGGCACCATACATCTTGGCTTGTTTTATCCCAAGGGGGGATCGTTGCTGCTAGATTTATATGCTTTTTTGGACTCAGATTGGGCTGGTTGCTATGACACAAGAGTGTCCCACAAGTGGTTTTTGTTTCATGCTCGGTAGCTCATGCATATCTTGGTTAAGCAAGAAGCAACCTACTATGGCCACTTCTAGTTGTGAGGCTGAGTATAGGAGGGCAGCTTTCATAGCTACGGTTGAGTGTGTGTGGTTCAGACGGCTTATGGGGCTGACTTGGGTGTTGGACAGGAGTCTGCTACCTCTATCTACACTAACAGTCAGAGCGCATTGGCAGTTTGCGAGAAACCTAGTTTTTCATGCTCGCACAAAGCACATTGAGGTGCATTATCACTATGTCAGGGAGAGACTCTCAGCAGGAGAGATCAGCTTGGCATATGTGCCAACACAGGACAACCTCGCCGATCTTTTCACAAAGGCGCTTCCGTGAGAAGTTGAAGCTTTCCGCAAAGCTTTGGGCTTGCTCCCCTTTGTGGACTGATCTACTTCGGGCATGGCACTTCCCTATACATGAGTGCCAGCTCTCGTTCACACCATCACTCCCAGGGGGGATTTGTTGTGTGAACACACTTAGGACCGTCGGGGCACTTTTTCCCTCCTTATGAGGTTTTTTCCCCCGGCTTGTATATACACCCATCATTCTAGGGCTAACTTATCTTTGTACATTGACACTATGTGTTGTGTGCATTCTTGCTTCTTCTTCTCCAAGCTTTGTGTGCTTTCCTGCAACCCTAATTCCAACAACTTGCATAGAAACTCTGTTTTTGAAAAGGACTGTTTTATGCTAGAATGTTGGAGGAAGCATTTGGCTTGTGGTATAAAATTAATGAGAGTTTCATTGCAACAATTGGCGGGGAGTCATCAAAGGACGTCGCTCGCGGGCGACAAAGCCTTCCAAGGTCTTGACCAGTCTCGGTATGGTTAAAATGGTGCACTTCCGGTACGATGGGCGAGGGCGGACGAAGTGGTCCTTGAGTGAAGTGCTAGGACACCTAAGGAGGATCTTAGAGGGTTCTGACCAGGCGATGCACGGATCGTGGCTACTAGGACACCCATGCGTATGTCAAGGAAGATATGGATGGACTGATAAAGGAATTATCTAGGTGAACTGGAATTTAAGATTGGATCTTGTTGGTTGACTAGCTGGTCTTCAACAACGGAGAGTCCAAATGATATTTTGATTGTAAAACAATAGACGTGATATTTTGGAGGATTATGATAAAAATACTATGGTTTCATTGAAAGTCTATTTTAAAGACAACTAAATCTGTGAATAAGGCAATTTTATATTGGGTGTGTAAGTGGTGTGACTACCTTGTATTTTGCTTGAAGCACCGGCTAGGGGGCCTGGGAACTCTTTTCCCTGGTACCCAGGACAAAACTAAACCAAATTTTTATATAAAGGGATCCCACCAATACAGTGGTTGGGTAGTTGGCTAACCCATGGGCCAGTTGGGGTTAAGCTGCTAGTGGATCGGTGGATTCCTGCGATACAATTAGATACGTTCAGGTTCAATAGTTAGAATAAGTCCCAGGAAGACCATTGTTCTATGGGAAAGAATGAGCGAGCTGTGTCTCGCTTAAGGGAAAAAAAGCGGTGATTTCTATGAGCCAATGCACGTCCCTTCCTTGATTTGGCCATGTGACCTATTGGTTCGGTTGGAATAGAAAAGCTAGTTAGGGCCTTGACTCTTTAGATTAATTTTTTCGTTAGATGATTTTCCTAGTGAAATTGGCCGTGCCTTCCGGGCGAGGGAAGTTTTTTCGCTCTCGGTTTTCGGAGGAACCGTCGGACTAGTCTCTTGTCCGAACACTCGTGGGGCAAGGCCCCGATTGGGAATCCCTGCCCTGTACGAGAGGCTGATGCTACTTCCGCTGCTAGTGCCCCGGAGGGGCATCGCCGCGTGGAGAGGGTAGGGGTCTCACAATAATCAATGTGACACTTGAGTAGACGATCAAACACACGCATGAATGCATGAAAAGTACAAAAGTGGACATTCTTGAGCTCGAATGGAATTACAGGATTCCATTCGAGGTCTCTGAAATGCCTATTTGGCTCAGCTAGCATGTTAGCAGACAAGACACTACTAACCCAATTGCCAGCATTATCATCCACTGTGTCATTCTCATCATCTTGATTCTCTAGCTTCCTCTTCCTTCCTGCCTTCTTCTGTTTCTTTTCTCTCACCATTCCATGTACCGTAGACAAGGATTTGGGGTGTTAGCACCTTGTGGACACCCAAGAAGGCACTTTATTATCTTCAAGTCACCTCCTAAATGCCAGTCTATTGTATAAGTGCCCTTACCCTCCACTTCTAATTGTTTCCCTTGAATCTGTGCTTTAATGACATTGGTAATCCATGGTATCCTATCAAACATCCAATTGAGCACTTTATATGTCTCCTTCGTCTCGGTACTTCAAATGCCCTAAGACACCATATCTCTCTCTTAGATTGGACACTAAAAGAGGAAAAACTTGACTTGTGAACCCTCTCCCTATTGCTCTTCTGATTGTCTGGGTTTTCATTAGAACCTTCCAAAGGTAACCCAGTCTCCTCAGTCATGTTGATCTCACTCTTTGCATATGCCATTGCCTCATTCATAAGTGTGATACTCATTCGTTCTAATCTCTTGCCTTTCACAATTTGACACTCATCCACTTTCAACACAAAACTTACCTTATCACCTTGCATGACAAACAAAAGTAGATAAGTTTTAGTACTTGAAATATTTTTTTTTTAGCTTGCAAAGAATGTAAAAAATTACTTACATTGTTTAGGCAGTCCATAGAATAATATCATAGCTCTCTGAAGCCATTGTAGATCAGCAAATATATTGTTGAACTCATTATAGGGATACATAATCTTACCATTTGTGCTTCAATTTTTTCCTCAAGCTCCATTGGTTAATGTATCATTGATGCAATAGTACTCTCCAATTTTACGTTGCACATCATCATTACATGTCCTCTTTGTTGCTAATCTTATCTTTCTGGGGACAGGAGAAATATTCCTTGTGATGCCTTGTTTGCGGAGTGTATATTTTAGCAACAACTGATAGAGTGCTTGATGTCCTTTTGTGCCTTGTTTGCGGAGTGACTGATAGAGTGCTTGATGTCCTTTTGTGCTAATGCCCACCTCATCGCATGCATTCTAAACCTCCTCAATGCTTAGAAGATTGGTAATGCATCCATTATCTCATTTGTGAGTACCTGACGTATCTTCTTGTGGCATGGGTCTCGAATGATGGAAAGAATGTCACGCCTCCTCACACAATTACGTAATATTTCTCCAAACTCTTGAGGACCATTATCCCCACATGCTTCTTTCAAAAAGTTCCTATCACAAACCAATAAAGATTACCAAAAAAACCTTAATCTATTGCTTATAACAACCACAACACCTTAATCAAAATTACTTACAACAATAATAGCCAAAGAATAAAAAGGGTGTAAGCAGGTTAACGTAGTATGTTATTTATGCTTGTTAGCACATTTCAAAAGCTTCTTTAACTATCATAGAATATATTAGTTGTGTGGGGTGATATTATAATAGCCTAAAATGTGATAAATCTTAATAGTATATTTACCATGTGTAAAATGTCACGTCTAGTTTTCCACCACTATTCTTAATGATGACTCAAGTTTTCTACCACTATTCTTAATAATGACAAGGAGTAATGGAATCAAAATGTGAATCATAAGTCCTACTCATGTAAAAGTAACGTTTTGAAATTTTAGTGGGTGGGCACCACTCACAGGGCATATGTTCTATTTGTGAAAGGATGAAGCAACAGAGGAAAAGAGCAGGCTCTCCAATCGTGAGCAGAGAACACCAAAGCAAGCGAAGAAATTCGAAACAGTCGGCTCTCAAGCAGAGCAAAGAACACCAAAGCAAGCGAATAAATTTAAAGCAGTAGGCTCTCCAGCAGAGCAAAGAACACTAAAGAGAGCCCAAGCAGCCCCTCCAATCGAGGTGGAGTCAGATAGAGAAGAGGAGAAAATGCTGAAGAAAGACAAGTTGTCCTCAGGAAGTAGGTTTCTAACTCATAGAATCTATTCTCTTTCTTTCTTCTCATTTATATAATTCTGATATTGATGTTTCTTGCATGTCATTTCTATAGCAAGATGGAAGGCCCCTAAGGTATATTATCCACTTCAAACTGCTTTCTACTTAACAAAAGAGGATTTCCACACACAGTACGGACCCAAGGCTCTTAAGGGGTTCAGATGTCTCCGAATCTGATTGGTTGTCACTATTCAAGCACACGAGGGGAGACATGTGCATATCGGATTAAGTGCAGTAGTATTCGAGCAAAGAAGTTCCAGAATGTTTTGATATTTTACAACAAGGTATACTAGAAGCGTCCTACAAACATGGAGTTTAACATCTCATTTGCTAGAGCATATGTGTTGCAGTTCAGTCCAAGTGTTGTCAGAGCAGGAAAGGCAATGTCTTTTTCTTGGGCTATTGTTGCCAAAGATCACAATAATGATCTTCGAAAAGGTGGCTACTTTGACAGCCATTTCCTCCGTTGGAAGGTAAACAATGGTGGCGTGGACAGTGCCATGGTGGAGGACAAGAAAGGGGCACAACTCCAAATTAAAGAAACTCCTAACTCAAGAGCAGCAGCAGCAAGAAAGAGCTTAAGTTTCCCGCATGCAGATTATATGTCTGAGGCCTTGAAGATGAAAGAATCAATTGAAGATGTAGAAATAAGAATGAGAGAGGCCAAGGATGCATATGCAATTTGTGAGAAGAAATTGGAGGCTGCAAAAGTTTAGAAATTGAGTGAGGAGAAATTTGCCAAAGCCCTCAAGCTGTTAAAAGAACAAATGGAAACAACATAATCCAAGTTGGCTTCCTTGCCTGAAGACTCTATCACAAGAACCACAGTAGCTAGCAACATAGCAGTCGATGTTGCAGGTTCTTGGAGGAGGATCAACAGATTTTGTGGACCTATTTGTGATTGAGGTGAATTTATTAGTTTTTCTATTTTTTATATTTATTGTATGTGTGTACATTTTGATTGACTGGCTTATGTATGTTTTCTATATGGATATTGATTAATTGTAGGTTGATATGGAGCTACAGGCTGATGTAATGAAGGAGCTAGAAATGCAACATGCTTTGCTTGTAGAGATGTTTAGTAGAGTCGAGCGGGCCAGCAAGTGTGCCTCTTCCCATCTCCACCTTCTCTGGTCTCCCACACCATAGACAACCTTAGTGTAGCAGGAAAGTGTGCTGGATATGTGCAGGGTTTCAACGTGAATGAAACCCTAATGTTGGTGGTACTTCTATGCAAGCACACATATCACTCAATGTGCTTTACATCATTATGCACTCTTAGGGATCGATGTATATTTCGCTATTGTACTACGGTGATTTCACATAGTGCTCATTTGAGTTTGGTTTGGACAGCAGGTAAAGACCTTTGTTTCATTTTTACATGTATATAATTTGTCACCAATATGCTAGTTAACACTCACATGTATGGTAGCTGATAGGATATAGTATGCTAGTTAACAGTCACAAACATGCTAGTCAACAGTCATAGTCAACAATCACCTATATGCTAATTTATAGTCCCCATTATGCTAGTTAACACTTACCAGTATGCTAGTTAATAGTGCCAAGTATGCTTGTTAACAGTCACCTGTTAAACAAGCATGATAGTTAATAATGCCTAGTATGCTTGTTAATAGTCACCTAACAACCATAATAGTTAACAGTGCCCAATATGCTAGTTTATAATCCCCACTATGCTATTTTATAGTCCCCAGTATGCTAGTTAACACTTATCAGTATGCTAGTTAACAATGCCCACTATGCTTGTTAACAGTCACCTCTTAACAAGCATGATCGATAACAGTACCTAGTATGCTAGTTAACACTCCCTAGTATGCTTGTTAACAATTTCCAACATATTATTTAACAATCACCTGTTCACTAGCATGCTAGCGAACAACACCCATGTTAGCTAGCACTTAAATATGCTTGTTAACAGTCACCTGTTCATTAGCATGCTAGTTAACAGTTAGCTATGTTAGTTAGCACTCGAGTATGTTTTGTTAACAATCACATGTTCACTAGTATTAGACTAGGTCTGTTAGTTAGCACTCATATGTAGATAGCACCCATACGCTAGTGCAGTCAACTACTCCCTAGAGTCATATGTTAGATAGCAAATGCTTTCCAGTTTGTACTTATGTTTTCCAGTTGGTTTGTCTATTTTTGTAGCTCCGTTGACATGCAGCTCATCAAGACGAACAAATGCCCAAAATATGTTTTCACATGGGAAAATGGAGAGCAGCGTAACAGCGGGTCATATGCACATGCAGGATAAGGGTGGTGAAGACAACGGCTCTTCTGTAGATTTGGCCAATTTAAAGAATGCAAAATTTTATCATGATCGGAGCATGTATGAGTTGGTAATTAGCGCCCAGTGTGTAGATTTATCAAGTCTCTTGGTGCTTAAGAGGCCATAGAAAATCCGGGTCTTCCCCATTCCATCGTACAAACATGCTCCGATGGGGACCAAAGTTTCTAAGAATGTGGGGGGGACCCACCCCCACATGCTTGCAAGTTTTGTCATGATCGGAGCATATTTGGATTAGTAATTAGCACCGAGTGCGGATTTTTCAAGTCTCTTGGTGCTTAAGAGGCCATGGAGAATCCGGCCCTTCCCCATACCATCGTACTCAATCATGCGCCAATGGGGACCAAACTTTGCAAGCATGTGGGGGGGACCCAATCTCACATGCTTGCAAAGGTTGGTCATGATCGGAGCATGTTTGGGTTGGTAATAGCGCCGAGTGTGCAGATTTTTCAAGCCTCTTGGTGCTTAAGAGGGCATGGAAAATTTGCGCCTTCCCCATACCATCGTACTTTGGTCATGATCCGAGCATGTTTGGGTTGGTAATTAGCACCCAGTGCGGATTTTCCAAGTCTCTTGGTGCTTAAGAGGCCATGGAAAATCTGGGCCTTCCCCATACCATCGTACCCAAACATGCTCCGATGGGGACCAAACTTCTGTGGGATCCCTCTGCCCCCTCCACGCACCGGGACTCTCGGTAGGTGATAGCGGAAGCAGCCCCCTCATGCGTGGAGCAGGGTTTCTCACTCGGAGCCTCGCCCACGAATGTTCGAGCACGAGACTAGGCTGGTGGTCACTCCGAAAACCGAAACCGGGAAAATTTTCCATGCCCGGAAAGCGGGGATGATTCCACCTTTTTGATTTTTCTTAACGAATTTTTCTAATGAGGTCAATTCTAAACTATCCTTCACCTGAATAAATCAGATAGAAGGAAACTATCACTGATATAATTTGATCATCTGAGTGATTTCAACGCTTTTTTCCTAATCAAGATCAGGCACAGCCGTTGATCCACTCAATTGAGAAATTTATCAGGGAATTAACTAGCTACTCAAATCCTAGCGTAGTTCTAAGATTTTTCAGTTTGATTATTAAAACTCCACTGATTCGAGCCTAACCCCATCCGGCCCATGGGTTAGCCACCACCCTGCCACACTGGAATAGGTAGATCCAAACAAGTACTCACCCACCCATAATTGAAATGCCTTTCTTAACTTTAGCTTTAGAAAATAGATACACACACACTCCTCTTTAAAACTTTAATATTAAAAAAAAACAATACATTGATAAACAATTTATTGGTTATACATGTCATACTTCAAAATTTCCATTGAGTCTTTGTTTCTCACAAAACAGTATCACTCTGGACTCTCCGTTTTGAGACCAATGAGTCAACAAAAAGATCCAGTGATAGATTACAATAACATTAGTCTGTCATACAATATCTTCCTCGACATACGCATGGGTGTCCTTGGCACCGCGAGCCCGTGCATCGCCTGGTCAAAACCCTCCAGGATCCTCCTTAGGTGTCATGGCACTTCACTCAGGGACCGCTTCCTCGGCCCTCGCCCATCGTACCGGAAGCGCACCATTTTAACCATACTGATGCTGGTCAAGACCTCGGTAGGCTTTGCCGCGTGAGCTGTCCCTCGAACTATCCAAGCCAGCTGTTGCAACCGAACTTCCCTTAGATAAACATATATGCCAAATGCTCTCTCCAACATTCTGGCGTAAGACAGTCCTTTAAGAAAATAGGGTTTCTATGTAATTTTTCAGTTTTGATTTTGTTTGAAAACCATGAATAATCTTAAATCCGTATCTCAATACTTCTAGATCCAGGTCTAGGTTCTTCCTAAACTATCTTTCTCAAAGGTACTATTTCAATTTCTCTTTTTCTAAATTTCGTTCGACGAATATTTGCTTATTACAGATTTCTAAAACATGGATTTCTTAAGAGGAATAAAATAATCATTTATCTCGATCTCCGACTTCGATATTTTAATTGAATTTTCTCATTACCATCTTAGTGAATATGAAATAGTAGAATTTCCTCTCATATATTATCTACCTATTCATTTTTCTAATTTTTATGAAAATTAACAGAAGATTAAAGAGAACCCTTATTTAATTATAAAGATTCTATATGCATCTAATTATGCATAAAATCCAATTCTGATGAAAGTCACAGTTTTATCATCATAAAAAATCATTTATGATGGGAATCACTCTTTTAACATGAAAGAATTTCTTTTATGCATACAAATCATTTATGATGAAAATCACACTTTTAATATATAAAAAATCTTCTATGCATATGTTTATGCATAAAAATCTTTTATGATGAAAATCACACTTTTAATATAAAAAACAAAAATCTTCTATGCATATGTTTATGCATAAAAATCTTTTATGATGAAAATCATACTTTTAATATGAACAAATAACTTTTATGCGTATGTTTATGCATAAAAATCTTTTATGATGAAAATCACACTTTTAATATAAAAAAATATCTTCTATGCATATGTTTATGCATAAAAATCTTCTATGATGAAAATCATACTTTTAATATAAAAAAAATATCTTCTATGCATATATTTATGCATAAAAATCTTTTATAATGAAAATCAAACTTTTAATATAAAAATTTATCTTTTATGCACCCATTTATGCATAAAAACCATTTATGATGAAAGTAACACTTTTATAATAAAAAAATTAATCTTTTATGTATACGTCTATGCATGAAAATCAAATATGATAAAAGTAACACTTTTATAATAGAAAATAATCTTTTATGCATACTTCTATGCATGAAAATCAAATATGATAAAAGTAACACTTTTATAATTTTTTATGCATACTTTTATGCATAAAAATCAAATATGATAAAAGTAACACTTTTATAATAAAAAAATAATCTTTTATGCATAAAAATCAATAATATGAAAGTAATACTTTTATAATAAAACTAAATTTCTTTTATACAAATAATCAAAATGCATCTTCTATGCATGAAAATGACACTTTAGAATATAGAAATCATATGGATTACTCTTTTAGAATAATGAAAGATAATACTTATTTCCAAATTTTTGAAAAATTTTGCCATAACCTCCTTTGTATGGCTGACCATTTTTCAAATTTTAAGTCTCTAAAATTAATTAGAAATGCATCAAAAGTATTTAAATAATTCTAAAGTAACATTTTTCTACTTATTTAAGAGAAACATTATGAAAAACTTGATTTTATTCATTAATCATTCACCTAGGATAAACAATGGTTGGATTTACTAGAGAAGAGAGGGGAATGCCTTTTGCAATGAGGCATAACATCATTTGCAATGTAAAGAAGACAAAAATCATAAAAAAAAACCATAAAAAGAATATAAAAGAGAAGAATCTCCAACTTACATTGATAATTTGAGAGCTAAGGGCTTGATGGTTTGAGGGTTCTACTCTTGTTTGAGACAAGAGTGGCCACCAATCTTCTAGAAGAGGGAAGGTCAAAAACTAATGAATTATGAGTAATTAAATATCTCCCTTTTTTAACTATTAACCTTGTCCTTAGTCAACTCTTCATCTTATGTGAGTATTTACTCATTTTTGGGAGATTTTTCTTTTATTTCTTCATTTATCTCCTCCCTACATTTGAATGAATCTTATTGGTCCATAGGAACCTTAATTTAAAATTTCAAAAAAATCTTTACCCCCCAGGATAATGCCTCTTGAACAGATTATACTTAATTTCTAATGCACATTCTGAAAATCTTTTTGAACTTCTATTTTAGGGGAACTTATTTTAATAAGATGAGATATTTTTCTATCTAAAAATATTTAAAAACTGAATTACCACTCTCTAGAAGATTTTCTCTCTCTAGGTCAAAACTGGTAGAAACAAGATCTTTTATATTTCTGAAGAGGGATTTGATTACAGGGGAAGATGCTAGACATCTTGAGAGGCTGGGGAGGAATCTTACATTCTCTCCCACTTGAAAAACACGAGATGTCCTCATCTCGCAAACTAGGGGTAATCCCGCAAAACAGATCGACTTCATTCTCCCAGGTGGTATCTTCAAAAGGATAGAACTTCCATTTTACCAATAATTCTCTGAGAATTCTGTTTCTGAGAATCTTTTCTCGAACATCAAGAATTTCTTCAGGTTGGAGTCTCATCTGCCCTTGGGTTGAAGAGGTTAGGATTTCATCATCAAGCACATGATTTGGGCAGGCTTACATGAAATACATTATGAACTTTGAGATGAGGAGGCAGAAGAAGCTCATAGGCTAAGTCACCTACTTTCTTTGTAATCAGATATTGCCCACAATATCTGGGAGATAATTTCTTGTACTTCCCAAGAGATAGAGAACTTCTTTTGGGCCGTACTCGAATGAAGACCATATCTGCTTCTTTGAATTCTCTGTCTGTCCTCTTCTTATCTGCATATTGCTTCTGTCTATCCTGGGCAGCTTTTATATCTTTACAAATTGCCTGCATCTGCTGCTCCATGTCGTCAAGCATCTGTCTGGACATCACGACCCTAATCAATGGGTCAGACCAAGTTAATGGAGTTAAGCAATCTTGTCCATACAGAGCTTTAAAAGGGCTCATCCCGATACTTCGGTGATAAGAAGCATTGTAGGTAAACTCGACTAGGTGTAGATAGCTTAGCTACTTCTTGGGTTCCCTGCCAGCATGACCGAAGTATATCTTCGATTACTTGGTTTACCCTTTCAGTTTGACCATCGGTCTCAGGTTGAGATAAGCTGTGCTGAGATCCAAGAAAGTTTCCACTGCTTCGAAAAATCCAGTCCAGAACCTTGAAGTAAACTTGGGATCTCGATCACTTACTATTCTCCTGGGTAGCCCATGCAATCTGAAGATTTCTTTGAGGAACACTCTGGCCACATCCACTACAGTGTAGGTTTCTTTTACTGGGATTAGATGGGCAACTTTGGTTAATCTGTCAACTACCACGAAAATGGAGTTGTAACCTGATTGCACTGAAGGTAACCCAGTAATAAAGTCCATACTGATACATTCCCACTTCATCTGGGGGAATGGATGTAACTTCCCAGGCATTTTTACTCTTTCAGCTTTGACTTTCTGGCATGTCAGACATTGACGTACATGATTCAGTACATCCTTTTTCAGACCAGGCCAAAAGAAGCTTTTCTTTACAGACATGTAGGTTTTGATGAAACCTGGATGTCCTGCTATAAGGCTATCATGGGCTTCATTCAGAATTTGACCCTTGGTTCCCTCATCATTGGGAATGTATAGCCTGCGATTATAATACATAATGCCATCGTCCAGGCTGTACCCTTGAACTCTGTTCAACTCTTGAGGAGTTTTGCTTTCCTGCATAAGTAGGGTAGCAATAGGGCCAAAGAATCTATCCTGCATGATCTTCTCACTTGCTTGAATAATCAAAGGATTTGATATTACAGTAATTGCAAGCAAGGAGGCTTTTCTGCTGAGGGTATCTGCTACCACATTTTCTTTGCCTGGGCAGTACTTGATTTCAAAATCAAATTCCTGCAGGGTCTGCATCCACCTTCTTTGGCGCATGTTGAGGTCCTTTTGAGTAAAGCTGAGTAAAGATCCACTTTAAGCTTTGATGATCTGTCATCAAAGTGAATCTTTTTCCCAGTAGGTAATGTCTCCACAACTTTAAGGCATAGACTACTGAAAGTAATTCCAGGTCGTGGACAGCATAATTCCTCTCATGCGTTCTGAGCTTTCAGGATTCATAGGCCACTGCATGACCTTCCTACATGAGTGCACCTCCCAGGGCAAAACCACTTGCATCCGTTACTACCTCAAAGGGTAGAGAGAAATCTGGCAGCTTCAGAACGGGACTGGTTACCACGGCGGTCTTCAGCTTATCAAAAGCACTGTGGCACCTGGCAGACCACTGAAATGGGGTATTCTTTTTGAGAAGATTAGTTAGGGGGAAGCTATGAGAGCATACTTTGGTATAAAAATTCAACACCAACCAGTCAATCCCAAGAATCCTCTGACTTCTTTCACTGTCTTAGGTTCCGGCCAATCTATGACTGCTTGGACTTTCGCAGAATCTAGAGAAATTCCATCTTTGGATACCAGAAAGCCTAAGTATTCAACGTGGTCAGCAGAGAAAGTGCATTTGCTCTTTTTGGCAAAGAGTTGGTGCTTCCTTAGAATCTCAAGGACTTTTCGGACATGAGTCTCATGGTCAGGTGAAACATTGGGTCTTACAAACCCTTGTTCTAACAACTGTCTAAGTTGTTCCTTGAGTTCAATGGCTTCAATAACTAGCATTTTGTACGTGCGCAGGGCTACTGGCTGAGCTCTGGGGGTCAAGTCAATCACATGATCTACTTCCCAGATAGGAGGCATTTCAGTTAGCTCTGGTGGGAATAGATCATCAAATTCACGTTCTTTAGCCTTAAGCTTTGAGTCTACTGGGTTCATTTTGACAACATAAATTTGCTGCTTCTTCCTAAGTCCTTATAGTAACCTGGAAGCTTTTACAAACTGAAGGTCTGGGGATCCAGAAACTCCAGTTCCTTGAACTTTGTTCCCATGAAGGTCATGGAAGGAAATGGTTCCATTGTGACAGTGTATGTCAGCTTGATTTTTGTGGAGCCAATCCATTCCAAGGATCCCGTCAAAAACTCCCAGAGGTAAAACTTTGAACTGACAGCCAGTCACATTACCATCTAGTTTGAACTGGATAAGCTCTATCTCATGGTGAGTGAAAAGAATCTTCCCACTGGCCAATTCAACTTGCATAGGTTTCCTTGATTTTTGTTCTAAGACTAGCTTACGCAAGCATCCAGGGGAAATGAATGAATGAAAACTGCCTGAATCAATCAAAAGCTTAAAAGGCTTACCCTGATACTCCGTTGGAGTATGGATGACTGAGAACTGATGGTCTTGATTTTCAATTGCAGCATAGATCTGCCCTCTTTCCTCTTCTACTACATCTGAAATTGTGACTGCTCTGGCTACTGCACTCTGAGGCGGAACTCTTTCTCTTTGGTTTCCCCAGTCCTCGGAAGGAGTTCTGAGGTTACTCTGGACAGAGGCAGATGGCTGGGCTGGAGTTCTTCTGGGATTTCCCTGCCTTGGGCGAGACGGACCCTGATTAGACTGGTATGGAGGGGTTGGTCTCTGAACTCGGGGTCCTTGACTTCCCTGTCCCCTTGACATGGCAGGAGTCAGGCAGTCTTTTAACTGGTGACCAAAACCCTGGCATCCAAAACATCAGTTTTCAGTTTTGAGCTCATCCCTCTGATTTCTTGAAAGAGGTGGGGCTCCTGAGAAAGTATTCTGGGGGAAGGGTCTTCCTTCACTTCAGAATCTTCCTGCATCCTGATTCTGATTCGGGCCTTGCTGCTTCTTTGGGGGTGGAAAGTTTGAAGTACTTCCCTGGGCTTGGAATCTTTTAAAGTTAGAGGGTGCAGGCTTTGGCGGGACCTTTACTACAAAGGCTTTGGCAAAATCTTTTGCCATTCTTACTGCTTCAGTCATGGACACTGGCTTGGCATTTTTGACCAGTGTGTCCAAGGGTTCATTCATTCCCTGAATGAACCTGGCCATGAGTTGCTCTTCATCTAGAGGTGGTGAATATTTGAGTAGAAGAGCAAAGGCCTGGTGATATTCCTCGATGGTTTTGCTCTCCTGCTTTAGCTCTAAGAATTCATTCATTTTGGTTTCCAAAAATCCAGGAGGACAAAATCTCTTTCTCAAATAGGTTTTTAGGTCGTTCCAGGACTGGGTATTTCTGTCCAGACGGTTGGTGTCACAGTGGTTCCTCCATGCTACCGTGGTTGTTTCCACTATTTTCAGTCGGGCAAGAGCCATTTTGCTCCGCTCATTGTAGCCTGTGATGTCAAAATATTCCTCCATGGCTTCCACCCATTTCTCCACAACCTTGCCCAAGTTCTCCCCTTCTCCTTTGAAGGGTCCTGTGGCTGAGTCCTATGAAAAGCCTTGTGAACATCAGGGTCAAGCTCGTCATCTTCAGAGAGAGGGTCTGGCTGACAGCCACAGTTTCCTTGTCTCATGATTATGCCAAAAATTAATATATTATTAAATTTTTATTTTGATATCATCCAGGAGATCCTAAGACTTAAGAGGTTCAGAAAACAATTTCTTAAACAAGATAATGATCTTATTGGAGATCTATGACATATGTCCGATAACAGATTTTTCTTTATCATATTGTCCATAAACAATCACTTATACAACAGGAAATTTTTCTTCACAGAAAACATTTTTATATTTATATAAAAGTTGCAATATGTACATAGAGCAGCTCGGCTCCAGAATTCAAAATCTCCTCGGGAGAGACGCATATGACAACGGTACAGGGCCATAGCCATGCCCTGATACAAACGTCCACTTACTCACAAGGGAGCTATTATCTTCCATTTAGGAATAAAGCAACTAAGGAGTCTGTAGACTTGGCATGAAAGTCTGAAATTCCGAGGCGTCGAATGATATAGAATGACGTCACTCACCATTTTCAGCTTTCACAGGATCATAGCCAATGAGAGGTTCTGCCCCACAGCATTGCACGGCGGTCGCAAGAGACGTGGACATATTGCCCTGTAAACCACTTATGTTGTAGTCTCTCCACTGGGTTAGGAAAATATAAATCCTCAAAATGGCGTGCGAGTCTTGCTCGGCTTGTTCGAGTTGAAGTGGAAGAGATGAGATGCTCGAAGGCGAATGTAGTCATATCTTGAGACTGGGTGAGGAAGGGAATACTAGATAAATAGGAAACTTCCATCTATAAAAACAATTTATTTGATTCAAAATTCTTCATTAAAGAAGCTTACGGAATGAAAATACATTATGAAAATGCTTTTTCTGAGTTCTTATTATCAATTTTTGATAAGAATTTATTTATCTTTATTAGCTTTCAGCAAAGCTCTGATACCAACTATGGGATCCCTCTGCCCCCTCCGCGCGCACCCGGACTCCCGGTAGAGCTGACAACAGCGAAAGCAGACCCCTCATACGCGGGGCAGGGTTTCTCACTCGCGGCCTCGCCCATGAATGTCCAGGCACGAGACTAGGCTGGTGGTCACTCCGAAAACCAAAACTGGGAAAATTTTCCATGCCCGGAAAGCGGGGACGATTCCACCTTTTTTATTTTTCTTAACGCATTTTTCTAACGAGGTCAATTCTAAACTATCCTTCACTTGAATAAATCAGATAGAAGGAAACTATCACTGATATAATTTAATCATTTGAGTGATTTCAACGCTTTTTTCCTAATCAAGATCAGGCACAGTCGTTGATCCACTCAATTGAGAAATTTATCAGCGAATTAACTAGCTACTCGAATCCTAGCATAGTTCTAAGATTTTTCAGTTTGATTATTAAAACTCCAGTGATTCCAGCCTAACCCCATCCGGCCCATGGGTTAGCCACCACCCTGCCACACTGGAATCGGTAGATCCAAACAAGTACTCACCCACCCATAATTGAAATGCCTTTCTTAACTTTAGCTTTAGAAAACAGATACACACACACACTCCTCTTTAAAACTTTAATATAAAAAAAACAATCCATTGACAAACAATTTACTGGTTACACATGTCATACTTCAAAATTTCCATTAAGTCTTTGTTTCTCACAAAACAATATCACTCTGGACTCTCCGTTGAGACCAGCGAGTCAACAACTAGATCCAGTGATAGATTACAATAACATTAGTTTGTCATACAATATCTTCCTCGACATACGCATGGGTGTCCTCGGCACTGCGAGCCCGTGCATCGCCTGGTCAGAACCCTCCAGGATCCTCCTTAGGTGTCCTGGCACTTCACTCAGGGACCGCTTCCTCAGCCCTCGCCCATTGTATCGGAAGCGCGCCATTTTAACCATAGCGAGGCTGGTCAAGACCTCGGCAGGCTTTGCCGCGTGAGCTGTCACTCCCCGCCAGCTGTTGCAACCGAACTACCCTTAGATAAACATATATGCCAAATGCTCCCTCCAGCATTCTGACGTAAGACAGTCCTTTAAGAAAACAGGGTTTCTATGCAAGTTTTCAATTTTGATTTTGTTTGAAAACCATGAATAATCTTAAATCCATATCTCAATACTTCTAGATCCAGGTCTGAATTCCAAAAAGAATTCCTCGAATTCTGTCAACTGAGATCAAAATCAAAAGTCTTAACTTAGTTTCAGATTTGGTGGGTGTTTTGAGTGCATTTTTCCTGAACTAAGCACATCCTCATTGACGAAGGAATTAGGTCTTGGTCAATAGTCTGAATCAGAGTTTGGGTCTGGAAAGGTTCTTCCTAAACTATCTTTCTCAAAGGTACTATTTCAATTTCTCTTTTTCTAAATTTTGTTCGATAAATATTTGCTTACAGATTTCTAAAACATGGATTTCTTAAGAGGAATAAAATAATCATTTATCTCGATCTCCGACTTCGATATTTTAATTGAATTTTCTCATTACCATCTTAGTGAATATGAAATAGTAGAATTTCCTCTCATATATTATCTACCTATTCATTTTTCTAATTTTTACAAAAATTAATAGAAGATTAAAGAGAACCCTTATTTGATTATAAAGATTCTATATGTATCTAATTATGCGTAAAATCCAATTCTGATGAAAGTCACAGTTTTATCATCATAAAAAATCATTTCTGATGGGAATCACTCTTTTAACATGAAAGAATTTCTTTTAACATGAAAGAATTTCTTTTATGCATATATTTATGCATACAAATCATTTATGATGAAAATCTTACTTTTAATATAAAGAAAATCTTCTATGCATTTGTTTATGCATAAAAATCTTTTAAGATGAAAATCACACTTTTAATATAAAAAACAAAAATCTTATATGCATATGTTTATGCATAAAAATCTTTTATGATAAAAATCATACTTTTAATATAAAAAAATAACTTCTATGCATATGTTTATGCATAAAAATCTTTTATGATGAAAATCACACGTTTAATATAAAAAAATATCTTCTATGCATATATTTATGCATAAAAATCTTTTATGATGAAAATCATACTTTTAATGTTAAAAAAAATATCTTCTATGCATATGTTTATGCATAAAAATATTTTATAATGAAAATCACACTTTTAATATAAAAAATTATCTTTTATGCACCCATTTATGCATAAAAATATTTATGATGAAAGTAATACTTTTATAATAAAAAAAATTAATCTTTTATGCATACTTTTATGCATGAAAATCAATTATGATAAAAGTAACACTTTTATAATTAAAAAAAATAATCTTTTATGGATACTTCTATGCATAAAAATCAAATATGATAAAAGTAACACTTTTATAATAGAAAATAATCTTTTATGCATACTTCTATGCATGAAAATCAAATATGATAAAAGTAACACTTTTATAATAATAAAAAATCTTTTATGCATACTTTTATGCATAAAAATCAAATATGATAAAAGTAACACTTTTATAATAAAAAAATAATCTTTTATGCATAAAAATCAATAATATGAAAGTAATACTTTTATAATAAAACTAAATTTCTTTTATATAAATAATCAAAATGCATCTTCTATGCATGAAAATGACACTTTAGAATATAGAAATCATAAGGATTACTCTTTTAGAATAATGAAAGATAATACTTATTTCCAAATTTTTAAAAAATTTTGCCATAACCTCCTTTGTATGGCTGACAATTTTTCAAATTTTAAGTCTCTAAAATTAATTAGAAATGCATCAAGAGTATTTAAATCATTCTAAAGTAACATTTTTCTACTTGTTAAAGAGAAACATTATGAAAAACTTGATTTTATTCATTAATCATTCACCTAGGATAAAGAATGGTTGGATTTACTAGAGAAGAGAGGGGAATGCCTTTTGCAATGAGGCATAACATCATTTGCAATGTAGAGAAGACAAAAATCATTAAAAAAAACCATAAAAAGAATATAAAAGAGAAGAATCTCCAACTTACATTGATAATTTGAGAGCTTTCCTTTGGCTTGATGGTTTGAGGGTTCTACTTTTGTTTGAGACAAGAGTAGCCACCATTCTTCTAGAAGAGGGAAGGTCAAAAACTAATGAATTATGAGTAAAATTCACTGTTTTTAGCACTTGGGAGAGGCACGGTAACAGTGCAAAACACTATTTAGTTTCAACAAAGGGGAGGGCTTCTATTTATAGAAAAAATTGAGCTTCTAACCAAGCCAACTGATTCTAGAATTTTCCAAATCAGTTTGGTCAATTTTTGACCATTTTTAGGTCATTTTTGCTCACTTTTTGGATCTAGTTGAAATAGGAGAGAGGAGAGATAAAAATATCCCATTATTTGGGAGTTTGAAACTCATTCAAGCATATAAAATAGGTGCCTCCTTCATGAGGAAAATTCCCCCATGTAGAGGTGTCAAAAATGCATCATTACTTCTAAATATCTCCGTTTTTTAACTATTAACCTTGTCCTTAGTCAACTCTTCATCTTATGTGAGTATTTACTCATTTTTGGAAGATTTTTCTTTTATTTCTTCATTTATATCCTCCCTACATTTGGATGAATCTTTTTGGTCCATAGGAATCTTAATTTAAAATTTTGAAAAAATCTTCACTCCCAGGATAATGTCTCTTGAACAGATTATACTTAATTTCTAATGCACATTCTGAAAATCTTTTTGAACTTCTGTTTCAGGGAAACTTATTTTAATTAGATGAGATATTTTTCTATCCAAAAATATTTAAAAATTGAATTACCACTCTCTAGAAGATTTTCTCTCTCTAGGTCAAAAGTGGTAGAAAACAAGATCTTTTATATTTCTGAAGAGGGATTTGATTACAGGGGAAGATGCTGGACATCTTGAGAGGCTAGGAGGAATCTTACATTCTCTCCCACTTGAAAAACGCGAGATATCCTCATCTCGCAAACTGGGCAAAACAGATCGACTTCATTCTCCCAGGTGGCATCTTCAAAAGGATAGAACTTCCATTTTACCAATAATTCTTTGAGAATTCTGTTTCTGAAAATCTTTTCTCGAACATCAAGAATTTCTTCAGGTTGGAGTCCCATCTGCCCTTGGGTTGAAGAGGTTAGGATTTCATCATCAAGCACATGATTTGGGCTTGGCACATATTTCTTTAGAAGGCTTACATGAAATACATTATGAACTTTGAGATGAGGCGGCAGAAGAAGCTCGTAGGCTAAGTCACCTACTTTCTTTGTAATGAGATATGGCCCACAATATCTGGGGGGTAATTTCTTGTACTTTCCAAGAGATAGAGAACTTATTTTGGGCCGTACTCAAATGAATACCATATCTGCTTCTTTGAATTCTCTGTTTGTCCTTCTTATCTGCATATTGCTTCTGTCTATCCTGGGCAGTGCATGAGTAGGGTAGCAATAGGGCCAAAGAATCTATCCTGCATGATCTTCTCACTTGCTTGAATAATCAAAGGATTTGATATTACAGTAATTGCAAGCAAGGAGGCTTTTCTGCTGAGGCCATCTACTACCACATTTTCTTTGCCTGGGCGGTACTTGATTTCAAAATCAAATTCCTGCAGGGTCTGCATCCACCTTCTTTGGCACATGTTGAGATCATTCTGAGTAAAGATCCACTTTAAGCTCTGATGATCTGTCATCAAAGTGAATCTTTTTCCCAGTAGGTAATGTCTCCACAACTTTAAGGCATAGACTACTGAAAGTAATTCCAGGTCGTGGACAGCATAATTCCTCTCATGCGTTCTGAGCTTTCGGGATTCATAGGCCACTGCATGACCTTCCTCCATGAGTGCACCTCCCAGGGCAAAACCACTTGCATCCGTTACTACCTCAAAGGGTAGAGAGAAATCTGGCAGCTTCAGAACGGGACTGGTTACCACGGCGGTCTTCACCTTATCAAAAGCACTCTGGCACCTGGAAGACCACTGAAATGGGGTATTCTTTTTGAGAAGATTAGTCGGGGGGAAGCTATGAGAGCATACTTTGGTATAAAAATTCTATACCAACCAGTCAATCCCAAGAATCCTCTGACTTCTTTCACTGTCTTAGGTTCCGGCCAATCTATGACTGCTTGGACTTTCGCAGAATCTGGAGAAATTCCATCTTTGGATACCAGAAAACCCAAGTATTCAACGTGGTCAGTAGAGAAAGTGCATTTGCTCTTTTTGGCAAAGAGTTGGTGCTTCCTTAGAATCTCAAGGACTTTTCGGACATGAGTCTCATGGTCAGCTGCATTCCTTGAGTAAATCAAAATGTCATCAAAGAAAACTAGAACAAAATCATCCAAGTATTCTCTGAGGATGTCTCTCTGAGGATGTCTTGCATTAGGCGATTGAATGTAGCTGGGGCATTAGTCAATCCAAACGGCATGATAGTAAATTCATAATGCCCATAGCGAGTATTGATGGCTGTTTTTGGTATATCTTGATCATTGATCCTGATCTGGTAATACCCGGATTTGAGATCTATCTTTGTGAAGATTTGGGCTCCATTTAGCCTATCCAAAAGCTCATCAATTCTTGGGATAGGATACTTAATTTTAACTATCAGCACAGCTGATTTAGACCTCTGTAGTCCACACAGAGTCTAAGCGTTCCATCTTTCTTTTTCTGAAAGAGAACCGGCGCACCCCAAGGTGAAACACTGGGTCTTATAAACGCTTGTTCTAACAATTGTCTAAGCTGTTCCTTGAGTTCAATGGCTTCAAGAACTGGCATTTTGTACGTGCGCAGGGCTACTGGCTAAGCTCCGGGGGTCAATTCAATCACATGATCTACTTCCTGGATTGGAGGCATTTCAGTTAGCTCTGGTGGGAATAGATCATCAAATTCACTTAACCATTCTGGTTCTTTAGCCTTAAGCTTTGAGTCTACTGGGTTCATTTTGACAACATAAATTTGCTGCTTCTTCCTAAGTCCTTTCAGTAACCTGGAAGCTTTTACTAACTAAAGGTCTGGGGATCCGGAAACTCCAGTTCCTTGAACTTTGTTCCCGTGAAGGTCATGGAAGGAAATGGTTCCATTGTGACAGTGTATGTCAGCTTGCTTTTTGTGGAGCCAATCCATTCCAAGGATCCCGTCAAAAACTCCCAGAGGTAAAACTTTGAACTGACAGTCGGTCACATTACCATCTAGTTTGAACGATAAGCTCTATCTCATGGTGAGTGAAAAGAATCTTCCCACCACCACTGGCCAATTCAACTTGCATAGGATTCCCTGATTTTTGTTCTAAGACTAGCTTACGCAAGCATCCAAGGGAAATGAATGAATGAAAACTGCCTGAATCAATCAAAAGCTTAAAAGGCTTACCCTGATACTCTGCTGGAGTATGGATGAATGAGAACTGATGGTTAGGCCCTTGATTTTCAATTGCAGCATAGATCTGCCCTCTTTCCTCTTCTACTACATCTAAAATTGTGACTGTTCTAGATGTTGCACTCTGAGGCGGAACTCTTTCTCTTTGGTTGCCCCAGTTCTGAGAAGGAGTTTTGAGGTTACTCTGGACAGAGGCAGATGGCTGGGCTGGAGTTCTTCTGGGATACTTTCCCTGCCTTGGGCGAGATGGACCCTGATTAGATTGGTATGAAGGGGTTGGTCTCTGAACTCGGGGTCCTTGACTTCCCTGTCCCCTTGACATGGCAGGTGTCGGGCAGTCTTTTAACTGGTGACCAAAACCCTGACATCCAAAACCTCGGTTTTCAGTTCTAAGCTCACCCCTCTGATTTCTTGAAAGAGGTGGGGCTCCTGAGAAAGTATTCTGGGGGAAGGGTCTTCCTTCACTTCGGAATCTTCCTACATCCTGATTCTGATTCGGGCCTTGCTGCTTCTTTGGGGGTGGAAAGTTTGAAGTACTTCCCTGGGCTTGGAATCTTTTAAAGTTAGAGGGTGCAGGCTTTGGTGGGACCTTTACTACAAAGGCTTTGGCAAAATCTTTTGCCATTCTTACTGCTTCAGCCATGGACACTGGCTTGGCATTTTTGACCAGTGTGTCCAAGGGTTCGTTCATTCCTCGAATGAACCTGGCCATGAGTTGCTCTTCATCTAGAGGTGGTGAATATTTGAGTAGAAGAGCAAAGGCCTGGTGATATTCCTCGATGGTTTTGCTCTCCTGCTTTAGCTCTAAGAATTCGTTCATTTTGGTTTCCAAAAATCCAGGAGGACAAAATCTCTTTCTCAAATAGGTTTTTGGTTTATTCCAGGACTGGGTATTTCTGTCCAGACGGTTGGTGTCACAGTGGTTCCTCCATGCTACCCTGGTTGTTTCCACTATTTTCAGTCGGGCAAGAGCCATTTTGCTCCGCTCATTGTAGCCTGTGATGTCAAAATATTCCTCCATGGCTTCCACCCATTTCTCCACAGCCTCGCCCAAGTATTCCCCTTCTCCTTTGAAGGGTCCTTGCTGAGTCCTATGAAGAGCTTTGCGAACATCAGGATCAAGCTCGTCATCTTCAGAGAGAGGGTCTGGCTGACGGCCACGGTTTCCTCGTCTTATGATTCTGCCAAAAATTAATATATTATTAAATTTTTATTTTGATATCATCCAGGAGATCCTAAGACTTAAGAGGTTCGGAAAATAATTTCTTAAACAAGATAATGATCTTATTGGAGATCTATGACATATGTCTGATAACAGATTTTTCTTTATCATATCGTCCGTAAACAATCACTTATACAACAGGAAATTTTTCTTCAGAAAACATTTTCATATTTATATAAAAGTTGCAATATGTACATAGAGCAGCTCGGCTCCAGAATTCAAAATCTCCTCGCGAGACGCATATGACGACGGTACTGGGCCATAGCCATGCCCTGATACAAACGTCCACTTACTGACAAGGGAGCTATTATCTTCCATTTAGGAATAAAGCAAGTAAGGAGTCTGTAGACTTGGCATGAAAGTCTGAAATTCCGAGGCGTCGAATGATATAGAATGATGCCACGCACCATTTTCAGCTTTCACAGGATCATAGCCAATGAGAGGTTCTACCACAGCATTGCACGGCGGTCGCAAGGGGCATGAACATATTGCCCTGCAAAGCTGTAGTCCCTCCATTGGGTTAGGAAAATATAAATCCTCGAAATGGCGTGCGAGTCTTGCTCGGCTTGTTCGAGTTGAAGCGGAAGAGATGAGATGCTCGAAGGCGAATGCAGTCATATCTTGAGACTGGGTGAGGTCGGGAATACCAGATAAATAGGAAACTTCCATCTATAAAAACAATTTCTTTGATTAAAAATTCTTCATTAAAGAATCTTACGGAATGAAAATACATTATGAAAATGCTTTTTCTGAGTTCTTATTATCAATTTTTGATAAGAATTTATTTATCTTTATTAGCTTTGAGCAAAGCTTTGCCCCCTCCGCGCACCCAGACTCGCGGTAGAGCTGACAGTGGAAGCAGCCCCCTTATGAGTGGGGCAGGGTTTCTCACTCGGGGCCTCGCCCACGAATTTCCGGGCACGAGACTAGGCTGGTGGTCACTCCGAAAATCGAAACGAGGAAAATTTCCCATGCCCGAAAAGCAGGGACGATTCCACCTTTTTGATTTTTCTTAACGAATTTTTCTAACGAGGTCAATTCTAAACTATCCTTCACCTGAATAAATCATATAGAAGGAAACTATCATCACTGATATAATTTGATCATCTGAGTGATTTCAACGCTTTTTTCCTAATCAAGATCAGGCACAGCCGTTGATCCACTCAATTGAGAAATTTATCAGAGAATTAACTAGCTACTCGAATGCTAGCGTAGTTCTAAGATTTTTCAGTTTGATTATTAAAACTCTAGTGATTCCAGCCTAACCCCATCCGGCCCATGGGTTAGCCACTACCCTGCCTATTCACCCACCCATAATTGAAATGCCTTTCTTAACTTTAGCTTTAGAAGACAGATACACACACACTCCTCTTTAAAACTTTAATATAAAAAAAACAATCCATTGAAAAATAATTTACTGGTTACACATGTCATACTTTAAAATTTCCATTAAGTCTTTGTTTCTCACAAAACAATATCACTCTTGACTCTCCGTTGAGACCAGCGAGTCAACAACGAGATCCAGTGATAGATTACAATAACATTAGTCTATCATACAATATCTTCCCCGACATACGCATGGGTGTTCTCGGCACCGCGAGCCTGTGCATCGCCTGGTCAGAACCCTCCTTAGGTGTCCTGGCACTTCACTCAGGGACAGCTTCGTCAGCCCTCGCCCATTGTACCGGAAGCGCACCATTTTAACCATACCGAGGCTGGTCAAGACCTCGGCAGGCTTTGCCGCCTGAGCTGTCCCTCGAACACTCCCCGCCGCCAGCTGTTGCAACCAAACTTCCCTTAGATGAACATATATGCCAAATGCTCCCTCCCTCCAACATTCTGTCGTAAGACAATCCTTTAAAAAAATAGGGTTTCTATGCAAGTTTTCAATTTTGATTTTGTTTGAAAACCATGAATAATCTTAAATCCGTATCTCAATACTTCTAGATCCAGGTCTGAATTCCAAAAAGAATTCCTTGAATTCTGTCAACTTGATCCTTAGATCAAAATCAAAAGTCTTAACTTAGTTTCAAATTCGGTGGGTGTTTTGAGTGCATTTTTCCTGAACTGAGCACATCGTCATTGACGAAGGAATTAGGTCTTGGTTAATAGTCTGAATCAGAGTTTGGGTCTGGAAAGGTTCTTTCTAAACTATCTTTCTCAAAGGTACTATTTCAATTTCTCTTTTTCTAAATTTCGTTCGATGAATATTTGCTTACAGATTTCTAAAACATGGATTTCTTAAGAGGAATAAACTAATCATTTATCTTGATCTCCAACTTCGATATTTTAATTGAATTTTCTCATTACCATCTTAGTGAATATGAAATAGTAGAATTTCCTCTCATATATTATCTACTTATTCATTTTTCTAATTTTTACGAAAATTAACAGAAGATTAAAGAGAACCCTTATTTGATTATAAAGATTCTATATGCATCTAATTATGCATAAAATCCAATTCTGATAAAAGTCACACTTTTATCATCATAAAAAATCATTTATGATGGGAATCACTCTTTTAACATGAAAGAATTTCTTTTATGCATATATTTATGCATGCAAATCATTTATGATGAAAATTACACTTTTAATATTAAAAAAATTTCTTCTATGTATATGTTTATGCATAAAAATCTTTTATGATGAAAATTACACTTTTAATAAAAAACAAAAATCTTCTATGCATATGTTTATGCATAAAAATCTTTTATGATGAAAATCATACTTTTAATATAAAAAAATAACTTCTATGCATATGTTTATGCATAAAATCTTTTATGATGAAAATCACTCTTTTTATATAAAAAAATATCTTCTATGCATATGTTTATGCATAAAAATCTTTTATGATGAAAATCATACTTTTAATATTAAAAAAAATATCTTCTATGCATATGTTTATGCATAATAATCTTTTATGATGAAAATCATACTTTTAATATAAAAAATTATCTTTTATGCACCCATTTATGCATAAAAACCATTTATGATGAAAGTAAGACTTTTATAATAAAAACATTAATCTTTTATGCATACTTTTATGCATGAAAATCAATTATGATAAAAGTAACACTTTTATAATTAAAAAAAAAATCTTTTATGCATACTTCTATGCATAAAAATAAAATATGATAAAAGTAACACTTTTATAATAGAAAATAATCTTTTATGCATACTTCTATGCATGAAAATCAAATATGATAAAAGTAACACTTTTATAATAAAAAAATAATCTTTTAGGCATACTTTTATGCATAAAAATCAAATATGATAAAAGTAACACTTTTATAATAAAAAAATAATCTTTTATGCATAAAAATCAATAATAATGAAAGTAATACTTTTATAATAAAACTAAATTTCTTTTATAAAATTAATCAAAATGCATCTTCTATGCATGAAAATGACACTTTAGAATATAGAAATCATAAGGATTACTCTTTTAGAATAATGAAAGATAATACTTATTTCCAAATTTTTAAAAAATTTTGCCATAACCTCCTTTGTATGGCTGACCATTTTTTAATTTTTAAGTCTCTAAAATTAATTAGAAATGCATCAAGAGTATTTAAGTCATTCTAAAGTAACATTTTTCTACTTATTAAAGAGAAACATTATGAAAAACTTGATTTTATTCATTAATCATTCACCTAGGATAAAGAATGGTTGGATTTACTAGAGAAGAGAGGGGAATGCCTTTTGCAATGAGGCATAACATCATTTGCAATGTAGAGAAGACAAAAATCATTAAAAAAAACCATAAAAAGAATATAAAAGAGAAGAACCTCCAACTTACATTGATAATTTGAGAGCTTTCCTTTGGGTTGATGGTTTGAGGGTTCTAATTTTGTTTGAGACAAGAGTAGCCACCATTCTTCTAGAAGAGGGAAGGTCAAAAACTAATGAATTATGAGTAAAATTCACTGTTTTTAGCACTTGGGAGAGGCACGGTAACAGTGCAAAACACTATTTAGTTTCAACAAAGGGGAGGGCTTCTATTTATAGAAAAAAGTGAGCTTCTAACCAAGCCAACTGATTCTAGAATTTTCCAAATCAGTTTGGTCAATTTTTGACCATTTTTAGGTCATTTTTGCTCACTTTTTGGATCTAGTTGAAATAGGAGAGAGGAGAGATAAAAATATCCCATTATTTGGGAGTTTGAAACTCATTCAAGCATGTAAAATAGGTGCCTCCCTCATGAGGAGAATTCCCCCATGTAGAGGTGTCAAAAATGCATCATTACTTCTAAATATCTCCGTTTTTTAACTATTAACCTTGTCCTTAGTCAACTCTTCATCTTATGTGAGTATTTACTCATTTTTGGAGGATTTTTCTTTTATTTCTTCATTTATATCCTCCCTACATTTGGATGAATCTTATTGGTCCATAGGAATCTTAATTAAAAATTTTGAAAAAATCTTCACTCCCAGGATAATGTCTCTTGAACAGATTATACTTAATTTCTAATGCACATTCTGAAAATCTTTTTGAACTTCTGTTTCAGGGAAACTTATTTTAATTAGATGAGATATTTTTCTATCCAAAAATATTTAAAAATTAAATTATCACTCTCTAGAAGATTTTCTCTCTCTAGGTCAAAACTGGTAGAAACAAGATCTTTTATATTTCTGAAGAGGGATTTGATTACAGGGGAAGATCATGGACATCTTGAGAGGCTGGGGAGGAATCTTACATTAATTGTGAATGGGCTCGCGGTGCCGAGGACATCCATGCATATGTCGAGGAAGATATAATTATATGATGGACCTATGTTTATTGTAATCTATCACTGGATCTCGTTGTTGACTCGTTGGTCTCAAAACGGAGAGTCCAGAGTGATACTGTTTTGTGAGAAACAAAGACTCAATGGAAATTTTGAAGTATGACATGTAAATTGTTTGTCAATGGATTGTTTTATAGATTAAAGTTTTAAAGAGGAGTGTGTGCGTATCTATTTTCTAAAGCTAAAGTTAAGAATGGCATTTCAATCATGGGTGGGTGAGTACTTGTTTGGTTCCATCGATTCCAGTGGTAGGGTGGTGGCTAACCCATGGGCCAGATGGGGTTAGGCTAGAATCAGTGGAGTTTTAATAATCAACTGAAAAATCTTAGGATTACGCTAGGATCCGAGTAGCTAGTCAATTCCCTGATAAATTTCTCGAATGAGTGGATCAACGGCTGTGCCTGATCTTGATCAGGAAAAAAGCATTGAATTTACTAAAATGATCAAATTATATCAGTGATAGTTTCCTTCTATTTGGTTTATTCAATTGAAGGATAGCTTAGAATTGATCACGTTAGAAAAATTCATTAAGAAAATTCAAAAAGGTGGAATCGTCCCCGCTTTTCGGGCATGGAAAATTTTCTCGGTTTTGGTTTTCAGAGTGACTACCAGCCTAGTCTCGTGCCCGGACATTCGTGGGCGAGGCCCCGAGTGAGAAACCCTGCCCCGCGCATGAGGGGACTGCTTCCGCTGTGTCAGCTACCGGGAGAATGGTACGCGAAGGGGGCAGAGGGATCTCACAACTTCGAAGCATGTGGGAGGGACCCATCCCCACATGCTTGCAAAGTTTGGACATGATCGGAGCATATTTGGGTTAGTAATTAGCGCCCAGTGCAGATTTTTCAAGTCTCTTGGTGCTTAAGGGGCCATGGAAAATCCGGGCCATCCCCATACCATCGTACCCAATCATGTGCCGATGGGGACCAAACTTTGCGAGAATGTGCGAGGGGGCCCACCCCCACATGCTTGCAAAGTTTGGTCACAATTGGAGTATGTTTGGATTGGTTATTAGTGCCTAGTGCAAATTTTTCAAGTCTCTTGGTGCTTAAGAGGCCATGGAAAATCCGGGCCTTCCCCATACCATCGTACCCAAACATGCTCGGATGCAGACTGAACTTTGCAAGCATGTGGGGGGGACCCACCTCCACATGCTTGCAAAGTTTGTTCATAATCGGAGCATGTTTAGATTAGTAATTAGCGCCCAGTGCGAATTTTTTAAGTCTCTTGGTGTTTAAGAGGCCATGGAAAATCCGGGGCTTCCCCATAACATCGTACCCAAACATGCTCCGATGGGGACCAACTTTTGCAAGAATGTGGGGGGGACCCACCCCCACATGCTTGCAAATTTTGGTCATGTGATCGGAGCATGGTTGGGTTAGTACTTACCGCCCAGTGTGGATTTTTCAAGTCTCTTGGTGCTTAAGAGGCCATGGAAAATTCAAGCGTTCCCCATACCATCATTACCAAACATGCTCCGATGGGGACCAAACTTTGCAAGCATGTGGGGGGGACCCACCTCCACATACTTGCAAAAGTTTAGTCATGATTGGAGCATGTTTGGGTTGGTAATTAGCACCCACAACGGATTTTTCAAGTCTCTTGGTGCTTAAGAGGCCATGGAAAATCCAAGTTTTTCCCATACCATTGTACCCAAGCATGCTCCAATGGGGTCTAAACTTCGCAAGCATGTGGGGGGGACCCACCTCCACATGCTTGCAATGTTTGGTCATGATAGGAGCATGTTTGGGTTAGTAATTAGTGCCCAATGTGGATTTTTCAAGTCTCTTGGTGCTTAAGAGGCCATGGAAAATCCGGGCCTTCCCCATACCATTGTACCCAAACATGCTCTGATGGGAACCAAACTTTTCAAGCATGTGGGGGGGACCCACCCCAACATGCTTGAAAAGTTTGGTCACAATAGGAGCATGTTTGGATTAGTAATTAGCACCCAGTGGTGTGGATTTTTCAAGTCTCTTGGTGCTTAAGAGGCCATGGAAAATCCGGGCCTTTCCCATACCATCATACCCAAACATGTTTCGATGGGGACTAAACTTTGCAAGCACATGGGGGGGCCCACCCCCACATGCTTGCAAAGTTTGGTCATGATCGGACATGTTTGGGTTAGTAATTAGGCCCCAATGCAGATTTTTCAAGTCTCTTGGTGCTTAAGAGGCCATGGAAAATCCGGGTCTTCCCCATACCATGTTACCCAAACATTCTTCGATGATGGGGACCAAACTTTGTAAGCATCTGGGGGGGGTGGGGGGGGACCCCCCACCCCCCCAGATGCTTGCAAAGCTTGGTAAGCATCTGGGGGGGTGGGGGGGGACCCCCACATGCTTGCAAAGCTTGGTCATGATGGGAGCATGTTTGGGTTGGTAATTAGCGCTAGTGCGGATTTTTCGAGTCTCTTGGTGCTTAAGAGGCCATGGAAAATTCAGGTCTTCCCCATACCATCATACCCAAACATACTTTGATGGGGACCAAACTTTGCAAGCATGTGGTAGTGCAACCAAATCCCATGTGTCATTATGAACCAATGTGTCCATCTCAACATCCATTGCCTTCTCCAATACATGTTGTCCAATAGCTTCTGTATGGCATGTAGGTTCCACATGCTTCACCAAAGATGTCATATATGCATAATGCATAGCAAAATCACGGTATGTCAACCTGTCAACTGGATATCTGACTCTTTGGGATCTCCGCAATGCATGCGGATCACTCTGAACACCTATCACTCTAGCATGTGGTGGCACATATCTATCCTGCCTAGCACCAGGTGTGCGTAAAACAGGTATGCCAAGCTCCTCATCCAAACTCTCTGAACTTGATGACTCATAACCTGTAATTCCAATTCCTTCAACCTTCTTCTTTCCTTTATCCACAGCACTACTCCTAGTGCTCACACTCTCATGCCTCAAACATCCTGACCATGGACGTACAGTACTACTCTCAGCCTCTGCTCTGGCCCAGACATAGTAGTAGAACTAGAACTTGCTTGTGGCAAGTTCACAGGCACATCAGCTTCAAGTGACTCAATGACACCCTCATTCTTTGTGCTTTGTACCAACTAGCATGCTCATCAAACACTACATCTCGTGAGATGACCACTTGTCTAGTTTGTGGATTGTAACATTTGTATGCCTTTCGATCCTATGCATATCCAACAAATACACACTTCTCGGCCTTAGGATCCAACTTCCTTCTTCTTTCATCAGGCACATGTACATAAGCTATGCATCCAAAAACTTTGAGGTGTCCAATGTCTGGCCTATAACCTGTAAGCTGCATCTCTGGCGTGCTTCCATGTATGGCTGCTGTAGGTGTCTTATTCAATATATACACTGCAGTAGCATAAGCTTCTGCCCAATAATTATCTGGCATGCTCTTTCCATTGAGCATTGCCCTGGCCACTTCACAAATGACTCTATTCTTTCTCTCAGCTGCCACACCATTTTGCTGAGGTGTATACCTGCAAGTCAATTGTCTTCTTATTCCATGATTTCTCAAGAAATGCTCAAAAGCATTTGAGGTGTATTCACCACCTCCATCTGTCCTCAAACATTTAATCCAACAACCATATTGCTTTTTTGCAAAAGCTTTGAAATCCATAAACTTTTCCAACACTTCACTCTTCTCTCTAAGAAAGTATATCCATGTCATCCTACTGAAATCATCAATGAATGTCACATAGTATAAACTGCCTTTGATGGATGGGTTTTGTGCAGGACCCCATACATCACTATTATGTACTATCTTAAGTGGCCTGCTACTCATGTTGCCTTCTCTAGGAAACCGCAACCTTGCCTGCTTTCCAAACTGATAGGCTTCACAAACATGCATATGCCCATCATACTTGAATCTAGGCAGCCCACTGACAATGCCTCTTGTCTGCATGTTCTTTAACCTTTGTATATTGACATGTCCAATCCTCTTATGCCACATATCAATGTCCTGTACCACATTTCTGCTTTTAGAGAACATGGCTGATTTTAACTCAGGAATTCCAGCATCCAGCTTAAATAACCTGCCTTCTTTCTTGCCTTTGGCAATGACTCTACATCCATGTTTAAAATCCTCAACGAAGCAACCATGCTCGTTGAAACGAACCTGTAATCCCTATTCCACCATTTGACCAACTGAGGCCAAGCTTTTTGTGATATAAGGCACATACAATACATCTGACATAGATTTTGTTTGACCATTGTGCATAACCAATGGTACACTTCCAACATGTGTAATGGCATGCTGAGTATCATCTCCTATCTCCACATAGCCTTTCACATCCATGCTCAAACCATTCACCATGACAAGTCATATGGTTTGATGCTCCAGAGTCCATATACCAAGTGTCATCATTTTCAGCATTTGTCATCATAGATCCCACAACATGTTTCATGGAAAACAAGTGATTTGCAGTGCCATCATTACTGCTTGATGCATAATTTCCACGATGTTGTGCTCTACCCCCTCTCAAATCATTCTGTTTGCGGAAACAATCTCTTGCCATATGACCAAATTTCCCACAGTAATGGCATTCCACATATTGCATAGATGTCTGTTGACCTTGCCAACGTCCTCTACCACGAGGATTACCTCTGCCTCTCTGAGGTGTATATCCACGACCACCTCTAGCACCATATGAAGGCTGAAAATTCTGTTGTGATGACCTATCCTACCATCCTCGACCATTAGGTCACATGGCCAGATCAAGGAAGTGACTTTCACTTGGTTAATAGAAATCATCACTTTTTTTACCTTAAGCAAGGCACAACCGCTGATTCTTTCCCACAGAACAATGGTCTTCCTAGGACTTATTCTAACTTTCGAACCTGAACGTATCTACTTGTATTGCAGGAATCCAATCCAGCCTACCGGCCCATTGGTTAGCCAACCGCCCACCAACCAATATATTGGTGGGATCCCTTTACATAAAAATTTGGTTTTGTTTTGGCTCGGGTACCAGGGAGAAGAGTTTCCAAGCCCCCTAGAGCCGAACGCTTCAAGCAAAATACAAGGTAGTCACACCACTTACACACCTAATATGAAATTTCCTTTTTCACAGATTTGGCTATCTTTAAAATAGACTTTCAATGAAACCATAGTATTTTTTATCATAATCCTCCAAAATATCCAGTCTACTGTTTTACAATCAAAATATCATATGGACTCTCCGTTAAGACCAGCTAGTCAACCAACGAGATCCAATCTTAAATTCCAGTTCACATAGATAATTCCTTTATCAGTCCATCCATATCTTCCTCGACATATACATGGGTGTCCTAGCAGCTGAGGCGAGCCCGTGCATTGCCTGGTCAGAACCCTCTAGGATCCTCCTTAGGTGTCCTAGAACTTGACTCAGGGACCGCTTGTCGGCCCTCGCCCATTGTACCGGAAGCGCACCATTTTAACCATTCCGAGGCTGGTCAAGGCCTTGGCAAGCTTTGCCGCGAGAGTGACGTCCTTTGACGACTCCCCGCCAGCTTTGCAAAAATGAAACTCTCCTTAGTTTTAAACCACAAGCCAAATGCTAACATAATTATAATCATAATTATAAGCATAATTACGATTAATCTCTAGATTATACTTGAATATCCATTCCTCATTTTCAAAATTGTTAGCATAACCCTCTTTCAATTTAAATGAGATAATATGATTTTTCTTAATCATAAACTAGCATAAATAATTTAATCATCATTTTTAACTAGATTAAAATCATAAAATTACCTAACCTTTTTCTCTAGCTTGTCAAGCCTAGAGTTTAGATTAAGATAATGAGATTATCATTAAGGATCTTCCTTCTAGCAAGGATCTAACCATAAAGATGATTAATCTTTCCAAAAGAGAGATTTATTAATAAAAAATACTATTATTAAGCATAAAAATTAGCATTAAACCATTTAAGCATTATGAATCATTAAGAAAATTTGGTTTAAGAAAAAACCATTCCATTAAAATCTTCTCAAGCATTAGAGGGGTTGAGAAGAAGAAAGTCATTGAGAAGAATACAAAAAAATCCATTAAATTAAGAGTTGCCTTTGATTTTGGCTTGATTCTTTTGGATAGAAGTGAAGCCCACAAATCAAGGGTTGGCCACCAAGTTGGGGAGGGTAATCTCCAAGAGAGGATGGGGATTTGAGAAGCTCCAAAGCTCTCAAAAGAAGAGGCAAAATAGAGGGATAATAGAAATTACACTAAAAATGAAGATAATACTAGCATGTAATTACTCAAAGATGAAAATACAAAGGAATGAGGGTCTATCTGTAGTAGGTGAGGGAGGCCACTAACCAAGTCCAATTGAGTTCTAGATGCTTCCAGCTTCAGTTTGATCCAGTTTGGATAAGATTTGGACCAATTTGGCTCCCTTTTTTGATCCAGTTTGCATGAGGAGAGAGGAGAGATAAAACTATCTCATTTTTTTGAAATAAAAATGCCAAGTAATGATGAGAAAAAGGCACCTACTTTGTGGGGCCTCTACTGAGGTGTCAAAAATTGATATTTTTAGTAATAAACCCTAATTTTTAACTAATAAACCTAGTACTCAGTCAACTCTTCATCTTATGTGAGCATTTACTCATTTTTGGGGTATTTTCTTTTATTCTTTTTATTTTTGTCATCCCAACACTTGGATTAATCCTGTTGGCCCTTTAGAGCCTTATTTGGACCTTAATCAAAAAAATTCTGAAAATGTGGACCCTTCGGCAGCCTTTAATACACATATTCAATTAATTTCTAATGTACATTGGAAAATTATTTTCAAACTTCTATTTCAAGGGAATTCATCTTAGATATTAGGAGAAACTTTGTATATAGAAATATCTCAATTTTGAATTATATCTCTCTAGAATATTTTCTCTCTCTAGGCCAAAACAAGGGAAAACAATATTTTCTTGCATTCTAAAATAGGGGATGATCACAGGGGATTGAGATGAGAGCTTATACATCTTTTAGGGCTGAGGAGTAATCTTACAATTATGCATTTACTATGCAAGGCAAGGAAAGACAACATGAAGCTCTTCAAAAAGTAGAGGAACTATTAAACTCAATTGGGTGCCGTGGCGGCAATGTGCAAATTACTGTTAACAAGAAGACCTCTAGTATAAATCATGAAGTGGCCCAGCAGGTGTGAAATGAGTGGATATAAGGCAAGACATTTTCTAGGGAGGTCAAAAAAATAAAGAACTCAAAGTCCTGGGACTTGTGGAAGGATTTGTGTAAATGCATAACGTTTGACTGCACCAATCCAAGCCTTGTAGTTCTACGTGAGAAAGTTTGGTCAGACTTCAATAAGATGGTTAAATTAATGAGCAAAAGTAGGATGACTGTAAAGGAGCACCAAAAATATCAAGAAGAGCTTCAAAATTTTACAAAAGCCATGGTCGATACATGGGGTGATACCAACATTACGCATTACATGGTAAACGAGTTTCTTTCTACTCATCAATTTGAAATGATTATAAGGTATAAAACACCATATTAGTGAATTTGGGAATTTCCCAATTCCCATTTTTGAATACTTAAAAAAGGGGACATGGATAACATGTTTGTAAGTTTCTCAAAACCCTATCATATGACCTATCGTTGGAAAGCGCTTGAAAAATGGAATCTAAAGCGCTATAAAGCGCTCATTTTGGATTAGTGGTGTTCAAGTTATGGTTAATCCAAACTTTTGACCACGTGTCCCAAACTTATGGGAAATTCCCATATTCGCCAATATGGTGTTATAAAGTATAGCTTCTAAATTGGTACTGATTTCCTTTGCAGCACATTTTGTATACACATGGTGCATACTTCATGAATGAATATGGTTGTCTTGACATGTGGAGCACCCAAGGAATGGAAAAATCTCACTACCGAGCTAGAGAAGTATATTTCAAAAACACCCGACATGGAGGAGGAAAGACTTGTACTACAAATTACCTCAAAGAAATGTTCAATTGTTTGGTTCTATAGATATACTTTTGGGAAAAAACTATCAACGAAAAAGGCTCATACGAGTGATTTAGCAAAGGCAGCACGAAATCAAGCCAAAATAAGGAGATCACTGAAGTGGAAAGCTGGCACAGGACCAACACGTCATGCGGCATGGAGATCATTAAGAAGACGAGAAGGAAGAATTTGGATTTAGTATAACGAAATTTTTATGTAAAATTTATAACATTTTGAAGTGATGTAAACATTTTTACTTAATACAGACTTGTAATTAAAACTTATTCGTATCATTTCATTACATAAAAGATATAACAAAATATTTACAATGACAAGATAATTAACTACTTTTGAGTCTCTTATGTACTTGCTCTTCCTCTTCACTAGGCATTTTTCCTCTATAACGCAAAAACTTCTTTTGCGACTATAACCCTTGAGTGCATTTACATCTTCTAGTCCACCACCTAGAGCATAGCTAGGATAACAGAGGAAGTGTCCGGTTCTGGAAGGCCAAAATCCTATACCGTATCCAAAGATATGAATAGCAGCACACTTCTCTATCAGCATGACCTTATGTGTATTGTAAGGGATAAAGGAATAGCTCGTATATCTAGATAGTGCCTTGAGTGTGAGAAGTGGAATTTCAGCATCACTAGAATATTTGTTGTGGTGGTAGACAATAAATATTTCTTTGTCAATAGACAGGATGTAGTGTGCAAGAGGAGCATCTTGGCCAACTCTTGCATAGGCAGCACCTCCACGTCCAAGGAAACCATCGACATCATCAAGCTCAATCTACAATAAACAAAGAATTAGCTTTCACATAAATTCAGTCAATACCAAAACATAAATTCACTCACTCAAGAACAGATAAATTACCTTCTTGTTCTCATCCTCTTCCAATTTGGATGCATCCCAAAGGTTGATGGAGCCTTCTTCATTTCCTTGATCAAGGGTGGGCAAGGGCTCTCTTCCAATTTCAGTAATTCCTAACTCCTCTTGAACACTTTAAAATTCTAGCTCTGTGGGAAGAGAAGATTCAGTTTCCTTGGCTTTTTCAAAGCCAATGACATGGTTCTAGGGGCTTCAATGAAGTTCTCTTTCACCTTAGTGTCCAACTTCAGAAACTCCTCTTTATGTTCATTTTCCACATCCAGTAAACTCGTGGCAACTTTATAACCATCTGCTATAATTGCAAGGCAATAATTCTCCCTTAAATTATAAATCTTTTGTATGTGGGAGAGAAGAATAAAACTCTTGCCATTAATAAGAAAGGAGGGTAGCCCAGAGGACAAAGTTTGATTTCAAGTGTTCTCCATGCATAGATGATCCCTCATCAATAAGAGTGGATGCCTTAAACTTTGCCCACATCAAAACCTATGCTTAGAAGCTTCTCCTCATCACCAGAAACTAGGTCCATAACCTCATCATCAGATTCAGTCTCTGTGAGAAATGAAGCTTGTGTAACCTTTTGACCATTCTGAACGTCCAGTTCATCCTGTGTGTAGTCCTGTTTGTTTGCATGAAGAAAAAGATAAGCCACAAATCCAAAGTACTACTCAAGAACTTTGCACTTTTTCTTGTGTGAAGAGGGCAGCGTTCAAGAAAAATCTTTATCCTCTTATCTTCTTAATAGGCATCCCACCTTCCTGACATGCTCTTCTTTTTAGATAAGGATAGGGCAAAGCTAGACATGTGAACATATTGTGATGATCCCTTATTTATAATTTATGTACTAACAAATTTAGTATATGCCTCCCACTCTTTCCCTAACTTAGAGCTTGCCATGTCCTTAACAATTTGTTCTAAATTAAAGGGCACATTGAATATAGGCTCAATATCTAGAAGACGTTCATCGTGCACAGCTCTCCTTAATAAATCAAATAGGTTCTCATTGGCACTAGGCTCATCTTTTACCTCTTCAAGTGTCTCTACATCTTCCAAAGGATCATAGGAACCACCTGAACCACCTGCTCCATGCTAGCCATGGTGCGAGGAGGATGAATAACTAATCAGAAGCGGAATTACCTATCGCATGGTGAATTGGGCACGAGTGAAGGCCAATCCACGGTGCGAGGACGAAGCAAGGACTATAAACAAATTCTCTTATCGCACGGTGAAGTAAACGTTGAACTGAACGTGTGGAGGAAGGGGAAAAGAAGGACCAAAATAAAAAAATTAAAATTTAAACAAGGCACGACTATATATAGATCTTATTAGGGCTAACGTCATACATGTACAATGGAAGTGAAGCGCTGACATCACCAAAATGTGCTGTTATGCCAGGTGTAGAATTGACATCATCACTGGAGTGCCATGTTATAGGGCTTACATCATCCTTGCAAGGATAACAGTGCATTCTATAAAATGGATAAAATATTCATTTTTTTTGTCACGTACCATTGACAGCGCAAGCGTTTTTATGTGATTATTTTTGTAACTCCTCCCCTACGGCGCAAGTATTATTAAAAGACTAAGGTTATGTAGAAGGGGAAGAGAAGGGTGTGTGTGTGAAGGGACTTAAGGTACACTAGCTCACCTATTTAAAGGTGAAGCTAGGAGGCATTTTGTATTGAGCAAGGCCTAGTTGTATTTATAAACAACTTAATAAGCAAGATAGTTTTCTTGTATTTTGTGAGTTCCTCTCCTCCACACATGAAAAGATAAGGAAAAAGTGATAATTTTGACCTATTCTACACCACAAAGGGGCCTAATCAACCAAAGCTCTAGATACCATGTTAAGAAAACATGGTGCTCATGATGGATCAAGTGTGTGGAGGAGAGGAACTCACAAAATACAAGAAAACTATCTTGCTTATTAAGTTGTTTATGAATACAACGAGGCCTTGCTCAATACAAAAAAATTCCATTCTCATAATGTTGTCTATGCCTCTTACAAAGACAATGCCAAGAGATGTTTAAAATCATGACAAACAACAGAAAGTAGAGCACTTAGTGATGCTATGCTCAACCTTAGAACTCATCTTAGAGGATGAAAATGTTGAATATGCAGTGGAATAACATGCCTTGGGCTTGGGAAATGAGAGCATATGGCTTATGACATGCCTATGCCTCTTACAAACAAGAGCCTCAAGGGTGATACAAAACAACATTAAAGATGAGCACTTAGTGTACATGAGCCCAACTTTAAACCACTCAAAAACTGAGTTTGTTGATGAAAAACCAGAAATCTTCAACCTCTTTGGCGTATGAGATGAAGACAATGGCTCATGGTTGCACCATTTCTCCTTGGAAGCTTGCCAAGGTAAGCATAGAAGCGGGTTGACGATGAAGATTTATAGTGTGACACTTATGGTGTGTGCCCGGCCTCCAATGTTGATGAAGAAGAGCCTCCTTAGTGTTAAAGGCCTCCTCATTTGATGGTTAAGACCACATTAGTGTTAAGCAACACTTTATTTGATGATTAAGATCACCATTAGTGTTTAAAAAACATGATTAGTACTTAAGAGCACATTTCTAGGGTCTAATGCACTTGTATTGGTGATTAGATTCACCATTAGTGTTTAAAAACACTTTGGAATAACTCCCCTTTGCTGGATTAAAAGCTTCATTAGTGTTAATCAACACTATTAGTGCTCATAAGCACACTTTGAAGAGATTTGAGAACTTGAAGATGATGAGGAAGCTTGATGACGTTTTGAATGAGACTTATGAATGCCTCATGTGGTTGGCCACCGCTTCAAAATCAAGAGTAAGATCAGCAACAAGCCCTCATAATATCACTTGGGTGATTAGAGCAAAGAGGGAAGGATTAGAGCAAGAAAAAAAGATAAATTTGAAGCTTTAATGGAGAGCTTCCATGAAGTTGAGGAGAGCCGCCTGGTTTTTTCAGTGTAGCAGTCGAATGGATGGACCATTTGATGTGAAACTCAAGATGTAGACTCTTGAGTGTTATATAGAATGGAATTTTGTATTGAGCAAGGCCTAGTTGTATTCATAAACAACTTAATAAGCAAGATAGTTTTCTTGATTTTGTGAGTTCCTCTCCTCCACACTTGATCTATCATGAGCACCACGTTTTCTTAACAAGTACTACCATCCATCAGGCTCCAATTAGGCTTATTGCACCGTGGAAATTACGTTCTCACCCTCCTCCCTCGATGGTGCAAATAGACTAATCCGATAGGGTCCAATCAAGCTTATCGCATCATTGACAGCAACTACTCAACTTCATCCCTCTACGCGCGATCAATCATATCCAACGGGCTCCAATACCTCCTATCGCACTGTGGACAGCCTCTCGCCCTCCTACCATGGAGCGAGTAGACATATCCGGCACGCTCTAATCTCTCTTATCGCACCGTAGCTTCCTCGCAGTATGGCTCGCACAAAGCAGACTGAGGATGGTTTACCCAGATCCCTCCCTTCCTAAAGATTCAGCGCACCAGAGCAAGATCGAGTGCCATAGCAAGAACCAGGGGCAAAAACTTCTAAGCAACCATTAGAGAAGAAATAAGTAAAGGGTAGAACCAATTTATCTAAGGCAAGAACTTTTCTCCAGAGACAAAAGAAATTGTTTGCTGAGATAAGGCAAGCACAAGAGGCTACACATCTGCTCATACCTAAGGTACCATTCCTTAGAATTGTAAGAACAGTAAGTGACAGTATCAAAGGGCAAGGACATTATAGATGGCTGAGCAGTGGACTCACATGTCTTCAAGAACCTTGTGAAGACTTTCTTATAGACTTCATGAATGATAGCTTCATATGTGCTACCCATGCAAGAAGAGTCACTTTGATGGACAGAGACATGACACTTATTAACAGGGTGAGATACAGGTTTGATAAATTTCTTCATCCCTTGCCAATGAGAAGGAATAAGAAATCCTTTGAGATCCTTGCAATTCCCCTAGCATTGAAAAGGAAATCAAAGGTAGATGATATTAAAGTTGAAGAAGTTACTTCCCCTCCCCAAGAAGAAGAAGAAAAGAAAGTTGGTTAAGAAATCTAAGCCAGATGATAAGAGTTCTAGGGAGGAGGAGGAGGTGAAGGAAAAGGAGGAGGAGGTGATTGAAAAGGTCTCACATGTGTATGCTAGCTTAGAGACCCTTGTGCAGTTGGAGAAGGCCAATACTCAAAGGGTTGCCCAAGTACTAGGGCAATTGATCTGCAATATTGGCACAGTGGAGGAAGACAGTGGAGGAAGACTATCTCTATATTGCACCTGGGGACCCGTACATTCTTGTAGAGAAGGATAGGGAGATCAACAGTGTTTTTCTCATGTGTATAAGGTATGACTACATTTTTCACATATGTTAATATTTTCTCATATTTTGTTCATTCCTTCATAAACTCTTATAGGGCACTTATGAAGGAATTGCTTCTAAAATCAAGTCAATGAAATATTCATTTGTGATCCCTTAGTGTCGCTTGCATTGATTGATATGAAGAAGAAGACTTCTGAGCTGGCATCCTATTTCAAGCCAATGAGAAATAAGAACATTTGTTTTGTTGTTTTGCCATATGTAGAGAGGTTAGTCTCTAAATGATTCCTATGTGTTTAAATATTTGACATACAATATTTGCTTTCTTAAATATATCTTTTTCTTTTTTCTAGTGGGCACTGGAGTGCTTGTGTCATTAATCCTATGAGAGGGACTATTATTTTCATGAACAGCATAACTGGCATGCATGGGCATATAAAATTATAAGTAGTTCTCCTTAATAACTTGAATATTGAGCTTCATACTTTATTTTTCCTTATATTCAAATTTGGTTTTTAATAGGGCATGTAAGAGAGCTATTGCGACTATATTGAAGATGAATATCCAAATTATAAAAAGAAGTATAAGTTTCTGAATCAGCCGAGTGGTTTTACAAAAAGATTCTACCTCATGTGGATGGCATGTTATTGCCAATGTGTGGAAATATCTTTTATCTAAATATACCAAGATTGATAGTAGTGTAGGTTAAATTAAAAACCCACTATTTTACAGTAAATCTTTACTTAAATTTTTAACTTATTTTCTATAGTTCTTGGTTCTTAAATCTAAGAAGTTTTCTTAATTTGACAGACTCTTTGATCTCACGAGTTTTGGATATGGAGTGTTTGTGCAAGAGCTATCAATATTAATTTGAATAATTCAATTACTCCAAATGATCCAGATTCTCCACTACCCCCAAGGCAAGCCTCTCCATCTACGAAGAAGAAGAAAATGCCTATACTTTCACCACTAAAGCATTTTAAGTTTAAGCAAGGAACTCTACAAAAAGAAACCAAGGGTGCTCCTCAACAAGGCACACATAAAGAAACCAAAGATACTAAATTAGGAAGTACCTCAAAGAAAAGTGGTCCTCAAGTGGGTGCCAAGAAGGGTATTGACAAGAAAGCTATAAGAAGGAACTCAAGTTCAAGTTTACAAAGGAGGCCACAAAACCAAAGGTACTAAATTAGGAAGTACCTCAAAGAAAAGTGGTTCTCAAGTGGGTGCCAAGAAGGGTATTGACAAGAAAGCTATAAGAAGGAACTCAAGTTCAAGTTTACAAAGGAGGCCACAAAACCAGAGAAGACAAAGGGGGACATGGAGACAAAACCAGAGGAGATGGAGACAAAATAGAAAATTCATTATCCTCCCTATTTATCATTGTAAATATTTGTAAATTTTCTTCTAATTTTATAATCTTGTTTGTAAAGATTGAGAAATTCTCTTCTCATGTTGTGATGTTTTTTACTCAAAACACATTTGTACTTGAGTTTGTAATGGTTTTGAGATATTATGCCATAATTGTCATCTCGTGACTCGAGTACATCTCTAAAAGGAAAATATTAGAACTCTTAAAGGGTTTCATAAAAAGAGCTCTAAATATTGTAATTCTAAAAGAAGAACATAAAAATTTACAAAGACACAGCAATTACAAAGATAACTTTTTATTGATGAATTACATACGTAAATTTACAAAATCCCAAGTGTCTAAATTGACTTCATAAAAAAGCTACACCAAAGATTTCTTATTAAGTCATGCTTATACAATCATATTCCCAATCAGTATTGCCAAGGTCTTCGACTCCATTCGCATTCGAATCTTTCTATTCTTCACCTTGAACTGTGCCCCACTTATTACCAAGGTCTTCGACTCCATTCGCATTCGAATCTTTCTATTCTTCACCTTGAACTGTGCCCCACTTATATCCTCACTTCCCATGATATTGAGATGTTCCCTAATATTTAGTAGGCTCCAATGCCTACGTGCACTCACAATTTCCACCACACCATTGGAAAACCTAACGCATATGTCAAGAGGCAAAACAAATTGTTCATCCGCTTGCAATGGGACCCAACCACTATTTTTCTTCATCCACCGTTTGTAATAAAAGTGAATGTATAAGGTAGCACAAGCTTTAAGATACCAAAAATGTAACACCGGACTCTACTATTTTGCACTTGAATGTATCATCCTTATGCTGCCCCTCTACAGTGTTCAAGCAAGGCAACTATGTCATCACCTAGTACTTTCTTGCACACAAACATGGTAAGTGTTTGTGAGAAAGTAAATTGATTGAACATCTTAGCAAAAAGATGAATTGGACATACCCAACTGAGACCCACAGATTGAGATGGTTTTGCAAACTTCAAAGATCATTGTATGTCACAAAGCATCTTTGATTTCATGACCTTAATTGTCCAAGCATCAGGAGTTGGCCATTCAACAGAAGAGAGGAGAGGAGATGTGATGATATCTAGCTTACCAAACCCACCATCATGCATTGGCACCACATTGGAATGCTGGTAAAATAAGATCTTTTCCTTAAGAAGGTCTGCACTCATTTTACAAGCAAACAGTGCCTCACCAATGTCTGCATAAAGTGCTTGAAATGTTCCGCTAAGGCTTCATAATGGTTGCTCCTCTGCCAAGTTAGAAGGAAAAATATCTACAACCCAAAAATAAGATCAGTAAACATGAAATATGTAGCTATTGTAATATCACAAGCCTCCTTCCTTCCCTATGATACTTACAGTTATATGGGAATCGAGTTTGTTTTCGAAGATGTATGTCTCATGTCGTGTACACATGTTGTACAATGGACACCAGGTCTCCATTGCTCGATTTTTTGAATCTCTCTAAATGACCCTTCCAATGAAGCTCCATCACATCTCGTCGTCAAACTCAGGTGCCGACCAATAGCAATAGGCTGCAGGAAAACCCAAGCACCTTTGTAAAATTCCTCTCTCACCCAAAAACCATCATCGTCCCTCTTATTGTACAGTGAGATCTCCTCAATGTCATCTTTTGGTCTTCTTTGTGGTGACGCCATATCAAATGTGAAGCTATAGTAGTAAGATTAGGGTTGGACAAATGAGATAGAGAAAGAAAACGTGAAGATGCTATGTAGATTAGGGTTTCGGGCTTGATGGATATTAAGGAGATGGAAAAGGGAGGGAGAAAGAGTTTAATTTGGATGTTCAAGATGAAAAGCGGACTTGAAAATGAAATTTTTTATTACAATGAAATTTGAGTTGGGTTTTTGGGGAGAAAAGTGAGTTTTGGGGGAATCTTGAAAATTTCAAAATTTTAAGGATTTTTTGAGCCATGAAAATGGTGGGACCATACCTACCCTAAAACCCTTACTTTTTTAAAGGGACAAGTGTAATTATTAGTATTAAAAGCCTAGTTCCTCTCCCTACAGGCTAGTCTCCCTCCCTATACTCAAAGGAGACCAAATGTGCACAATCCTCTAATCCTATTGGTCCGTTGTTGCTAACTACTTTCATTAGAAAAAGGCCCAAAATATGTTCAAATGCCCCCTTATGAAATGAAAGATATGATAAAGAGAGAGCAAGCCAATAACACAAATGAAGATTCCTCCCTCTGGCTTTTGAGGTGTGCAGGTGTAAGAACCTCCCCTTCTGATCTTATAATTATTCCCCTCTCTGAAATAAACGAAAGATCATGTTTTACCTTATTTTGGCCGAGAGAGAGAAGATGTCTAGAGGGAGGTAATTCAAAATTGAGATATTTTTGGATATAAAAATCTTCCTGGTGTCTAAAATGGTTTCCCCTGAAACAGAAATTCAAAAAGAACTTTCCAATGTGCAATTGGAATTAATTAAAAATACGTATAAAGGACCTTAGCCTAAGGGTCCAGATTTTAAGAAATTTTTAAATTATGCTCCAATTAAGGTTCCTATGGACCAATATGATTAACCCAAATGTAGGGAGGAGATAAATTGAAGAATAAAAGAAAAACCCCCAAAAATGAGTAATTGCTCACATAAGATGAAGAGTTGACTAAGGACAAGGTTTATTAGTTAAAAAAGAAGAGATATTTAAAAGAAATGATAAATTTTTGACACCTCACTGTGGGGATCTCCCCTCATGAAGGAGGTGCCTATTTCACATGTGTGGAGGAGTTTTAAACTCAAAAATAATGAGATATTTTTATCTCTCCTCTCTACAATTTCAACTAGATCCAAAAAGTAAGCTAAACTGACCTAAAAATGGTCAAAAATTGACCAAACTGATCTGGAAAATTCTAGAATCAGTTTTCTTGGTTAGAGGCTCATTTTTTCCTATAAATAGAAGCCTCCCCCTTTGTAAAAGAATAATAGTGTTTATGCACTGTTACTCTACTCCTTCCCAGAGCCAAATACATTGAATTCACTTAATAATTCAATTGTTTTTGACTAAATCCTCTCCAAAAGAATTGGTGGCCACTCTTGATCCAAACAAGAGTAGAACCCTCAATCCCTCAAGCCAAAGGAAAGCTCACAAAACTCCATGTAAGCTAAAAATTCTACTTTTTAAATTCTAATCTATGGTTTTCTGATTTCTTTGCTTTTTTAGTTGATTAAAGTGAATCCTGATGTTATGCCTTGATGAAAAGGCTACCCTCTTCTCTTCCTTAAGAATTCAGCCTTTCTTTATCCTAAAATGAGTAACAAATAAATTGATTTAAACTTTTCTTATTGTTTACTCTTTAGAAAGTGAAAATTGAGTAGATTAGAGTACTTTACTTGAAATTGGGATTAATTTTAAATTGATATTAGAATGTAAAAATTGAGAAATGGTCAACCATACAAAGGAGGTTATGGCAAAATTCTCTTGAATTTTGTGAAAAATAAAGTTTATTTTTATGTTATTCTAAAAGAGTAATTCCCACTGTTTGTGCATTCTAAAAGAAATATGTTTATTTATTTCCAATAGCCTCATCAAAACATGTGGTTTCTACAACCTGCACAACTTTTTCCATATAAGCATAGTGATGTGCCACATAACCATCATAAGTCAACCTCTACACAGGGTTTTTGACTCTCCCAGATCTTTGTAACTTTGCATTCATGGCTTCCATATCCTTCTTCACACCAGGTGTCTTGATTGTTGCTGGAATCCCAAGCTCCTCATCAAGGCTTATCTCCGAGCCACTAGAATCTCCATCGACAAGAGAATGCCCTGCAACCTGCACAACTTTTTTCATATAAGCATAGTGATGTGCCACATAACCATCATAAGTCCCATCATAAGTCAACCTCTACACAGGGTTTTTGACTCTCCCAGATCTTTGTAACTTTGCATTCATGGCTTCCATATCCTTCTTCACACACCAGGTGTCCTCATTGTCGCTGAAATCCCAAGCTCCTCATCAAGGCTCATCTCCGAGCCACTAGAATCTCCATCGACAATAGAATGCCCTGCAGAAATATCAGGCATACCAAGAGGCTCAACCACTTTCTTTTTGCCTTTATGTGATGTACCAAATACATTTTCAGGACTAGTATTATGACGTAGCCTGCCACTCCATGGTCTATCAACAGAACCGCTCGATGAGGACTCTCCTAGTCCACTCAATGACTATGATTGCTGACTTGCATTCTGTGCAACCACATTTTCACTTACATCAGCCCCAGCAGCATCTTTTTTAGTAGCATACCAACTACTCATCTCATCAAATATAACATCCATGCTTACCCTCAATTCACGTGTAGTAGGATTAGTAACATCTATATCCCTTTGGCTCAAGGAAATACCCAATAAACATACATTTTTTTGCTTTTGGAGTACGCAACTCATCTAGCACATGCACATATGTAATATATCCAAAAACTTTCAAGTGAGACAGATCAAGTTTCTTGCCCAGTAAACGTCTCCTTTGGTGTTACATCATGTATGGCTGCAGTAGGAGTTTTGTTCATGATATAAATTGTTGTAGACACAGCCTCATCCCAATAGCTATACGGCATATTCTTCTCTACCATCAATGCTCGTGCTATCTCTGCAATGTGCCTGTTTTTTGCTCACAGCAACTCCATTTTGTTACGGAGTGTATCTACATGTAAATTGTCTCTCAATGCTATTCTTTCACAAGACTGTTCATCCAAAAGTGGAGAATATTGAGGAGAAGGGCAAATGCCTCATGGTATTCTTCAATCGTCCAGCTATCTTGCTTCAGTTCCAAGAACTCATTCATTTTGGTTTCCAGAACCTCTTCCTGAGGTAAGCTTTAAGATCTGACCAGGTCTAGGTATTTCGGCTGAGACGGTTTGTCTCGCAATGGTTCCCCATGCGACCTTGGCTGTTTCCACAATTTTCAATCTGGCGAGAGCCATCTTGCTCTTCTCGTTATAATCGGTTACATCAAAATACACATTGACATCTCATCCATTCACTCACATTGACATCACATCCTTTTGCATACACATCCACATCCATTCTTCCACATACACATCCACATCCATTCTTCCACATACACATACACATCCATTCTTTCACATACACACCCACACCCACATCCATTTCCATTACATCATATCTTATCACATTCTATTTTCATCTTATTACATCCATTCACATCTTATCACATCCTATTTACATCTTATCACATCCATTCACATCTTATCGCATCCTATTTACATCTTATCACATCCATTCACATCTTATCGTATCCTATTTACAACTTATCACATCCATTTCACATGCTATTCCCATTTAATAGCTTTTTCCAGTTTGATTCTGATAATGGGACTTTTTCAATTGCTTGGCCTAATTAAAGGTTCCTTTTCTCGAATGACTATTTCTATATTCCTTCCCAATTTGTCAATTGAATTATATTCAATATTCCTCTTTTGAATAAAAGAATTCATGGGATTTACAGAAAATCAATTCTACCCATATTTCCACTTTTGATAAATAATCATAAATTGAATTATACTAAAAATTGAATTATAAATTGAATTATACTAAAAATTCCTTTCTTTTTTGCATTTAATTATTTGTATTCCAATGTCATGGGAATTGCTCTTTTATCATCAATATTTCTCATAATAAAATACCCATTAATTCAATATGCTAGGAATTTTTGTTTTTCCATCTAAATGATGGAATTCAAAATATCATAGGAATTCCTCTTTTACCATTTAAATATTTCTCATAGATAAAATAAATTTATCTAAAATTTATCTTTGAATTTAAATAAAATACCCATTAATTTCAATATGCTAAAAATTACACTTTCCTCATTTAAATATTTGAATTCCAATATGGTGAAAATTTCTCTTTCATCATTTAAATTTATCTATGAAAAAAGATAAATTTAACTAAAATTATTCTTTAATTTTTAAATAAAATAAACATTATTTTAGCATCCCAATTTTTCTCTTACTTCATTGGAATACATGGATTTCCATTGTCACGGCGGGGATTACTCTTTTAACATAAAAATGAATTACTAGAAATTTCTCTTTAATTATTTATACATAAATATAAAATTATTTTTTTCATGATTATAATGAGAATCATTCAATTAATCTAGGATGATTAATCCTAGATTATAATAAGAATCATTCAATTAATCTAGGATGATTAATCCTAGAATATGGTAGGAAGTTAAATTTTGCCATAGCTTCGCTGATATTACTGATAATTCTCAATAATTTTGAAAACATAAAGTGTAGTAATATCATATGATAGAATAACCACTAATTTGATCAATATCCAATTATGGACTTGATTCCTAAAATTTTCATGAATTAAATAGCATAAAAGCATTAAAAAGCCACTTATTTGGCCTCAATTTGACAAGCATAGAAATTACTTTTAGATTAGAGAATTGCTTCATGAGAAGCTTCATTTGAATATAGAATAGGTCATAGGAATGACCATTCTTTGGGGGAGAGAGAGACATGCTTTAAAAAAAATATTTAATTTAAGCATAAATGAAAATTTATGTGTTTTATCACTACAATTCATTAAAGAACTTCAATTGTATTAAAAAGCCATTTAATTGACTGCTTCTCAATCTTGAGAGGGGTTGAGAAGAGAGAACATTTGGAGATTTAAAAAAAAGACCATAAACCACACTTTACCTCCTAGATTGATTGATTCTTTAATAAATGTAGAGGCCCCCAACCAATCCATTGGTTTGGTATGTTGATGAAGACTCCAAGGAAGATTGAAGAGAGAGAGAGAGAGAAACTCCAATCTCTCCAATTTGTAGAGGATTTTTAGAGGATAATATAAAATATCATTATTTCAGTATAATACTGGCATGGTATAGTTCTCATATTTTTTTACAAAGGGCTAAGGATCTATTTATAGGTGAGGGAGGCCTCTAACCAAGTCCAACTAGTTTCTAGAATTTTCCAGGTTCAGTTTGGCTGAATGTGGACAAGATTTGGACCTAGTTTGGCTCCCTTTTGATTTGGTTTGATCCAGGAGAGAGGAGAGATAAAAATATCACAATATTTTTGAGTTTAAAACTCCACCACACATGTGAAATAGGTGCCTCCTTGAAGAGCCCCCTTCTTGTTACCAAGGTGTCAAAATTGAATCATTATACCCAAAATATCTAAATTTTTTAGTAATATTCATAATTTTTTACTAATAAACCTTGTACTCAGTCAACTCTTCATCTTAAGTGGGCATTTACTCATTTTTGGGTATTTTTCTTTTATAAATTGGATTTATCTCCTCCCCACACTTAGATTGATGCTATTGCCCCCATAGGAACCTTAACTAGACCATAATCCAAATTTTTTTGAAAATCTAGACCCTTAGGCTAAGGTCCTTTATACTTATTTTCAATTAATTCCAAATGCACATTGGAAAGTTCTTTTTGAATTTCTATTTTAGGGGAACCCATTTTAGACACTAGGAAGATTTTTATATCAAAAAATATCTCAATTTTGGATTACCTCTCTCTAGGTTAAAACAAGGTAAAACAAAATCTTTCTTTTATTTCAAAGAGGGGAATAATTACAAGATCAGAAGGGGAGGTTCTTACACCTGTACACCTCAAAAGCTGGAGGGAGGAATCTTACAGTGGAAGTAGCTTCCTCTTGCACGGGGGCAGGGTTTCCCACTCTCGGGGCCTCGCCCTCGAATGTCCGGACACGAGACTAATCTGGTGGTCATTCCGAAACTGAGACCGGGAAAATTTTTCATGCCCGAAAAACGGGGATGATTCCACCTTTTAGATTTTCTTAACAAATTTTCTAACAAGGTCAAGAGACTAAACTATCCTTCACCTGATTAAACTAAATAGAAGAAAAACTATCACTGACTTAGTTTGAAGAAATCAATGCTTTTTTCCTAACCAAAATCAGGCACAGCCGTTGATCTAATCATTTGAGGAATTCAAGGCTTTTTTTCTAACTGAAGTTAGGCACAGCCATTGATCTACTCATTTGAGAAATTCTTCAAGTTTTTATTTAACTACTCGAATTCTAAGCGTATTCCTATTACTTCAATTTAATTATTAAATATCCACTGAATCCAGCTTGGCCCATGGGTTAGCCACCACCTAACCACTGGTGGAATCGGTAAAACCAGACAATCACTCACCCACCCATGGGTTAGCCACCACCCATAATTGTATGCCTTTCTTAACTTTTGCTTTCGAATACATATACACACACACTCCTCTTTAAAACTTTAACTTATAAAATAATCCATTGACAAACAGTTATTGGTTTTACAGATGTCATAACTCAAAAAGTTCATCTAGTCCCTTGTTTCTCAAAAAACATAATATCACTCTGGACTCTCCATTGGGACCAACTGGTCAGCAACAACAAGATCTAGGTAACAGACTACAATAATCATTTCGTCCATCATACATATCTTCCACGACATACGCATGGGTGTCCTAGGCACCACGAGCCCATGCATCTCCTGGTCAGAACCCTCCAGGATCCTTCTTAGGTGTCGTGGCACTTCACTGAGGGACCGCTTCGTTGGCCCTCGCCCATCGTACCGGAAGCACACCATTTTTCAACCATACCGCGGCGGCTGGTCAAAGACCTGGGCAGGCTTTGTCGCGTGAGGTGTCCTTTGAACACTCCCCATCAGCTATGTAGCAACACCGAACTTCCCTTAGAAAAGCATATACCAAATGCTCCCTCCAGCATTCTGGCGTAAGACAGTCCTTTAAGAAAACACGACAAGCTTAAAAGAATTAATCTTCATTTTAACTAGATTAAAAATCATAAAAAATACCTAATCTCTTTCTCTAGCTTGTTAAGCCTAGATTTTTGGTTAAGAGAATGAGATTAACACTAAGATCCATCCCTCTAAGAAGGATTAATCCAAAAAGATGAGTATTCTTACAAAAAGAGAGGTTTACTAATAAAATATTATATTATAACAAAAAAGATTAGAATTAATCCATTTAATCAATATGAATCAGTATAACAGCTTAGTTTTAAGAAGAAAACCATTGATTACAATGTTTTCTAAGCATTAGAGAGTTTGGAAAGAGATTACCATTTCAAAAAAGAGATAAAGCCATTGATCTAAGGCTTATCCTTGTTTTTTTGGCTTGATTCTTTAAAAAGAAGTGAAGCCCCCAAGAGAAAGCTTGGCCACCAAGTTGAAGCGGGTAATCTATAAGAGAGGATGAAGATTAGGGAAGCTCCAAAGCTTCTCAAGGGATAATAGAATTACACTAATTTGAAGATTATACTGGCATGTAAATACACAAAGATGAAAATACAAAGGAATGAGGGTCTATTTATAGGTGAGGGAGGCCACTAACCAAGTCCGACTGGGATCTAGAGGCTTCCAGCTTCAGTTTGATCCATTTTGGAGACAAGTTTTAGACCAGTTTGGTTCACCTTTTGATCTAGTGTTTGAAAGAGGAGAAAGGAGAGATAAAAAATATCTCATTTTTTTGAATTAAAAATGTGGAGTTATGATGTGAATTGGGTGCCTCCTTCATGAGCCCCCTCTCTTATTGAGGTGTCAGAAATTCACTTTTTTACTAATAAACCTTATTTTTAAACTAATAAACCCAGTACTTAGTCAACTCTTCATCTTATGTGAGAATTTACTCCTTTTTGGGGATTTTCTTTTATTCTTGTATTTTTCTCATCCCAACACTTCGATTAACCCCATTGGCCCATTTTAACACTCTTTGGACCTTAATCAATTTTTTTAAAAATGTAGACCCTCAGGTCTCCAATACACATATTCAATATTTAATTTCTAATGCACATTGGAAAATTCTTTTTGAAGTTCTATTTCAAGGGAATTTATCTTAAGTATAAGAAAAAACTTTGTATCCAAAAATATCTCAAAACTGTATTACCTCTCTCTAGACCAAACACAAGGGAAAACAATGTTTTCTTGCATTCTGAATTAGGGAATGATTACAGGGGACTGAGAGAAGAGCTTATACATCTTTTAGGGATGAGGAGAAACCTTACACCTATGGCCATTCTTGGATGGCCTCATGGCCACTATTTCAGTAGGCAGCACTATGATGCACTTTAAAGTAAAATAGTGAATATTTTAGGCCTTGGGGTCATGCAGGAATTGTCCTTGCACCTATTGTGCATGAAAAGAATGGCCCTAGGGTCATTCTTGGATTCCCCATGTCCATGCCAAAATGACCTTAAGGCCCTAGGGTCATGTAAGAATGGCGCTTGGGCCATTGTTCCAGCTATTCTTCCACATGTTATGCATGAAAAGAATGGCCCTAGGACCATTCTTGGATGCCCCATGTCCATCCCAAAATGACCTTGACCCCATGGGGTCATGCAAGAATGGCCCTCGGGCCATTGTTCTAGCCATTCTTCCACATGTTGCGCATGAACCCCATGTCCATCCCATGGCCATTCCAAAATGACCTTGACCCCATGGGGTCATGCAAGAATGGCCCTAGGTCCATTCTTTCCACCTATTGTGCATGAGAAGATTGGCCCTATTGCCATTCTTGGATGCCCCATGTCCATCCCAAAATGATCTTGAGACCTTGGGGTCATGCAAGAATGGCCCTTGGTGGGCCATTCTTCCACATGTTGTGCATGAAAAGAATGGCCCTATGGCCATTCTTGGATGCCCCACACAGCCATTCCACAATGACCTTGAGGCCTTAAGGTCATGCAAGAATGGCCCTATGGCTATTCTTCCACATGTTGTGCATGAAAAGAATGGCTCTATGGCCATTCTTGGGTGCCCTTGGATTCCCTAGGGCCATTCGTACTGTGCATGAGAAGAATGGCCCTATGGCCATTCTTGGTGTCCTAGGGGCATTCCCAAATCTAAAATTTGAATTTCAAACTAGATTTTTTTCCCCGAATTCCCAAATCAAATTTGAAATTTGAATTTCAAATTCAAATTATAATCTTCCCACCTTCCTCTTTCGTGCATAATGTTTTTCCCTTCTCCCCATATCAATTTTAAAATTTGGATTTGAAACCACCCTCATCCGTAATTTTCCCACCCATCTACGTCTAATGCTTCTACGCTACATGTTCGCTTAATTGACATTTGGAGTGCTACCAAGAATCTAGCTTGGCCCTAGGACCAAGCTACCAAGAACAAATCAACATTCTCTGTGATGGTAGCTTGGCCCTAGGGCCAAGATACCATCACTAGAGTAACACCATCTTTGTTGGTAGATTGGCCCTAGGGCTTTGTTGGTAGATTGGCCCTAGGGCCAAGCTGCCAACAAAGATGATGAAGATTTGTTCATGTGGTAGCTTGGCCCTAGGGCCAAGCTTCCTAAGGCTAAGCTTCTAAGAATAAATTAACATCCTCTTTGCTAGCACCTTGGCCCTAGGGCCAAACTACCATCACCAAAACAACACCATCTTTAAACATTTGGGAGGAAATTCAAATTTGAGATTTTGGGGTAAATTTGAATTTCAAATTGGAGATCTCTCTTAAGAGCTATGCAGGAGCTCTCATTAGCTCTTATTTGTACGAGCTATGCATAAGCTTTTATTTGTATCAGCTATGCATGATCTCTCTTAAGAGCTATGCATGGGCTCTCATTGCATCTTGTTTGTATGAGCTATGCATAAGCTCTTATTTGTATGAGCTATGCATGATCTCTCTTAAGAGCTATGCATGAGCTTTCATTAGCTATACATGAGCCTTCTTCCATAACCTCTCAAGAGTTGTACATGGGCTCTTATGAGCTATGCATAAAGAGATCTTCCTTTCATAAACTCTATTGCATAAACTCTCCAACTATGTATAAAGAGAGCTCTCTTGCATAAGCTCTCATGAGCTATGCATAAAGAGAACTAACTTCCTTGAATGAAAATTAAACCAAATTCTTTTTTGTGTGTTCTTTTAATGTTAATGTAAATAATATTTAGGTCATCTCCACTCTTTAATGCAAATGTAGAGCTATGCATGCTCCATTTTGCATATATAAAGCATACATATATAAAGCACACATAGCTCTATGTATGTATACATAAAATATACGTAGCGCTATGCATGCATATATTGATCTACACTACTTTGTGCACTTTTGTTAGCTAGAAAAAAGGTGTTAAGAAGTTCTTCTCTCTCCAAAAGTAGCGAGATGTTAGACGTGAAGAAGAACAAGATATCCATGATGTCTTTGTATTTTATCTTTTAAGGAAAACAAACATCTTTTAAAAACTTAAATTTACTGCTCATTTGCATGTATGCATGCAGCTTGAAGTAGTGGATCGAACTCATTTATAGAGGATGAATATGTTTTTGTATTGTAGCAAGGTTTGGAAGCTCTCTTTACAAGGTTGTATCGTGAAGAAGGATATATTAATATTTATGAAGGCCCTAGTTGGCAAGCATGGCAAGTAAGTCCTGAACCTATAACCCCTTTATTTTTTGAATTGTATTTCACTCGTGTTAGTTTTGTTATATTATAGGATCATGTTACTACAAACAATGGCTATGTGCAATTGAAAAGTAATGGAAATGTTCAACCTCAAAACAATAGAAATGTGAGAGCTGAGGATGAAGCTACAAGGGGTGATAATAATCAAAATGTGTAAGAGGAGAGAGAATCAAAAGCGATAAGTAGTGTTGATATTATTATCTCCCACTTTGTAACTCGTCATTTGGCAATTTTGGATAATATTATATTTTGTCACAATGTTTTATGTTTTTATGCTTTTTTGTTCTATGTTTATGATTATGTTGCATGCTTCTATGTTCATGGTTAGTTGCATGCTTCTATCTTTATGTTTTTTTGTTCTATGTTTAGGTATTCCATCTATGTTATGTGGCCTCTATTAATATCAGGTAAAACAACAAGACACTAATAAAATAGTATAAGTATAAATGGGTTGGCGAATGTTTTATATATGAACCTAAAACTTTAGAAAACTTGGGTGAACCTTTGAAATTTTCTATCTTATATGGTAGTATGTAGTGTACTTTTGGTGAATTTATTTCCAAAGCCCACAAAAAACTTAAAAAATTGGGCAACCTTTTCTTTAAAAAATTCTGCTGAAATAGTTTGACAATATTAAAGACCCCTCTAAAATTGCCCTTGGGCTAAAAATAGCCCCTAATTGTTTCCTTGATTAATATTCTCATTCCCCATCATACATGCTTTTTAAGGCACCCCCATTTATTTATGCTTTTATATTTTTAATGTTTATTGTATTAAAAAATAAAATAAAATAGAGATAGAATGGGAAAGAAACATCCCCTCCATTTTATCCCCTTTTTTTTCTGGCATTAATCTAGAGTGTCGTTATACATGAGGCTATGCACATGGCTATACACAAGGCTATGCATGTGGCTATACACCTGACTATACACGCCTATAGCTGAACGTTCATATAGGCACGTGTATAGCTATGTCACACAATTTTTCACTTTTATATTAAATCCTTTGTCTAGACACTGCTATGCCTACCTTCTCTTGTGGTGTCGACTACTTGTGTAGCACCATTGCTTTGACACTAGTGCTTCATTGAACTAGTTCGGAGTATTGTGGACATGTTTTATAAAGACATAGAGGGCTCACCATCTTTTCTCTTGAAAGATTAGGTTCTTGACTGCCTCTGTAGCACCATTGCTTTGCCACTAGTGCTTCTTTGAACTACTTCGGATATGCTTTGTTATAATTACCTACCCATTGCTGTGCCACTAGTCCTCATTGCAGTAGTTCGGATATGCTTGTTATAATTACCTAGCCGTTTTATCTTGTTGTTCTAGCTTTTAGGGACGCTTTTTCTAACGCAGTATGTATAAACATTGTACCCTCTTGGTCTCATAGACTATTATTTTACCCTTTCAAAGATGTTAACTTTAATAGGTGTGCACGTGAAATGTTACGCTATTGGATAGCGTTTAAACTAAACTTCCCGTATCTTAATTATGCACACGGAGTTCTATGAGAGGCCCCATTATCTTAATTATGCACCCGTGGTTCTGTGAGAGGCCTCATTACCTTGACTATACATAGTTCCATCACTTTCATGAGAGTCTGCAGGACCGTGATATGCATTACTACGCGTACCTGCATGGGATCCGAAGCTTTAACGTATTGATCATGCAATTTCATGGGAGGCGTCCTCATCTTGACTACACCCCCTCTAATTCTACCTGGCTACTTTCATGATCACGAGAGATGGCAAGAGGCTCTTCTTTTCACACCGAGCTGGACAATTCATTTCACGCGTCCTCTTTCATGGCCATGCATTGAGGCTCCTCCTTTCACTTAATTCTGGGCGCTTATCTACTGCAGGATACATATAATAATGTTAGCTGAATGTGTAAAAATGTCATGTTTCAAAATACTCAGTTTCTAAATATATCTAGGAACTCAGCGGAGCTGCTAGCCATCAGCGTGCGTGATCATCACATAACCCTACTTCATACGATAAAGTACACAGAATCGCGAAGCTCGCGTGATCATCATAAACCTGTTCCATACGATCAAGTACACACAATAGTGAAGCTATAGAGCTTTAATTAGTACGTGATCTAACAGCACCATCGACTTTGTGGATAACAGCTCGAGTCGATACATTACTATCGATAAAAAGTATACCTTGGAATTCTCGATTTGAGCTAAATATTGCATTTCATCTATTAAAGTCGGTATCTCGAAGGGCTTGATAAAAATATTGAGATCGTCCTATGGAATGAAATATTTTTACTCAAGAACAAGGGAACCTTCCACATTATGTGCTTTGTGAGTAATCTACCACATTCTATAAAGCCATAGATTCGGGTCTAAGACTCTTTTATATTACCTGTTTGTCAAGGCTAAAGAAAATAGACATGTATTTATTATTTTTGTGGATATATGGATATCATTTTTTTCATAGATATGTATCCACGGTTTTTTTGAGAGTATAAATATCATTCCTTCCATGTATACATGGATTAGAAGAATTATTTAACACCCTTATAACTATAACTCAAATACATTGATAGCCGATTATTTAGCACCCTTATAACTATAACTCAAATACATTGATAGCCGATAAATGATGCACCTCCTTCAAATTTAGAGACTAAGTTAACCTGATTAAAGAGTGTTCTCAGCTTATACAGTCAAACGATATCGTACATTTTCTCATGACCCAAGAAAGGTTTTGACCCATTCTTAGAGGGCATGGCCACACACTAGTATTGTAATATGCTTATACTCTTCATATATCTAAACAATTTTACCACATTATGAAAACAAATTATAAATTGAGAAACAAATCCCAATCTTTTGAAAGCAAAAGGAAAAAAAACAACAAAAGACTGCAGAAGAACAAGTACTGGGATCAAGTTGCCAAATGAGCTAGGATCCCCTTACACAATCAAAACATGGGGGATTCTAGCACCATGAAATCCCCAAATGGCATGTATATAACAAGTTGGACAAATTGTGAAGTTAATTATGGCTGACCTTGGCTTTGTGGGTGTATGTATGTGTGTTGGTCTTCAAGAGCCTGGCCAGTGGAAGCTTGCCTTGACGTAGCACACAAAGCTTGTGTAGCATGAGCACCTCATGTTGGATATGATCAAGCCATTTATTATGTTTTTGTGACAATGATCATCATCAGTAAGGGGGTCTGGCACCGGCGGCCGCCCAGGCGTAGACATCAGGAGCGAGTTGGCAATTGGAGAGGAGATTAGGGGGCACGTTGAAGAGGGCCATGTTGGTACCGCTGCTGTTGTTAGCCATGGAGGCCTCATGCGGAGCGAGAAGTTGGGCGGCATGTGAAATGGCGCTAAGACCACCACCACCGATACCTCCAGTTACACCGCTACCAGGTGCAGCTATGTTTGGCATGCTGCAGTCGTCGTCGTCGAGAGGGAGGCGGTCGTAAGAGGCGTTGAGAAAAGAGGAGGCCATGACGACAACGGGGCCGGATGCCACGAGCGCGCCCACAACGCTTCCGCCAACCACCTGGCCTTGGCCGCCTGCGAGATAGATAGTGAGCCCAGTGGCGCCGGGCGGGGCGGGAGGAGGCAGAAAGGCGCCGGACAAAGAGAGGATTTCAAAGCGACCATGCAAAGTTACTGTGGCCCCGGGTGCCGCCGGCTGTCTTAGGGTTACGTTAGTGACTGTCCCGCTGCCGCTTAGGACGCAGACCCCTCTCTGTCTCCGGCGCGCAAAGGTGGCCACGCTATCGGCCACATCGCACCCGCTCGCCACCTCCAGCACGTGCGCCCGCAGCGCATTGGCGCTGTCCCTTGTTATTATTATCGGCGGCTTTGGCTTGTTCTTGGATCCGGGAGGCCTCCCCCTCGGTCTCCTTGGCCCTTCCCCTCCTGCCTCCCCAGTTGTTGTCACCAACGCCTTACTGTTATTGTTGTTATTGATGTTGGTGTTGCCGCTTGTCCCCTCCTCATCCGAATTGTTGCTGTTGTTTGCTCTCATATGCTGATTATGATGATGATGATGATGATGATGATCCCTTAACATTCCAGATGTCTGCGCTAAGTGTGCAGCTAGTGCTATTGACCCTAATTGTTCTCCATGACCTGCCATAACAGCAATCGCTTTATCCGGAGCGTTTAATCCTCCTTAATCACAATCATCTAACATCATCACTAACTTATTACCATGAAAAACTCATACTAGAGGAAGAAGGATGCGGCTTCTCCCTGAATGTTGTATATTTATTACTATTCATAAACAACAAACACTTAAAGGTGGAGGAGGAGGAAGAGGAGGCTTCAACCTAAATGGAGAAATATCAGCTTATATATAGCAAATATTCAAGGAGGAGGCTAGCTCACACAGTCATATGGGTTGAAAATGAAGAAGAACTGTAGATTTTTCAACTTTTACAACAAATGCTCAGGAAGTGAAAAGCTCGATTGGAAGAAGAAGATAACTTTATTGTAAGAGATCAGAAAGAATACAGATTGGGACTTATGATCAACGGGAGAAGAAAGAGAGGAACTCCAATATTTAGTTCATGACGCCTTAATATTCAAGCATCAGAAAGGTAAGGTAGTACATCATATTGTGAGAGGAAAGTGTACTGAGAGAATGGAAGTGGCCTCACAAAGATCTCTCTCTCTCTCTCTCTCTCTCTCTCTGGTATATTGGAAAATTACAAGACAGCTAGGCTACCTACAAGCTTTCTGTAACTACCAACGTAGCAAGTTAAAGAGAGCTGCGAGCAAGGTTGAGAACTAGCTATTGGCAGCAGTGGGAAGAAAGGGGGGTGGGAGCTGGAAGGTGATCATCAAAGAGGCAAAAATAAAAGAAAACAAAGAGTAGTAGGAGAAATTTAAGAAGAAGAAAAGAAATTAGGGAGTAAGGTACCACCAAGGTGGGATCACATAAAGGAGAAGCAAGCTGGTGCAGTTCGGAAAAATACTAGAAAAAGATTTTGAGTTAAGCAAAGGGAGGGCAAGGCGAGGAGGAAGACGAGAAAAGAAGGGCAGCAAGTTAGCGACAACAACGACATCATGGGCTGCTAGGTTTTCAATACGGATTCTTGATATATGGGCTGCTAGGTTTTCTATATATATATATTATATATTATATATTATAGGTCACCACTTATTTAAAGAACTCACCTTTTTCTTTCATTGGATTAGGTTTAATTTCTACCATTAAAGAATACAGGAGATTGCTTTAATATAAACGTAACCATCCAGTTATTCATTTAATAAAGTCGTAAGTATTGCATTTCCACGTCATAACACACGAGATTTGTAAGAGCTAACGATTCCCTCTTGGAGGACAACCCTTCATAAGATGGTGTTCATGTGGTCTATGTATGTCTTATGGAGATGAGCAATCATGGAGGACACCCCTTCATAAGATGGTGTTTATGTGGTCTATGAATGTCTTATGGAGATGAGCAATCATGGTTGCCATACTACACGCATTAGATGTTCTTTGCAACAGTGTACTACTCTCCACTTCCTACATCTATGATGATGTGCCATGACAAAGTATACACTAGGGCAAGCTCCTCCTGGGCTATAGCACAACGGTAGCGTCCCATGTCTCTCTGGAAGGAGGTACTGGGTTGGAATCTACCCTCTACCTTGATGGTAGCTAAAATTTGGTACCCTCTCTTGCATATTTCTTTAGCGTCTCTTGTCTCTCTGGAAGGAGGTATAGGGTTGGAATCTACTTGATGGTAGCTCTCTCTTGCATATTTCTTTTTAAAGGATACGCTTGGGCTCCTCAAAGCCTGATCATTTTGGTGAAGGGATATTGGATGCCATAGACATCAACTTTACTCAAGCACATGATTCTTTTATCATTAATTGTGCATGGTGTTCACTCCAAGTGGTCCGGCGATGCCGCACATGCAGACATTGTTCGCGGCTTCTCTATTGCTTTGATTGGCAAAAGTGTGGTACCTCTTGTTGTACTTAAGTGTGTGAGTGTGACTTTCCTAAGAAAATTTGAAAAAATAATCAGTAAAGCATAAAATGGAACCACACTAGTAATGTATGTCTTATAACCTTGAAACCTTCTTTAAAGCTAATGAGGTCACTTTTCAAATATGTTTCTCTGTGTCAACCATAACCGAAATCTCTTGCCTACATGAGCAATGCTAATGCCAAGCTATAAACTACTCCAAGCGACCAAGTAATATTTCTCAAGTAATGGAAGGCCTTGATTATTATTAGCATAGCTACACATAAAAGGTTACGTATGAGAGCCACGGATAAGTTAATTTAGGACGTTGTAATAATTTAGAAATAGGGGAAGAGAAACCAAAATTTTAATTATCTTTTACAAGTCAAACCACAATTATGGAAGCCTATCTGAACAACGTACTAGGTGGATCGGACGGCCCTCGTTGCACCAACCCTGAAATCGAGTCCTCGTTAGATCTTGTCGGCCATGCAAAAGCAACAGCACCACTTCTAATCAAGCTCTAATTACCTTACTAATAGACATAACGTCTAGGGTTACACTCCTAGAATCGCTCTAAATGTCTTTCTGTACAACCCTAAAACCGATTTTAGGGTTACAACCCTAAGATCGCTCTAAATATCCTTCTGTACATTACTGTATTTTAGTCCCAAAAGAAAATTTAAAATTTATGCCGTTACGTATGTTGTACTCCGCCGCTCCAACAGAGCTATGGTCTACTTGTAGTATAGTATGGTGTGTGAACGCTTTCTCCACCTTTTGTTCCAATTGAATCCTTGCAGAGATCCGTTTTACAAGGCCATATTTTATTTCAATCGAGACATCGGGAGCAAGCTAGCAAGCATAGTTCATTATTATATTGTAAGGTTTCGCATTAAAATAAATTTAAGGGTGATATCAATGAACAGTAAAAAAATGCGGAGCTTGGGGAAATTGAACAGTCAACCGCATGCAGCTCCACCAGCGGCGAAGTAGGCTTTCTTTTGTCAACAACAACTTTGATCAGACGATAAAAAGGTACCCCTCTTTTGAGCCTTTTTTTTGGCTTCACCTTGCAGTCATCCTTGAAGGTATGCGTGCATGCATTGTAGTTCAATAACCAAGTAAGGCAAATGTTTATTAAGTTGCTGCAAAGACTTGGCGCCACATACGTTAAAATGAATTAACCTAAAGTATCAACTTGCCATATAATTATTAAAATGGGTTGTGCAGAAGGGAAAAAGGTGAGTTTGCAGCATGTTGTCTGAAGCAGAGGAAGACAAATAGCTTGAAAAATCTGGTGCAAGAATCAATCAAAACAAGATGGGTAGATTGATAGATGGGGTTTTCAATATACCTCAAGAATCACGTCAATCAAGGTCATATTAAATTTATCCCAACTACCACCCTAGGGAATGGGAGTTTCATAGTGGCCAATCTTTTCATTACTAATTAGTAGTTAATATAAATGGCCTTCTCATAAACAGCCTAGTTCCTCTCTCTTTTCATAGTTTCGAATAAGGGGCAACTTAAATTAAGAAGTTAAGAAGACAGTTACAACATAAATTAAGTAGTTAGAGAAGACAGTTACAACATATAGAGAAGACAGTTCCTCTCTTTTCATAGTTGCATAGTGGCCAATCTTTTCACTACTAATTAGTGGTTAATATAAATGGTACTAGCTTACATAGCATTAATTAATGATTAGAATTTAGTGTCCTTAATCCTCTCGGCCATGGGGTCCTTTAACTGTCTTCATGCATGGATTGCAACAAGGTGAAGGACCCATTCAAATTAATGAATGAGAAGATTGCATTGTTCCCTAGATGTCAATCAGTCACAAATAAGATGGGAAACCTACAGGGGAGCAAATCATCATTTACGCATAGTCTCTACTAAACAATTCTAGCAGTACTGTCGGATTACATGGCAAAATACTTGAATAAAATATACTTGGGCACCTAGAGCTCGAAGTTTCCGTACATGGCATGTATTTACTATTGTTTTACATGAAATTGTTTCTTTCTATTTGCACTCTAGAAAGGCTTTGATGTTTTCCCCAAATTCTGAACGTTAATGTATTCGCCTTCTTCATTGGTTTTTCCATGATGTATTATAATATATCGTGTGTTACTCAAAAACATTTATATTTCAATCCGGCATTGTGGAAAGCTCATTTGAGTTTTGATATGGAAGAATCTCTTAGTTCACGCCCGTTATATATTGACATGAATTCATATCTACCTAGGATCCCTCCTAGGACCAAAAATGACACAGGTGTTTGGTCAGTCAACCCATTAAAAAAAAGCTTTAAGAGTGAAGCTCGTTCAATGCCATGGGACAATCGGACATTTAAATCACTCGCCTTACTAAGATGTATTATCCCAAGGTTTAAAATGCTTTCAATTGCTTTGAATAATCTAATGTTTCACACAACTTAAGCTTAAGAGTGAAGCTCGTTCAATGCCAATATGGGATAGGAGGACATTTAAATCACGCTAAATATATATTATCCCAAGGTCTAAAATGCTTTCAATTGCTTTGAACTATCTTTCACACGTCCACACTCTTTGACTACTTCTTTCCTTTTAAATCACCAAGGCAAAATCAAGCATGCATAGTAGTGCTTATTATTTCAATTCCCAAGATAACGTTTCTCTTTCAATTTATCTTATCATTGTTTGTTGACATTCTCAACTTTCAAAACTAAAGGAGATAAAAGCCTCAATCATACATTTGAGTATTTAAAACCTTATTTATCTTCATTGCCAATATAGGTTTATTAAGATGCATGGCAGATTTTAGACAACTAATATAACTTCTCTTTCATTAGTGTTGACTCGGATCTCTTCCTCTTATGTTGACTTTAGGGAAGAAATCTTTTGACATGCTATAACAAATTCGATGTATAATGTGTAATGTGCTAGAGTATTGATTGGAGGCAAAGTTGAGATCGACAATTAATTTAGTGCCATAGACTTATTTTTAAACCTTCTTACAAATCTCACAAGTGATCAACTACTGGTGCAAGTGTCTCTAGGGAAAAAAGTGTGTGTTTTCATATGCATGTATGTATGTGTATGTGCCTATGCACCTATTTGCAGCATGCTTGATAATAGATGTCATCATGATGTGATTCTCTAGATTGAAGTATTCCTCGACAACCAACATTGTCTTTAAGATCTATATGTAACCTTTTTTTGAATTGTTTTGATGTTAACATTAATCTAGTTATTCATGCTAAAGTGTCAGAACTCTCTCTCTCTCTCTCTCTCTCTCTCTCTCTCTCTCTCTCTCTCTCTCTCTCTCTCGGTGCGTAATTTTTCTCCAAGCTATTATGATGATAATATTTATCTCTACATGGATGATGTGATGGGAATATTCCATGCATTGCTTTAGTTGTATTTGATGCTTCTGAGGTGATTTATATAAATGCCCAAGACACAAAATGATAATGAAAAACTACGTAGGCATGATTTTGTCTAGAAATTAAATGGCTCAAAAATAAAAGCACTCAGAATAATAAATTTTTACATACAAGCTCAAATTCACCTTCATGTTCCTAATTTTATCTTTTTTTCCCTTGAAATAGTTATATAAAGATGTAATCTAGAAGAACCAAATTGTTAAAAAAAAACAGTTTCTACAAGCCACAACTTGTTTTTAGCGAAGCCATCGAACTATTAGGTCATTAAAGTCTTAAGGCATAGGTTGGCCACTCTCAAATATACATTGCAATTTTTATTGCATCTAAGGATAAGTTTTTTTAGGTTTTATTGCATCCAAGGATAAGTTTTTCTATGATTTATCAAATGTTTAGTATTCTTAAACACAAATCCATGTTCAAATGTTGATGATTTTAGTGTTCAAACAACAATTCTCTCTTTTGACATTTAATATGTTAAGTAAAAAACTTGAGCTGCACAATTGGTAAGACCTGTAAAATTGTTCAAATTTGGTAAAATAGCGTGGCATATGTTACTACTACTTGTGAAACATTGAATAATCATTAAGCAACATTGAGGTTCATTTGTGAGATCTCAAATAAAGGTGAACGCCCACTACTCTGATGGGACAACCACAATGGGCTCATGCTTGGCGTGAAGATAAAAAAGGCACTTTGATTGGAGTGGAATCTTGGAGGCCATGTGAAAGCGGTGTACGTCGGAAAGAGAAGGCTTGGCGGCCATTGTGGATATGGAAAGGAGCGATTAAGAGACCAAAGGAAGATGATGCACTCATTCATGGAGTTGGAAAGCTAAGCTGACCAATTTAAAGTAAAAGGAGGCATGACAGATACAGATGATTAAAATAGTTGAAAGTATAATAACTTAACAATGGTGGGGGAGAGGGAGGACACGGGGGAGTGGGCCAATGTGCACGAAAGATAATGAAAGCAAAGCTGAGAAGGATAAACAAATTACTAGGCATATAATAGAAGCATGTGCACACCACTACCACACTCTCTATTGGGGAGACAACATGAACTGTGGGAGATGTGGGTTGAAGTGCCATGGGAGAAGATAAAGTGGAAGTGAGAAAAGGGAGGACACACATTTCTACGTGAAGCAAGGGAGGGTGAAGGTGAAAGATAGTGCTACATGATCTATTTTTGTCCCAAAGGGTAGATTGATAGTGCTATATGATTAAATCATTTGTTAATTTTATGAGGGCAACGGCTTAGCCTTAGAGTATACTTTTTTAGAGGGATGAAGTCAAGCCATGAGTTGTGATGCCTTACATGGTTAGATGGGAACATGGGGGAGAGATGCTATGGGCGATGTGCTGGGGGACCACTTCACGTGATACAAAGATTCAAAGTTACAGATGGCGGCAAACTTGCCGAGGTGATATATCCAATTTTAACTCGGCAAAGCAGGCAGCTATGATTGTCGTGATCCGTGGCCATGAGTCCCTCTCATGCACATGGGGATGGTGGTACTCGTGGCAAAATCTTATTGGCGTAAAAAATGGCGTAGCTTAATAAGACTCCACGTGGGTGGCCCCAAGGCTCCATGCTCCCCACCACCACGGGTGTGTATTCTTTTCCAATATATTGCGGTCTGGATTTGAAAGAACTTTCGAAGGTTATACCTTTCGTAACACCTTCCATTTCCATAAGTGCCCCCAGCATTTACCTTCCTTTCTACCCTCCGTGTAAACGACTGCCCACCATTTCCCACATCCCACTTAGCTGCTTCTACCTATGCCTAGTTATTGTGCATAGCATCACACACAATACCTCAAAGACGTGAATATGTCCACTCCTTTGCCTATGCTCGATGCACCAAAAAAAGAAAAGAAAAGCTTGGCACTTTTACACAAGGATCGAAGCTAAGTCTCTCTCCTTCAAGCAAGGAAAATTGGGCAAGATGTGCAAACTTTAACGAATTTGTCAAGTCCCTCTCACCTTCTTCCCTCTAAGGCCCTTGGATTTTGCTTTTACTAGGCAATTTCTCTATCCAAACCTCTAGTTCTTCTCTTAAATGTAGACTCCATGCATGAATGGTTAACACCACCACCACCTCTCTCTCTCTCTCTCTTCCACTTTACTTTAAATGTAGACTTCATGCATGAATGGTTAATACCACCATCACCTCTCTCTCTCTCTCTTCCACTTTACTTTAAAACATTCAACAAAACCCCCACTATTGTTTCCTCAATTCTTGTGCCACCTTCATTATCACCCCCCTCGTGCATGTGCCCCACTGAGAAGGTCTTCTACCTACCCCCCTCTAAGTCATGGCTTTGCACTAATATGCACGTCATTAGAATTGTGACATGCTAGTGGCTACCCTATCTGTCTAGGCAGCTTGCACAATTGTCGTGCCCATTAAAGTTTTATGTGAAAGGGACTTGATGACTCAGATTAAACCTTTAAAAGAAATGTTCTAGATTCGTAGCGTCCTAGATACGCTAGTAGATGAGACATTAAAGCCTTTATGATGAAATAAAAACTCATAAGAAATTACATCTAGCTCAAACCAAGAAATGGAAAGTTCATGATTCTTTTCAACTTCTTCACGCCCTTAGGTGAACAATTTATAAAAACTAACATGTGAGGAAATGTAAGAGATTAACATGAGCTTAGAACTCAATTTACTTTTATTGAGTCATAGCAAAGAAAGGGTCCTATAGGATAAAGATTTTTAGTAGCTCCTAAGCATGAGATGCCTGTTAAGACTTTGTTCAAACCAAGAGACTTGTGTGGTCAATGTAAACAACACATTATGATGTACTATCAATGTACTAGACTAAATGCTTACACCAAAGTAGGGGTCATCAAATAATGTTACATGATTTCCTAGAGTATTCTAGTGTGTGCTAATATATTCAAAATAAAAAAGAGTTTTCACTTGGATTGACATTAGTATACTTTCATATGGAAATATAAGTAGCTTAATTTACAACCTTATGATAGCACTCTCAAAAGACCTACTACTCTATATTAATCAATTATTTGAATTTACAACACATGGTTTTAAAGACCAACTTCATAAGCTATGAAACAAATCTTCACAAGGATATGACAACTAAGAAAATCTGCATAACATTTGCATATATAAAAGGTAATAAAAAATATGTATATTTTACATGTTTTTGGTGAATATTTACATCTCTTTCCACGTATAGGTACTTTTGAAATGAATTTTTAACAATGCTACTCTTGGGTTCAAAATATTTGATGATAACAAATAGTAAAAACTCCTCTAAATGCATGTAGAGACTCTAACCATAACCAGTACCTAACATTTTTAAGTGACACCCTCGTGAAAAAATCCATGTTTATACACATGCTCAAAACTTGCACATAGTAGCAATATGTATTTAAGTGATTAGATGCACAAGCATACACACACACACACATGCATGTACATAATCCCTATACATATGTACAAGGGAAAAGCACATGCGCTTGCCTAGATGCACACAAACATGCATGACTTTACACAAGTCACACACACACACAACACACACACACACACACACACACACACAAGTGCACACGTTCATACATACATGCTTATACTTGACCTTACCCATCCTTTTTTAAATAGTGATTATAATACTATTTCATTTGACATGCATTGCATTTATTTACATGATTAACAAAAATAGGATTCTTGACTGCACTTTCACTATCAATAAGTTGTTGGATAAAATTGATGAGTACATGGGGATGAGGGATAATATATGAAGCATAACCGTAGGGAAAATATGTGCAAAGGTCAAAGGTGTAATCACTAAGTAGTAAAGTATCAAAAGAGTTCATCCAAGTAGGTAGAAGCCATTCATGGAGAATTTGGTAAGTGAGATAACTGAGGAGAGAATGTAGCTAGTTTTTGATAGCTTACTTATTGATGAGCTAGATTCATGCAGAGAATCATGGGAGGTGGCGATGATTTTTGAGGTAATCAGCTGTGTATTTGCTCCTATTTAAGAGGCAACATCTAATGGAAGAATAATCTCACATTTTATATCATTATGCTATTCGTGTATTGAGTACATTTTCTTACTCTTAATCTCTCAATGTTGTGCACACTTAATCTTAATCCACCATGTTGATCCTTGTATTCGATCCACCATGAAATCTAACATGGTGTTAGAGCCTTGTTATTCATTTTGTCTTCCACCTCTGCTGCCAACTAGATATGTGCTTCACTGTTCGCTTCAATCTCATGCGATTTGCTATAGTGCACGCCTACAAGGCCACGTGTCGATCATAATTGTTATCACTCTTCCCCGACAACCTCCTGCAGCATGCTCTCTTAGCATTGTACTACACAAAACTTCATGGAGCACACTGACTTCCTCATCAGTTCCATCAGTACTATACTAGAGCCACACAAAGGCCACATGCCCTATTCATCTCAGCTGAAGCACCCACGACTACTACGGAAGTCCTTTCTTTCCATCATGTAGCTGACTCCGTGTGCCACTTTCTCTTTTGATTGGTGCAGTGCTTCAGTTGTTGGTGTCTAAAATTATCAAGCATCAGCATAGAGTTACAATCCGGTGTGGGAACATCTAACAAACTTGATGTTGACAGTTAGATGACCTGCTAACAGTAAGACGACTTGCTCCTGACAATCAATAACCTGCTAACTAACACCTACTTTCTCGTTAGGTTTAATTTTTTGGTTGGGTTTACGTTTTTTGCAGGTTTACTTTTATGGGAGGGTTTAGTTTCTCTGAATCAACTGACGAAGTCCAAACATTGAGTCAGATTTTAGAGTCAGCTATCTGATTTAGCTACCTGAGTCAGATTTTGGAGTCAGCTACCTATGTCAGTTGTTAGAGTCAGCTGCCCAAGTTAGCTCTCTCAAATAGTTGTTTGAGGTAGCTGTTTCAATCAGTTGTCAGAATCAGATTTTATTCCACATTTATTCTCTTGCATATCTAATTTTGGGAGGGCTCATTACCTAAATAATTTTAAATTAATTTTTACATTAGCTATTTATTCTCATGTAAAAGGATTAGACATTGCCTCTGTGAGATAATACCTTCCCTAATGGCCACCAAGATAGATAAAGGAACAAGCTTTCACATATGGTAGACCAAGATCAAAAAGAAAAACACTACTGGCACCACCATGTTCCAAGATGAGGCCTACTTCACAAAGAAGCACTTCAACAAGGGATCTACATCAAAGCCAACATTCAAAGACAAAGGAGAGATTAAGTGTCACTTTGTGGTAAGCCTCCACACTTTGAGAAAGATTGCTACACCAAGGAAAGGGTATCTAAAAACCTGGTGGAGAATGAAGATGAAGAAGAACCTGCTGATGCTGTGGCCTCTCATGAGGCCAATTTTGTTGACTATGAATGGGCCCTCTAAAGAGCTCATATGGATCCTAATTCATATGAAAATCATGTATGCGGATTGAATCCTCTTATTTTGTAAACCAATAGACCAAAATTGGAGTGAGATATGAGGAGTCTACTACCAATGCAACTAGAGTGAGTTTCAGGTCCGGGTCATAGGTGTTGTCAATGATGCTGAGAGTGGGCAAGCCATGAAGCTTCCCATGGATTGTTGCCAGGGTTGCGGGCCATTAATTTGAGGGAGGGATTGTTGGATAAAGTTGATGAGTACATGGAGATGAGGGATAATATATGAAGCATAACCTTAGGGCAAATATGTGCAAAGGTCAAAAAGGTGTAATCACCAAGCAATAAAGTATCAAAAGAGTTCATCCAAGTAGGTAGAAGCCATTCATGGAAAATCTAGTACGTGAGATCATTGAGGAGAGAATGTAGCCAATTTTAACAGCTTACTTGACAAGCTAGAACCAAGGAGCAAATTATGGGAGGTGGTAGTGATTTCTAAGGTAGATTCTTAACCTCATCTCTCTGATGTAATGAACTGTATATTTGTGCCTATTCAAGAGGCAACATTTAATGTAAGAATAAGCTCACATTGTATATCATTATGATGTTTATCTGTTGAGTACATTTTCTTACTATTAATCTCTCAATGTTATGCACACTTAGTCTTAATCCACCATGCTTATCCACAGTCATCATGAAATCTAACTTCACAACATTTTAGACCAATTTTAATCATCCAAGTCTTTGTTGCCAACTTCTTTTGTCTTTTTGTCTCCTCCTCTGTGATTTTAGTTATAGTTACACAAACACACACACACACACATTGTAAGCTCCCTCCCTCTCAATTCCATTTTCTTTTTACAAGACACTTATGTTGTAAAAATTAGACTTGAGAATTTTGATTAGAAAAGAAGCTAGAAAATTTCTCAAGTTGTGCATTGTAAGGGAATATAATAATATTTTTTTATTATCAAACTAAAAAATGCATAATAATAGATATTTTTTAAGCTTTACAAGGTAATGGTATAGTAAATAATAGACAAGAAAATTTTTATTAGATGATGAGCTAGAAAAATTCTTAAGTAGAGCATTATCAGGGGCCATGGTGATAAATCTTGATTTTAAGCTGGGCAAGGTCCATTAGGAATTTATCATAAAAAATTAATAAATTATTTTTATAATTTTAAAAAAATTACTCTTGGGGATATTAGTAAAGGGTGAAATTTAGCCTTGTGCAGGTGGCCATTCACGCACCTACGTGTGTACAAATTTAGCCTTGTGCAGGTGGCCATTCACGCACCTATGTGTGTACAAATTGTAACCTTAGCCATTTAGACCATATTAATAAGGGGCATGAATAAGGGGCTACCTTAAGGGGCGTGCTTATCCATTCTCAATCATGTGTCCCCAATACCTCATTATCTAATGGGAAGGATTCTTCTCACCTCACCTCTTGCCATCTTGATTCCATGGGAGGCCACAACCACCCACCTTTTCCCCAGCCTATTTAGGCGTGTCTGGATGCTTCTCTTACTTTTCACATTGGCTAAAAAGTGTGCCTACTTCTCTCCTCCCTGGTGTGAGCCTTGGGGGGTTCACTATAAGTAAACCCTCTGTATCACGTATGTTCAAGGCCTATTTTAAAAATCCCTTATCTATGATTTTTTCATGAATAAAACATACCCTTTTTACCTCCTTTAAATGGCACCCTTCTGTATGTAAAAACTGTGTAAAGAAAGGATTTTAAAAATCCCTTCTATTGAATCCACATGTTATGCTTTACATATTTATGATTAACCCGCCCCCAAGGTGTGAGATTTTGATCATTACCAAGTCTCTCTCTTAGTGCACTGATTTCCTCCTAGTACTACCCTCTCCACTCATTAGCACTATAAGAGATCAGCCTAATATCGTTGTATATACTAAATGATTTAGAATTAGTTTTTTTTTCCCTAAAATTGGTTGCAATAGTGTCAGTATCACCATCTCGATATGATCATCGTCGGTATTAGATCATCGGTACAATTGTCAATATACTCATCGGTACCGATATCTTTACTGACCACTATACTGATGCTTTTTCTGAAACAAATGCTGATATATATGCATGAAAAGGTACTCAACCAAATACATAATAAGGTTCTCTATAGTGTGAACCCAACTAAATGAGATAGCGCTATAACTATGCCAGTCTCTAGAATGGCTGTCACACAGCCTGTCTCGTGAAGTAGATCATGAGATCGAGTTAACCCCTGGAGCTCAGCCAGTGGCTCAGCGTGCATACAAAATGCCAGTCCTTGAAGCCATAGAACCTAAGGAAGAGTTAAGAAAACTATTAGAGCAAGGATTCGTCAGACCCAGTGTCTCACCTTGGAGTGCACCCGTTTTTTTTTTAAAGAAGAAAGATGGAACGTTAAGACTCTGTATTGACTACAAAGGATTGAATTAATTAACAATTAAAAATAAGTATCCTATTCCTAGGATTGATGAACTTTTGGATTAGTTCAGTGGGACCCAAATGTTCACAAAGATAGATCTCAAATCCGAGTACTACCAAATCAGAATCAAGGAGCAGGACATCCCAAAGACAGCATTCAATACTCGCTATGGGCATTATGAGTTCACAGTCATGCCGTTTGGATTGACTAATGCCCCAGTGACATTTAATCATCTTATGCAGGATATTCTCAGAGAATACTTGGATGATTTTGTTCTTGTCTTCTTTGATGATATCTTGGTATACTCAAAGAGTGCTGCAGATAATGAAGATCATGTGTGCAAGGTCCTGGAAGTCCTAAGGAAAAACCAACTCTTTGCAAAAAAGAGAAAGTGTTCTTTCTCTATTGACCAGGTGGAATACTTAACCAAACTAAGGTTCTTTCTCTATTGACCAAGTATCAAAGGATGGGATTTCTCCTAACCTCGCAAAGATCCAAGCATTAGTAGAATGGCCAAAACCCAAGACAGTAAAGGAAGTCAGAGGATTCCTAGGGTTAACGAGATGGTATAGGATATTTATACCTAGGTATGCTCAGATAGCATCCCCTTTAACTAACCTTCTCAAGAAGAGTACACTTTTTCAGTGGACTGCAATGTGTCAGAGTGCCTTTGACAAGCTAAAGACAGCATTAGTAACCAACCCTGTCCTTAAATTGTAAGATTTTACCAAACCCTTTGAGGTAGTTATTGATGCTAGTGGGTTTGCCTTAGGCAGTGCTCTTATGCAGGAAGGTCATACAGTGGCCTATGAATCCAGAAAACTCAGAACACATGAGAGAAGTTATGCCGTCCATGACTTGGAGTTACTCTCAGTAGTTTATGCTCTCAAGTTGTGGAGATTATCTTTTGGGACAAAGGTTCACCTTGATGACAGATCATCAAGGTTCACCTTGATGACAGATCATCAAAGTCTGAAGTTGATCTTCACCCAAAGGGATCTCAACATGCATCAAAGGAGATGGATGCAGACCCTGTGGGAATTTGATTTTGAAATTAAGTATCGGCCGAGGAAAGAAAATGTGGTTGCAGATGCGCTCTCAATAGAAAAGCCTCCTTGCTTGCAATTACAGTGGTGTCAAATCCATTGATCAGTGAAGCAAAGGAAAAAATCATGCAAGACAAATTCTTTGCCCCTATTGCTACCCTTCTAATGCAGGAAAGCAAGACTCCTCAAGAAATGAGTCGAGTTCTTGGGGACAAATTGGATGAAGGATGCATGTATTATAATAATCGGCTATGTATCTCCAATGATGAGGGAATAAAGGGGAGAATTCTAAGAGAATCCCATGATAGCCTGATAGCTGGACATTAAGGGTTTATAAAAACCTATATGTCTAGCTTCTTCTAGCCAGGACTCAAAAAGGATGTACTTGATCATGTGCGAAAATGCTTAATGTGCCAAAGAGTCAAGATGCCAGGGAAATTGCAACCTCTAGACATTCCATAGATGAAGTGGGAATGTATCAGTATAGACTTTGTCACTGGATTACCTTCAGTACTGTTGAGATTCAAGCTCGATGTCAGTGTGAGACATTAGCTAGGGTTAGTAGAGTGTGGACACAACTCATTGTGTGGTGTGTGGATTATGGATTAGTGCATTATGCTTTGTGTGAGAGTGGACATGGCTTCCCTCTATGGTTAGGGTTTCCAATATACATTAGGGTTTTCTCCTGTGTGTGTGTCTCCTCCTCCTCTACTGTTCTTTCAACATGGTATCAGAGCCTTGTGCTGTTTATTAGGGTTTATGAGTGAGTGAAGAGAAGAGGGAGAAGAAGCTGTGAAAAGAAGCTGTGAAGCTGGCCATTGGAGCTGTGAAGCTTGAAGCACACCAAATACTATCAGATCTGAGAGCTTGGCCTACCGGGTAAGGTCCTCTAAACATCCTTGAGCGTATTGCAGGTGATACAGGCAAAAACAAAGCAAATCAAAGCAAAGCAAAATTCTGGTTTTTGAAGCTTTCCATTAAAGCTTGGCAACATTGATGTATGGTGGAAATACGTGTGATTCTGGAAAAAGACATATGTATTTGACAAAGAGGGATGTAATGGCAACTCTTATGCAAGCCCTATTGTAATTTTGGAGCATTTTGGAAGCATTTGAATGTGTGAAAATTCTGGTTTTTTGAGCTCTTACAAAATAGAGAGAAGGAAGCCCAAAATTGATGCATTTGGAGTGAGTTTTTTGCAAAAATCCAAGCATTGGTGGATTGCACATGTACCTAGGTGTGTTGGGCACCTATAACCATCATCAAACAACATTATAAACCTTCCCAAATCCCCTAATTGCAGGCGGCGTAGCCCATACAGAGGAAACAGGGTAGAATTCTGGTTTTTTGCCCACGAGGAGATCAAATTCTCATTCGGTACTTGATATCTTCCACAACTTCCTTAGCAATTGGATGCTTTACACCTTGGAGAAGAGGGCTATGTGATTTGTTTGGTCAATGATGCTTAATTGAGCTGGGAATGAGCTGATTAAAACAAGCTGTCCACTGGTTGCAGAGAAACAGGGTCATTTTAATTGAGCAATTAATCCTTGGTGTTTTACAAATGGACAAATTCCTCTTACATGGAGTTGATGGACACTAATGCTAAGCTAATGAATGCCTGGTTGCCCAATTTGGACAAATATTGAAGGAATTAGAGCAAATTTTCTACTGGTTTTTCTGGTTTTTTTGGTTTTTCCAAAAACAGAGAAAGGGGTTCTCAAAAATCGATATGTACACATGTCAGATGGTGTTGATACTCAACACTGAAGCTGATTAGGTGTCAATGCAAGTTGCCCATACTTGATTGCACCATTACATTACGATTTGGAGTCTTGGAAGGCGTGTCAATTCAGGGTATCCCGCACTGAGTGAGTCAGTTCATCTTGGATGATTACAGGTTGATTTCCTACATCAAATTTGGAGTTTGTTGGCTACCTTGGAGTATCTGGAACATTCATTGGAGTGTGGTTGAGCTGAGGAAGGCTCATTTACAGATTTGAAGTGTGCGGAAGGTGTATGCATTGAGCAACATGTCGGACAATCCAGTTCAGATTGTTGGTGGATAGGAAGAACTTCCAGGCATGGAAGTACAGGATAAAGAGTTTCTTGAAAGGAAAAGGATTTTGGAACCTCATTACAGGTGCTGAGCCAGAGCCTGAGCTACCTCGGCAACCTACACAGCAGCAGCTTATTGCTCATAAGCAATGTCAGAGAGAGCATTCAAAGTGCTGCATTATTTGTCTATATGCATTTCTGATGCTATGCTCATACACATTCAGGATGCTGAGAATCCCAAAGATGCATGGGATACTTTGGTCAAGATGTTTGATACAGATACGAGTGCTCGCAAGTCTCAATTGCGACAGCAAATACACAATGTGAAAAGGAATAAAAGGAGCATACATGATTATGTGCAAGAAATCAAGAAGTTTGCAGATGCATTGGCCACAATAAATGCCCCCATGCCTGATGATGATTTGGTGGATATTACCTTGCGTGGTCTTGGCAAGGAATACAAATCCTTTGATACATCTATCTCAGTGACGAGTACAGGTCTACCCGACTTCGATGAGTTGGTTTCACTCTTGTTGGTTGAGGAAATCAAGCTCAGTGATTCATTTCTGGATGCATCTACTAGCCATGATGATGGCAGAAATCAGGCTTTCTACTCGCAGAGAGGCTTTAGAGGCAGGGCGAGATTTGCATCACGTGGACGTGGTGGTAATGGTCATGGATGGCAGGATAGGCCTCCACAATAGAATTTTCAGCCTTCATATGGTGCTCGAGGTGGTCGTGGATATGCACCTCAGCGAGGCAGAGGTACCCCTCGTGGTCGAGGACGTTGGCAAGGCCAACAAAATTCTATGCAAGATGTGGAATGCCATTATTGTGGCAAATATGGTCATATGGCGAGAGATTGTTTCCGCAAACAGAATGATTTGAGAGGGGGAAGAGCACAACGTGGTGGTCATTATGGTGGAAACTATGCACAACATGGTGGTAACTATGCATCAAGTAGCAATGATGGAACTGCAAATCATTTGTTTGCCATGAAGCATGTTGTGGGTTCTATGACAACAAATGCTGAGAATGATGATACATGGTATATGGACTCAGGAGCATCAAACCATATGACATGTCATGGTGAATGGTTTGATCATATGAAGCCTATGGATGTAAAAGGCTATGTGGAAACAGGTGATGATACCCAGCATGTCATTACACATGTTGGAAGTGTACCATTGGTCATGCACAATGGTCAGACAAAGTCTATGTCAGATGTGTTATACGTGCCTTCTATCATAAAGAGCTTGGCCTCAGTTGGTCAAATGGTGGAACAGGGATTACAGGTTTGTTTCAACGAGCATGGATGCTTCGTTGAAGACTTCAAACATGGATGTAGAGTGATTGCTAAAGGCAAGAAAGAAGGAAGATTGTTTAAGCTGGATGCTGGAATTCCTGAGCTAAAATCAGCCATGTTCTCAAAGAGCAGGAATGTGGTACAGGACATTGATATGTGGCACAAGAGGATTGGACATGTCAATATACAAAGATTAAAGAACATGCAAACAAGAGGCATTGTCAATGGATTGCCTAGGTTCAAATATGATGGACATATGCATGTTTGTGAAGCTTGTCAGTTTGGGAAGCAGGCAAGGTTGAGGTTTCCTAGAGAAGGAAATATGAGTAACAGGCCACTTGAGATAGTACACAGTGATGTATGGGGTCCTACACAAAACCCATCTATCAAAGGCAGTTTATACTATGTTACATTCATAGATGATTTCAGCAGGATGACATGGATATACTTTCTGAAAGAGAAGAGTGAAGTGTTGGAAAAATTCATGGATTTCAAAGCTTTTGCAGAAAAGCAGTATGGCTGTTGGATTAAATGTCTGAGGACAGATGGAGGTGGTGAATACACCTTAAAAGCTTTTGAGCATTTCTTGAGGAAGCATGGAATAAGAAGACAATTGACTTGCAGGTATACACCTCAGCAGAATGGTGTGGCTGAGAGAAAGAATAGAGTCATATGTGAAGTGGCAAGGGCAATGCTTAATGAAAAGAGCATGCCAGATTACTATTGGGCAGAATCATGTGCTAGTGCAGTGTATATATTGAACAAAACACCTACAGCAGCCATTTATGGAAGCACGCTAGAGATGCAGCTCACAGGTTACAGGCCAGACGTTGGACATCTTAAAGTTTTTGGATGCATAGCTTATGTACATGTGCCTGATGAAAGAAGAAGGAAGTTGGATCCTAAAGCAGAGAAATGTGTATTTGTTGGATATGCACAGGATTGAAAGGCATACAAATGTTATAACCCTCAAACTAGACAAGTGGTCATCTCACGAGATGTGGTGTTTGATGAGCTTGCTAGTTGGTACAAAGCAAAAGATGAGGGAGTCATTGAGTCACTTGAGGCTGATGTGCCTATGAACTTGCCATCACAAGCAAGTTCTAGCTCTACTACTATGTCTGGGCCAGCAGAGCAGAAGCTGAGAGTAGCAGTGTACGTCCATGGTCAGGACGTTTGAGGCATGAGAGTGTAAGCACTGGGAGTAGTGCTATGGATAAAGGCAAGAAGAAAGTCAAAGGAATTGGAATCATAGGTTATGAGTCATCTAGTTCCGAGAGTTTGGATGAGGAGCTTGGCATACCTGTTTTACGCACACCTGGTGCTAGGCAGGACAGATATGTGCCACCACATGCTAGAGTTACAGGTGTACAGAGTGACCCGCATGCATTGCGGAGATCCCAGAGAGTCAGATATCCTGTTGACAGATTGACATATAGAGATTTTGCTATGCACTATGCATATATGACATCTATGGTGAAGCATGTGGAACCTACATGCTATACAGAGGCTATTGGAGAGCATGTATGGGAAAAAGCAATGGATGTGGAGATGGACGCATTGGTCCATAATGATACATGGGACTTGGTTGCACTACCAAAGGACAAGAATGTTATTGGATGTAAATGGGTTTACAAAGTGAAGTGCAAATCTGATGGTTCTATTGAGAGACATAAAGCAAGATTGGTAGCAAAGGGTTATGCACAGACCCAAGGTTTGGATTATGATGAGACGTTTAGTCCAGTGGCTAAGATGGGCACAGTGAGAGCAGTCATTACTATGGCTGCAGCTAATGGCTGGGAAATGCATCAGATGGATGTTAAGAATGCATTTCTGAATGGAGATCTACAAGAGGAAGTGTACATGGCACAGCCAGAAGGGTATGTACACCCTAGATATCCCACTCACGTATGCAGGTTGAAAAAGGCATTGTATGGTCTGAAGCAAGCACCTCGTGCTTGGAGTGATAAGATGAGCAGATATCTTATCTCACTTGGTTTTCAGATTTCTACAGCAGATTCTTCACTCTATGTGAAGAAGACACAACATGGGATTGTTTTACTAGTCATCTATGTGGATGATTTGATTATCACAGGTGATCATGGTGCAGATGTGATGCATGTCAAGGAAGCTTTGAGTGGGCAATTTGACATGAAAGATCTCGGTGAGTTGAGATACTTCCATGGAATTGAAGTGGTGAAAGATCATGCAGGTACTTGGTTAGTACAGCGCCAATATGCATTGGATATGTTGGCAAAGTATGGCATGACAGGGTGTAAGCCTATGAGTACACCATTGGAGCAAAATGTGAAGTTGCGGGCTGATTATGGCGAGGAATTGGATGATCCTTCTATGTACAGGAAGATGGTTGGTAGTCTCATATATATGACTATCACACGCCCGGATTTAAGTTATGCTGTGGGGCTAGTCAGCCAGTTTATGCAGAGCCCTAGGAAACCACATTTGGATGCAGTGAGACGCATCATAAGATATGTGAAGACCACAGCACATTATGGTTTATTTTATGAGAGTGGTAAAAGCTTGGACATACATGGCTACACAGATGCTGATTGGGCAGGTAGCGCATATGATAGGAGGTCTACTAGTGGATATGCTTTTACACTTGGAAGTGCCGTGGTGAGTTGGAGTAGCAAAAAGCAACCTACAGTTGCTTTATCCAGTACAGAGGCTGAGTACAGGGGTGCAGCCATTGCTACTTGTGAGGCTATATGGTTAAAGAGTCTCTTGGCAGATTTATGTGAGCCTCTTGATGGCAAAGTTGTCATTCATTGTGACAACATGAGCAGTATACAGCTAGCAAAGAATCTAGTGTTTCATGCGAGGACCAAACACATAGAGGTCCATTATCACTTTGTCAGAGAGAAGGTGCTGGATGGTACAGTTGATCTTCACTATGTGAAGACTGATGAGCAGGTGGCAGACATCTTCACGAAGCCACTTAGCAGGGAGAAGTTTGAGTACTTCCGGACTATGTTGGGAGTACATGGGATGAGCTTGAGGGGGTGTTGAGAGCCTTGATATCCCAAGCTCATCTACATCTTCATCGGCAGTACATCATGAGTTTGAGAGGGGCTGTTGAGATTCAAGCTCGATGTCAGTGTGAGCCAGCTATGCTATGTGCTGGCAGATTAGGTAGGAACATGTGTGAGACATAAATGACCGCGTGTCCAGCTGGTCATAGTGTGTGGACATTAGCTAGGGTTAGTAGAGTGTGGACACAACTCATTGTGTGGTGTGTGGATTATGGATTAGTGCATTATGCTTTGTGTGAGAGTGGACATGGCTTCCCTCTATGGTTAGGGTTTGCAATATACATTAGGGTTTGCTCCTGTGTGTGTGTCTCCTCCTCCTTTACCGTTCTTTCAACAAGTACAATCAGGTCACAACTTCATTTTTGTGGTAGTTGGAAGGCTAACCAAAGTTGCCCATTTGCAGGGAATGTTGCTAGAGTTTTCCTTAAGGAGATCTTCACATTGCATGTGGTTTACCCAGGAGGATAGTAAGTGACAGAGATCCCAAATTCACATCGAAATTATGACTGCATTCTTTGAAGGAGTAAGAACTTTCTTGGATATTAGCACAGCCTATCACCCCGAAACAGATGGCCAGACTGAAAGAGTGAACCAGGTAATAGAAGATATCCTTCGGTCGTCATGCTGCAGTAAGGAACCCAAAAAGTGGTTAAGCCGCTTCTTATCATGTAAGCATTGGGATGAGTCCTTTAAAATATTTGTATGGGCAAGATTTCCTTACACTGTTGACTTGGTATGACCCATTGATCAGAGTCGAAATGTCTAGACAAATGCTTGATGACATGGACTAGCAGATGCAATCAATCCGTAAAGATATAAAGGTAGCCCAAGACAGGCAAAAGCAGTATGCAGATAAAAAGAGATCAGAGAGAGAGTTTGAAGAATCAGATTATGTCTTCATTTGAGTAACGACCAAAAAGAAGTTCCTTATCCTTAGGGAAGTACAAGAAGCTCTCTCCCAGATCCTGTGGGCCATATGCTGTTATAAAGAAAGTGGGCGATCTAGCCGCCTACAAACTACTTCTGCCTCCCCATCTCAAGGTACACAATGTATTCCATGTTAGTTTGATTAAGAAATATGTACCTAGCCTACGTCACATGCTTGATGACGAACAATTGATCTCTCCGACTCAAGGCCAGATGGTACTCCAACTTGAGGAAATCCTTGACATTCGGGAGAAGATTCTCAGGAGCAGAGCCCTCAGAGAATTCTTAGTAAAGTGGAAGTTCTTCCCTCTAGAAGATGCCACCTGGGAGAAAGAAGAAGAGTTGACGAAGGATTACCCCCACTTTGCGAGATGAGGACGTCTTGCGTTTTTCAAGTGGGAGAGGATGTAAGATTCCTCCTTAGCCTGAATAATGATTAAGCCTTTACTTCTTTACCCTGTAATCATTCCCTGTTTCTGAATACAAGAAAATATTATTTTTTCTTATTTTGCCTAGTGAGATAAAAATTTCTAGAGAGTAGTAAATCAATATTGAGATATTTTTGGATATATAAATTCTAAAAATATCAAAATATGTTTTCCTAAAACAAAAAATAAAAATAAATTTTCCAAGGTGCAATTGAAATTAATCTTTTGATTGATTTAGGCAATACTCATTCTTTCATTTCCCCAGGATGTTTGCGTAAGCTAGTCCTAGAATAGAAAATCAGGGAAACCTATGCAAGTTGAATTGGCGAGTGGGAAGATTCTTTTCACCCACCTTGAGATAGATTGTATTCAGTTCAATCTAGATGGGAATTGAATTGACTATCAGTTTCAGAGTTATACCTTTGGGAGTTTTCAACAGGATCCTTGGAAAGGATTGGCTCCACAAAAATCAAGCTGACATTCAATGTCATAATGGAACCATTTCCTTCCGTGACCTTCACGAAAATAAAGTTCAAGGAACCGGAATTTCAGGATCCCCAAGTCTGCAATTAGTAAAAGCTTCTAAGTTACTAAAAGGACTTAGAAAGAAGCAACTCATTTATGTTGTCAAAATGAATCCAGTAGACTCAAAGTTAAAAGCTAAAGAACCTGAATGGTTAAGTGATTATGAATGATTTATTCCCAGTATAATTAACTGAGATGCCTCTGATTCGGGAAGTAGATCATGAGATAGAATTGACCCCCAGAGCTCAGCCACCAGTAGCCCTGCGCACGTACAAAATGCCAGTTCCTGAAGCCATCAAACTCAAGGAATAGCTTAGACAGCTATTAGAACAAGGGTTTGTAAGACCAGTGTTTCACCTTGGGGTGTGCCAGTTCTCATTCAAAAAAAGAAAGATGGAACGCTAAGACTATATGTGGATTACAAAGGTCTCAATCAGTTTTGTGACTGTTAAGAATAAGTATCCTATCCCCAGAATTGATGAGCTTCTGGATAGGCTAAGTGGAGCCCAGATCTTCACAAAGATAGATCTCAAATCAGGGTATTATCAGATTAGGATTAATGAGCAAGATATCCCAAAGACAGCCATCAATACTCGGTATGGGCATTATGAATTCATTGTAATGCCGTTTGGATTGACAAATGCCTGAGCTACATTCAATTGCCTAATGCAGGACATTCTCAGAGAATACTTGGATGATTTTGTTCTTGTTTTCTTTGATGATATTCTGATTTACTCAAAGAATGTAGGTGACCATGAAGTTCATGTCAGAAAAGTTCTTGAGATTCTAAGAAAGCACCAACTCTTTGCAAAAAAGAGTAAATGCACTTTCTTTGCCGACTAGGTTGAATACTTGGGCTTTCTGGTATCCAAAGATGGAATTTCTCCAGATTCCGCAAAAGTCCAAGCAGTCATAGATTGGCCTGAACCAAAAACAATGAAAGAAGTCAAGGGATTCTTGGGATTGACTGGCTGGTATAGAATTTTTATACCAAAGTATAGAATTTTTATACCAAAGTATTGACTAGCTGGTATAGAATTTTTATACCAAAGTATGCTCTCATAGCTTCCCACCTGACTAACCTTCTCAAGAAGAATACCCCGTTTCAATGGTCTGCCAGGTGCCTATGATCCAAGTGCAATCTTTTCCTTGATCTGACTATGGGACTTACGGGCTTGGTCCGTTCAGTTCAGTTAGTTAAGGCTTTTAACTATGTTAGAGTAAAATTATCTTGGAGGAATCGCCCATGCTTTTCGGGCAAGGGAAGTTTTTCCGGGTTCGATTTTGGAAGAACCGATGGACTAGTTTCTTGTTCGGGTATCCATGGGCGAGGCCCCGAGTGAGGGACCCTGCCCCCTGCGCAAGAAGTGCTCCTTCCGTTGCTAGCACCCCTGAATTCATTACGCGGTGGGGACAGGGATCTTTCAGCTGGTATGAGAGAAAATTTGGCTAATGTGGATCAATCGAGAAGCCAAAAATGTCAAAAATTTATAAAGTAGCAGTAGATGGTTGTAATTGTGTGATGAAATTCATACAAATTGATATTCATACTGAAATTAATAAATTAGTAATTGGGTCTTCAGATGGAAGTACCGTAATTGCATGGAATCCTTGACTTACTTGAGGCCTAGACATGATGATATTTACCTTAAAATTCCAAGGACCGTGACCAACTATATATACCGAGGGTATAACTGTTGCAGCTCTTTACTGGCAGTATATACGAGTAAATCTAAGACCTTGGAATTATAAGCATAAATGCTATCCAAGTGATGAATTCAAATGTGGTTGATATGATTTTTAAGTTCTAGTTGAGAACTGATGAGTTGATTTGGATTCTGATTGAAAAATGATGATTCTTGAATTTTGGTTAAAATGTAATAAGCTGAGCAAAACCACAATGAGGATGAATGGGAAGAGTTCCTGTGATGATGTTCGTAACTGGAATAACGATAATGACTTCAACAAATCACTATGAGATTAGTGGATTGTGTTGAAATAGATTGCTGCTATTAACACTTGACCCAGTGGATCAAGTTAAGGGATGTCAAATTAAAAATCTGTAAAATTAAAAATTCCCATGGACTGTTCAGATGGAAAATTCGGTCTAATGGACCATTATTGTGCTAAGGATTTGAATGATATGATCTGAGTGAATTGTTATCTGATGATGAGTTCTATATAAGGGATCTTTTTCCCATGATTCTATTGGGTTCACCAGACTATAAGGAACCCCAAAATCAGTTGGATCTTAAGGGAAAGAGTTTTCCTCTAATTTTGCGAGATGAGGACATCTTCTGTTTTTTAAGTGGGGTAGAGTGAGATTCCTCCCTCTGGCTTTTGAGGTGTGCAGGTGTAAGAACCTCCCCTTCTGATCTTATAATTATTTCCCTCTCTGAAATAAAAGAAAGATCCTATTTTACCCTAATTTGGCCTGGAGAGAGAAAATGTCTAGAGGGAGGTAATTCAAAACTGAGAAATTTTTGGATATAAAAATCCTCCTAGATTTTCCCTAAAACAAAAATTCAAAAAAAACTTTCCAATGTGCAATTGGAATTAATTGAAATAAAAAGAACCTTAGCCTAAGGGTCCAAATTTTTAGAAATTTTTGAATTATGCTCCAACTAAGGTTCCTATGGACCAATAAGATTAATCCAAATGTATGGAGGAGAAAAATTGAAGAATAAAAGAAAAACCCTAAAAAATGAGTAAATGCTCGCGTAAGATGAAGAGTTGACTGAGTACAAGGTTTATTAATTAAAAACTAAGAGATATTTAGAGGAAATGATGTATTTTTGACACGTCAGTGTGGGGATCTCCCCTCATGAAGGAGGCGCCTATTTCACATGTGTGGAGGAGTTTTAAACTAAAAGTAATGAGATGTTTTCATCTCTCCTCTCTCCTGTTTCAACTAGATCCAAAAAGTAAGCTAAACTGACCCAAAAATGGTCAAAATTGACCAAACTGATCTGGAAAACTCTAAAATCAATTTGCTTGGTCAGAGGCTCACTTTTGCCTATAAATAGAAGCCTCTCCCTTTGTAAAAGCTTAATGGTGGTTTTGCACTATTACTCTACTCTTACATTGAATTTTCTTGCTAATTCAATTGTTTTTGGCTTAATCCTCTCCAAAATACTAGGTGGCCACTCTTGCTTCAAACAAGAGTAGAACCCTCAATCCCTCAAGCCAAAGGAAAGCTGAAAACTCCATGTAAGCTAAATTTTTCTTACTTTTTAATTTTAAATTTATGATTTTCTTGTTTCATAGTTGATTGAAGTAAATTTAATGCTATGCCTTGATGAAAAGGACACCCCCTTCTCTTCTTTACAATTCAGCCCTTCTTTATCCTAGAATGATTAACAAAAAGATTAATTAAACTTTTCTTATTGTTTACTCTCTTTGAAATTGAAAATTGTGTAGATTAGAGTCCTTTACATCTAATTGGGGTTAATTTAAGTTGAAAATAGAATGATAAAAATGAGAAATGGTCAGCCATACAAAGGAGGTTATGGCAAAATTTTCTAGAATTTTGTGGAAAAGAAAGTTTATTTTTATTTTATTCCAAAAGAGTAATTCCCACCGTTTGTGCATTCTAAAAGAAATATTCTAATTTACTCCATGTACATATTCACCTATGAATATGCATGGATATCACTGATATTAATTATTAAAATTAATTTCTATGCATAGAAAGATGTATAATGGAAATTTTTATTATAAAAGTGTTGTTTTCATTGAACTTAATTTCTATGCATAGAAAGATGCATAATGGAAATTTTTATTATAAAAGTGTTGTTTTCATTGAATTTAAATTCTATGCATAGAAAGATGCATAATGGAAATTTTTATTATAGAAGTGTTATTCTCATTGAATTTAATTTCTATGCATAGAAAAATGCATAATGAAAATTTTTATTATAAAAGTGTTGTTTTCATTGAATTTAAATTCTATGCATAGAAAGATGCATAATGAAAATTTTTATTATAAAAGTGTTGTTTTCATTGAATTTAATTTCTATGCATAGAAAGCTGCATAATGGAAATTTTTATTATAAAAGTGTTGTTTTCATTGAATTTAAATTCTATGCATACAAAGATTCATAATGGAATTTTTTATTATAAAAGTGTTGTTTTCATTGAATTTAAATTCTATGCATAGAAAGATGCATAATGGAAATTTTTATTATAAAAGTGTTGTTTTCATTGAATTTAATTTCTATGCATATAGAAAGATGCATAATGGAATTTTTGTATTATAAAAGTGTTGTTTTCATTGAATTTAATTTTATGCATAGAAAGATGCATAAAGGATTTATTTTTATTTCAAAAGTGTTATTCTCACTAAAATTGATTTTATGCATAGAAAGATGCATAAAGGATTTATTTTTATTTCAAAAGTATTATTCTCACTAAAAATGTATTTATGCATAGAAAGATGCATAAATTTATTTTTATTTCAAAAGTGTTATTCTCACTTAAATTGATTTTATGCATAGAAAGATGCATAAAGGATTTATTTTTATTTCAAAAGTGTTATTCTCACTAAAATTGATTTTATGCATAAAAGGATTTTTATAAAAGTGTTATTCCCACTGAAGTTGATTGTAAGATCCCTGACCCCACTGCGCAACGAATTCAGGGGTGCTAGTAGCGGAAGTAGCACTTCTTGTGTGGGGTAGGGTCCCACACTCGGGGCCTTGCCCACGGATATCCGAACAAGAGACTAATCCATCGGTTTTTCCAAAACCGAACCAGGAAAAACTTCCTTTGCCAGGAAAGCACGGGCGATTCCACCAGGATAACTTTTCCCTTACGTAGTTAAAAGCCTTAACTAATTGAACTGATCTGATCGAGCTCATAAGTTCCATAGTCAGATCATGGGACAGATTGCACTTGGATCATAGAGACCAACGCTTTTTTCCTCATCGACATGCACAACTGTTGATTCTTTTTCCATAGAACAATTTTTGTCCGGGATTTACTTCATCTATGGAACTAAATAGAAATTGAGTCTCGATTTACGGATCCATAGAACAATTTTTGTCCGGGATTTACTTCATCTATGGAACTAAATAGAAATTGAGTCTCGATTTACGGATCCATCAGTCTAGCCTAACCCCATCCAGACCCATGGGTTAGCCAACCGCCCAACCACTGTAGTGATGGGGTCCAATTAGGAGTTTGGTTAGGTTTTGTCCCGGGTACGAGGGAAAAGAGTTCCCAGGCCCCCTAGCCAGATGTTCATGCAAACATAAAACTAGTCACACCACTTACACACCCAATATGAAATTACCTTTTTCTCAGCATCAGCTATCTTTAAAACAATCCTTTAATGAAACCATTGTGTCACTGATCACAATCCTCAAAATCTCTTGTTGAATCTTTATTTCCAATCATTCCTTCATCGGTGTAGTTATGGCATCATCGGCAACCAGAACGCTCACCACCTATTCACTCAGGGGCCTTTTCAATAGTTCCTAGCTCATAGTACCCGGCCAATATAATCTTTTATAAAAATCAAAATGGAATCTCCATTGAAGATCAGCAAGATCAACCAACAGATCCATATAAAAGAGCCATGTACTCATCCGTTGAGGACCAGCAAGGTCAATCAACCAGATCCATGCCCGGTTTCAGAACACAACTCATACTCCTTGTTCCAATATCTTCCACGACGCACGTGTGGGTATCTGCGGCGGCGGTGACCTAGAGCCCGAGCACCGTATGGTCAGCTTCGCAGGTCACCTAGTGCTTCACTCATAGGCCGCTTCCTTGGTCCCTCATCCACCGTACCGGAAGCTCACCATTTAAATCGAGCCAAGGCTGGTCAAGACCTCGGCCGATCATGCTACGCGAGACGTCCTCCGTTGACTCTCCGTTAGCTGTTGCAACTTTATCAGTTAGGTCTCCACGACCTTAATCACAAGACGGTCAAAATGCTTCCCTAGCATTCTCGACATAAAACAGTCATTTACAAACAGATCACAATACAGTTTCTATAATGAACTCTCGTCTTTCCACGTTATCCCTCATCAGTCCACATTACTTATTCCACATTCCATTCATATGTGTACGGTACTCATTCTCATCCAATCACATCATTTTCTACCTCATTACGTCAGATTCATTCACATCACATATCACATCCCAATTCACATGTCACCACATCTCATCCATTCACTCATATCGATGTCTCATCATTTCACATACACATTCGCATTCATTATTCCACATACACATCCACATTTGTACATCCACATCCATACATCCAATTCCACATCCACATTTGTACATCCACATCCATACATCCAATTCCACATCCGCATTCATACATATACATCCATATCCACATCCATACATCCACATCCACATTCATACATCCATATCCACATCCATACATTCATTTCCACATCTACATCTACATCCACATCCATACATCCATTTCCACATCCACATTCATACATCCATATCCACATCCACATTCATACATCCACATCCACATTCCATATTTACATCCATACATTCACATTCATACATCCACAACTACATCCACATCGATACATCCATATCCACCTTCCACATTCATACATCCATATCCACATTCCACATTCATACATCCAAATCCACATTCACATCCATACATCCATATCCACATCCATACATCCATATCCACATTCCACATTCATACATATACATCCATATCCACATCCATATCCACATTCATACATCCAATTCCACATCCACATCCACATCTATACATCCATACCCACATTCCACATTCATACATCCATATCCACATTCCACATTCATACATCCACATCCACATCCACATCCATACATCCATATCCACCTTCCACCTTCCACATTCATACATCCATATCCACATTCCACATTCATACATTCACATCCACATTCACATCCATACATCCATATCCACATCCATACATCCATATCCACATCCCACATTCATACATACACATCCATATCCACATTCCACATTCATACATACACATCCATATCCACATCCATACATCCACATCCATATCCACATTCATACATCCACATCCACATCCACATCCATACATCCATATCCACATTCCACATTCATACATCCATATCCACATTCCACATTCATACATCCACATCCACATCCACATCCATTCCATATTTACAGCCATACATCCACATTCATACATCCACATCTACATCCATATCCACCTTCCACATTCATACATCCATATCCACATTCCACATTCATACATCCACATCCACATTCACATCCATACATCCATATCCACATCCATACATCCATATCCACATTTTCCATTCATACATACACATCCATATCCACATCCATATCTACATCCACGTCCATACATCCATATCCACCTTCCACATTCATACATCCATATCCACATTCATACATCCACATCCACATTCACATCCATACATCCATATCCACATCCATACATCCATATCCACATTCCACATTCATACATCCACATCCACATCCATATCCACATTCATACATCCACACATCCATTTCTACTTCCACATTCATACATCCACATCCACATCCTCATTCATACATCCATATCCACATTCCACATTCACATTCACAAACATCCTCATCCATTCATCCATTTACATCTATCTGATTCCTATCACATCTCATCACATCTATTTATTGAATGTAAGAGAATTCTATTTTTTTTTGATATAAAGATTGTTTACGCATCTAATTAGTCATAAAGATAACTTTAGTAGGAATAACACTTTTATAAAAATCATTTTATGCATCTATTTAGGCATAAGTTCAATTTTAAGAAAAATAACACTTTCAAATTAAAAATAAACCTTTTATACATTTTACTATGCATAAATTCCATTTTAATGAGAATAACACTTTCAAAATAAAAATAAATCTTTTATGCATCTAACTATGCATTTAATTTCAATGAAAATAATGCTTTCAAAATATAAATGAATCTTTTATGCACTATGCATAAAATCAATATTGATAAGAATAACTCTTTTGAATTAAAAATAAAATTCTTTATGCATCTTTCTATGCATAAAATCAAAATTGATGAAGATAACTCTTTTGAATTAAAAATAAAATTCTTTATGCATCTTTCTATGCATAAAATCAAAATTGATAAGAATAACTCTTTTGGAATAAAAATAAAACTCTTTATGCATAAAATCAAAATTGATAAAAATAACTCTTTTAAAATAAAAATAAAATTCTTTATGCATAAAATCAAAATTGATGAAAATAACTCTTTTAAAATAAAAATAAAATTCTTTATGCATCTTTCCATGCATAAATCCAATTTAGTAGGAATTACACTTTTAGAATAAAAGATTTTCTCTTATGCATCTAATTTATGCATAAAATCCATATATGATAAAAATAACACTTTTAATATAAAAAAATATCTTCTATGCATACAAATCATTTATGATGAAAATCACTGTTTTAATATAAAAGAATTTCTTTTATGCATCTATTTATGCATAAAATCAAAATTGATGAAAATAACTCTTTTAAAATAAAAATAAAATTCTTTATGCATCTATTTATGCATAAAATCAAAATTGATGAAAATAACTCTTTTAAAATAAAAATAAAATTCTTTATGCATCTACTTATGCATAAAATCAAAATTCATAAAAATAACTCTTTTAAAATAAAAATAAAATTCTTTATGCATCTATTTATGAATAAAATCAAAATTGATAAAAATAACTCTTTCAAAATAAAAATAAAATTCTTTATGCATCTTTCCATGCATAAATCCAATTTAGTAGGAATTACACTTTTAGAATAAAAGATTTTCTCTTATGCATCTAATTTATGCATAAAATCCATATATGATGAAAATCACACTTTTAATATAAGAAAATATCTTTTATGCATATGTTTATGTATACAAATCATTTATGATGAAATTCACTCTTTTAATATAAAAGAATTTCTTTTATGCATAAAAATCATTTATGGTAAAAATCACACTTTTATAATCAAAATAACAATTTCAATATACTTCCTTCTATGCATGGAATTTAATTCTAAAGAAAGTAACACTTTTTTAATAAAATATTTTTAGTATGCATTTTCTTATACCTAGGATGAAAATTAACACTTTAAGAATACATATACGATGGGAATTACTCTTTTTGAATTAAAAAAATTAAAAGTTTTTTTTCACAATTTTTGAAAATTTTGCCATAACCTCCTTTGTATGGCTGACCATTTTTCAATTTTTAATTCTCTAAAATTAATTGGAAGTTCACCCAGAGTATTTAAATCATTCTAATGTAAACATTTTCTACTTATCAAAGCGAAACTTTATGAAAAACTTGATTTTATCCATTAATCATTCATCTAGGATAAAGAATGGTTGGATTTACTAAAGAAGAGAGGGGAATGCCTTTTTTCAATGAGGCATAACATCATATTCAATTTAGAGAAGACAAAAATCATTAAAAAAACCATTAAAAATAAGCATACATGGGAATTTATGTATTTCCTTACTTCCATTCATCAATTAACTTCAATAGTATTAAAAAGCCATTCCAATTAAGCTTCTCAAGCTTGAGAGGGGTTGAGAAGAGAGAAACATTGAGAATTTATGAAAAAAGATCAAAGTTCACACTTTACCTTACAAATTGCTTGATTCTTTGATCACAGTAGAGGCCCCCAACCAATCAATTGGTTTGGTATGCTGATGGAGCCACCAATGGAGATTGAAGAAGGAGGGAAGCTCCAATTTCTTCAATTTGGAGAGAATTTTAGAGAATAGTAAAAATTATCATTATTTCAACATAATTCTCGCATAGTATAATTCTCCTATTTTTTTACAAAGGACTCAGGTTCTATTTATAGGAGAGGGAGGTTCTAACCAAGACCAACTGATTTCTAGAATTTTCTAGATTCAGTTTGGTTGAATTTGGACCAGATTTGGACCTAGTTTGGTTCCTTTTTTATTCGGTTTGGTTCCTTTTTGATTCGGTTTGATTGAAGAGAGTGAAAAGGTAAAAATATCACATTATTTTTGAGTTTAAAACTCATTCAAGCATGTGAAGTAGGTGCCTCCTTAAAGGGACTCCCCTTCCTTACAGGTGTCAAAATGGAATCACCCAAAATATCTCATTTTTTTAGTAATACTCAATTTTTTACTAATAAACCTTGTACATAGTCAACTCTTCATCTTATGTGAGCATTTACTCATTTTTGGGGGGATTTTCTTTATTTCTTCCATTTTTCTCCTCCACACATTTGGATGAATCTGATTGGCCCCCCTCAAAACCTTAATTTAAAATTTTCAGAAAATCTGGACCTCTAGGATAAGGCCTTTTGAACAGATTATAATTTATTTTGAATGCACCTTCTAAAAATCTTTTTTAACTTCTGTTTTGGGGGAACTTATTTAAATATTAATGAAGAGATATTTTTCTATCAAAAAATATCCAAAATCTGAATAACCTTTCTCTAAAACATTTTCTCTCTCTAGGCCAAAACAGGTAGAAACAAGATCTTTAATATTTCTGAAATTTGACTACAGGGGAAGATACTGGACATCCTAAGAGGCTGGGGAGGAATCTTACATTGATTTTTATGCATAAATAGATGCGTAAAGAATCTTTATATCAAAATTAGAATTCTCTTAAATTCTATGTTTAAATTCTATGAATAGATGTAATGAGATGTGATGAGAATCAGATAGGTGTGACAGAATGGATAGATGGATGTGATGTGAATAGAGGTGATGTGATGTGAATAGAGGTGATGAGATGTGAGGTGAATAGATGTAATGAGATGTGATGAGAATCAAATAGGTGTGAATGAATGGATGGATGGATGTGATGTGAATAGAGGTGATGAGATGTGATGAGAATCAGATAGGTGTGAATAGATGTAATGAGATGTGATGAGAATCAGATAGGTGTGAATGAATGGATGGATGGATGTGATGAGAATCAGATAGGTGTGAATGAATGGATGGATGGATGTGATGTGAATAGAGGTGATGAGATGTGATGTGAATAGAGGTGATGAGATGTGAGGTGAATAGATGTAATGAGATGTGATGAGAATCAGATAGGTGTGAATGAATGGATGGATGGATGTGATGTGAATAGAGGTGATGAGAGGTGAGGTGAATAGATGTAATGAGATGTGATGAGAATCAGATAGGTGTGAATGAATGGATGGAAGGATGTGATGTGAATAGAGGTGATGAGATGTGAATAGAGGTGATGAGATGTGAGGTGAATAGATGTGACGAGATGTGATGTGAATTGTTGCCATATATATATAGGGCAGTGATGTGTGTGAACACACTTAGGACCGCCGGGGCACTTTTTCCCTCTTTAGGAGGTTTTTTCCCCCGGCTTGTATATACGCCCATCCTTCTAGGGCTAACTTATCTTTTGTACATTGACATAATCTAATACACTTTGTGTTGTGTGCATTCTTGCTTCTTCTTCTCCAAGCTTTGTGTGCTTTCCTGCAACCCTAATTCCAACAATTGGTATCAGAGCAGGCATCGGCTCCCAGGGCTACGCCGCCAGCACTCTCCGACTCACGTTCTCCGATTGAGGTGAGCTTTCACGAGCGCTTGCAGGTCCTTATACTCTGCAAATAGGCCCGTAGGGCTATGCGTTCGCAGAATTTGCATCTGAGGTCGTTTCGGGCTTCATTTTTGCATTTTAAGTTCTGCACAGGTGTTTTCGTCATTTTCTACAAAAATTTCAACAGTGCAATTTTCTACAAAACAGGCATATGTATTCTATTGTGGATCGTGCTACATAGCACAAGTTGTTCTCTGTTCAGTCTTTGCTTCATTATAGGTAACTTTTGCATCAGTTTCAGTCAGTGGCCATGGCTGATAACAACAATGATGTATTTTGCATGTTGTGACAAATTGGATGGAGACAGCAACTACCCAATTTGGGCATACATGATGTAGCATGTTTTGGTTGCAAAAGGAGTGTGGAACATTGTGCAGGGTATGGATGTACATCAGGTTCTGTGGATGTAGGATCTGTTGAGGATGTTACAAGTTCTAACAGCTCTACTGTTGCTGCTGTTTTACCCACTACTAAACAAGCTCGTTGGGATGGTAAAGATGCGCAGGCTCATGCCTTGATTGCACTTTCTGTCAAACGTAACATCACCCCACATATTCGTTTAGCTAAAACAGCAAAACAGGCTTGGGATATTCTAGCTGGTTTGTATGCTCGGGGGGGTCACTCTATGTAGAATATCCCTATCGCGTGCGTTCAAGGCCTATATTTTAAATCCCTTATCTGTGAATTTTTTAATCCATATAATATCCCCTTTTCTTTATAAATCTGTAATTTTTTTTGAAAAAAATTTAAATCATACCCTTATGTAAATATATTTCTATAAGTTTCATAAATTAAAAATATGCTTCTGTTGAACTCACGTGATATTCACATTTTTTTGTGAGTGACCCCCCCGAGTTTGTATGCAGGTCGTAACGAGGCAAAAATCGCTTACCTGCGTAAAGAGCTAGAATTGAAGATTATGCAAGAAGATGATGACATGAATGTTTTTCTTACTGAGATGAAAGATCTCAAAGAACAGTTGATTTTTGCAGGTGAGATTATTCCTGATCATTCTCTTGTGTAGACTGTTCTTGATACTTTACCTGAGACATATCAGACTTTTGCTTCCACGTGGAGACTTCTTAATGAGGACAGACCTGATGCTGTCAAGTATGATACTTTAGTCAACAAGCTCTTGCAAGAAGCGCAATCCATGCAAAACAGGGCCAGGCAGCGTGCAGTTGATCAAGCATTTATTGCTACCCCAGTAGCAGAGAAGAAGTGGTAAGGCAGCCCCTTCCACTGTTTCTTCTCCTATTAGTAGGTTTACAACTTCTTCTCCTTCCACAGGTAGTAGCAACAATAAGTCTGAGAAGGCTCTTGATAAAGGCAAGAAAAAGACCAGGTGCAACTATTGTAAGGCAAATGATCATGTCATTAAGAATTGCCCTAAGCTAAAGGCTAAAGAGGCAAAGAAGAAAGAGTCAAATGCAGCCACGATAGCGGATGCTTCTACAAATGCAGATTCTGCAAATGTTGTGCAGGATACAGAATGGGCGTTTAGCGTGTATTGCCAGTATGACCCATCTGTACATGATGCATGTTTGGCAGTTTCTGTTGACTCTCATGTTTGGTATTTTGACAGTGGTGCTACAAAGCACATTACCTCACATCGTGATATGTTCACTTGTCTTGAGGCTGTCTCTAATGGGAATACTGTCACATGTGTCAATAATGCTTCTTACCCAGTGAAGTACATTGGTAAAATTATGCTTACTGCTGCAAATGGCAGCGCTTTCACACTTTCAGATGCTTTGTATGTGCCAGGGATAAAGAAGAATCTATTGTCTGTCTCTGCGCTTGCTAGACTTGGATTTGTAGTCAAATTTGTGGATGACAGATGTACTGTTCTCATGATTTGACTTCTGGTGATACGATTATTGCATCTGGCACCTTGTTTCGTGGGCTGTATAGGCTCAATTCTTATGACAAGTGTGTGGAAGATTCAGCAAATGCAATTTCTGAATGAAAAGGCAGTTTTAGATGCAAAACTATGGCATGCTCGTTTTGGTCATCTGAACTTTGCTAGTTTGCTGCGTTTGTAGAAATTTGATATGGTTGCTTCATTGCCCCCCTCTTGAGGCACCATCGAAACATGTTTGTGAAGGCTGTATTTTGGGCAAAATGCAGCGTTCTGCATTTCCAAAGGATGGTTCTGTGCGGGCCACTCACAAATTGCAACTGGTACATAGTGATGTATGTGGGCCTATGCAAACTCCGTCATAACACTTGTACTTCGTGACTTTCAATGATGATTACTCAAGGCATGCATGGGTATATCCACTGAAGGCAAAGTCCGAAGTGTTTTTGTGCTTCAAACAGTTTTTTCTTATGGTTGAAAATGTATCCAATTGTACTGTGGGCACCCTCTGTTCTGATCGAGAGGGGAGTACATGTCTAAAGAGTTTGATGCATTTCTGGCTAGTCGTGGGATAAAACACCAATGTACAGTGCCGTATACCCCTCAGCAAATGGTGTTGCTGAGAGAAAAAACAAGTCACTTATGGAGATGGCACGATGTATGGTCAAGAGCCAAGCTTTGCCACATGCATTTTGGCTTGAGGCTGTCATGTGTGCTGCATATGTACTCAATAGGTGTCCCACTAAGGCCTTGCAGTCTATTACTCCATACGAAGCTTGGCATGGCAGGAAGCCTTCTATTAGTCACTTGCGTGTCTTTGGTTGCTTGGCCTATGCTTTAGTGCCTATGCAACAATGCAGAAAATTGGATGATAAGGCTGTCAAATGCATTTTTGTTGGTTATAGTGCTGAGAGCAAGGGTTACAAATTGTATCATCCACAGTCAAAGCGTATCTTGATTAGTTGAGATGTTGTTTTTGTGGAAGATGCTGTGCAACCTTTGTTATCATGTACCAAAGAGACAGGTGTGAGCTCACGGGATGTATTTGATACGTTATTGCCTCTCTTTACAGGTGGGAATTCAAATGTAAGTCCTAATGAGGTAAATATTCAGCCTATGTAGATTTCAAATGACATCATAGATCAGCCTATTTCTGATGCAGATTTACAGGATGTAATTCATGAGGATAGGGTTGAAAATGAGCAGGCTAGAGGTATGCCAAAATGGCTGGTGCAAACCTTGCATGATAGTAAGATTGATGCACCTATGACTAGTCGTACTCGTTCAGGTTTTCAGCATGCCTCTTATATATCAGATTGTTATGCTTTGGCTGTGTCTAGTATGTGTGAAGAGGAAGAACCTCTTTCATTTGATGAGGCACAAAATTCAGAAAATTGGTTGGCTGCAATGCAAAGTGAATATGATGCTATAATGAAGAATGATACATGGTCTTTGTGTGACTTGCCTATTGGTAAAAAGGCCATTGGATGTAAGTGGGTTTTTAAGTTGAAACGAAAGCCAGATGGCAGTGTTGATCGCTATACGGCTAGACTTGTTGCAAAGGGTTATGCTCAAGAAAAGGGCATTGATTTTGATGAGTCCTTTGCTCCCACTTGTCGTATGACTACGATTCGTAGCATTTGTGCATTGGCAGCTCATAATGGTTGGAATATACATCAGCTGGACATAAAGACTGCGTTCTTGAATGGAGATTTGCATAAGGAGGTGTATCGCAGCCTCGTGGTTTTGTTCAAAGAGGGCAGGAAAACAAAGTGTGCAGGTTGAAAAAGGCTTTATATGGTTTAAAGCAAGCTCCACGAGCTTGGTATGAAAAGATACATGCATATTTGACTGCACATGGGTTTCAGAATAGTCCAACAGAAAGCACTTTGTATGTTAAACGTGTGGATGGTGTACATCTAATCATTGCTCTCTATGTCGATGACATGCTGCTCACAGGACCAAATGAGTCATATTGCTGATTTTAAGGCTGATTTGAATGCCTCTTTTGAGATGTCAGATTTGGGGCATTTGCATCATTATTTGGGAATACAATTTAAGCAGTGTGATGGAGGTATTGCTTTGTGTCAGACAAAGTATATTGAGACATTGTTGCGGAGATTTAGCCTTGAAGACTGCAAGCCTATTGCTACTCCAATGGAGACAGGTTTGAAGTTGAGTCTTCATGATGCTGGAGATCACTTTGATGTCACACTCTATCAGACAACTGTTGGTTGCCTCATTTATGTATGCATTACGAGGCCGAACATTCAGTTTGCAGTCTCACAGGTGAGCAGGTTTATGCATAGCCCAGGGTCTCAGCATTGGAAGGCAGTTAAACGCATCTTTCGCTACTTGAGTGGCACCGTACATCTTGGGTTATTTTATCCCAAGGGGGGATTGTTGTCGCCAGATTTACATACTTTTTCGGACTCAGATTGGGCTGGTTGCTATGACACAAGAGTGTCCACAAGTGGTTTTTGTTTCATGCTTGGTAGCTCATGCATATCTTGGTTGACCAAGAAGCAACCTACTGTGGCCACTTCTAGTTGTGAAGCTGAGTACAAGGCAGCTTTCACAGCTATGGTTGAGTGTGTGTGGCTCAGACGGCTTATGGCTGACTTGGGTGTTGGACAGGAGTCTGCCACCCCTATCTTCACTGACAGTCAGAGTGCATTGGCACTTGCGAGAAACCCAGTTTTTCATGCTCACACAAAGCACATTGAGGTGCATTATCACTATGTTTGGGAGAGACTCTCAGCAGGAGAGATCAACTTAGCCTATGTGCCAACACAGGGGACAACCTCGCTGATCTTTTCACAAAGGCGCTTCCTCGTGAGAAGTTCAAAGCTTTCTGTAAAGCTTTGGGCTTGCTCCCCTTTGTGAACTGATCTACTTCGGACATGGCAGTCCCCTATACATGAGTGCCAGCTCTCGTTCACAGCATCACTCCCAGGGGGGATTTGTTGCCATATATATGCCATATATATATAGGCAGTGATGTGTGTGAACACACTTAGGACCGCCGGGGCACTTTTTCCCTCTTTAGGAGGTTTTTTCCCCCGGCTTGTATATACGCCCATCCTTCTAGGGCTAACTTATCTTTTGTACATTGACACAATCTAATACACTTTGTGTTGTGTGCATTCTTGCTTCTTCTTCTCCAAGCTTTGTGTGCTTTCCTGCAACCCTAATTCCAACATGAATGAGATAGATGTGAATGAATGGATGAGATGTAATGTCATGTAAATCAGGATGTAAATGAATGATATGGGATATGAGTGGATGATATGTGATGAAAATGGATGTGAATGTATAAGTGAAGAATTGATGTGGTTATGTATGAGAAGAATGGATGTGAATGTATATGTGAAGAATGGATGCGAATGTGTATGTGAAAGAATGGATGTGGTTATGTATGTGAAGAATGGATGTGGATGTATGTGAAAGAATGGATGTGGATATGTATGTGAAGAATGGATGTGGATGTATGTAAAAGAATGGATGTGGATGTATGTGAAAGAATGGATGTGGATATGTATGTGAAGAATGGATGTGAATGTATGTGAAAGAATGGATATGGATGTATATGTGAAAGAATGTGATGTGGATGTGTATGTGAACGAATGTGATGTGACGTAAAGAGATATGATGTGACATGAATATATGTGGATGTGAAGTGATAGACATGAATGTATGAATAGATGTGGGTAATCATGTGAACGATTGGATGGATATGGATGAATGAGATGAGATGTGTATGAATGAGATATGATGTGGATAGATGTGATGTGATGTTATGTATGTGATGGGATGGTGATGAGAATGAATGTGATGGATATAAGTGAATGTGATGTGAATTGGGATGTGAACGGATGAGATGTGAAGTGAAAGGGATGCGATTCTAGTCGGGATAGATGTGAATGAATGTGATGTGAGGTGAAATGGATGTGATGTGATGTGGATCGGGATAGTTTTATGAATGGATGAGATGTGAATGAATGTGATGTGATGAGTTATGGAGATGGGTAGATGCGAATGGATGAGTTCTGATGCGAGTGGATGAGATCTGATGCGAGTGGATGAGATCTGATGAGGATAAATGAGGAAAGATGTGATAAGATGAAAATGATGCGAGTGGATGAGATCTGATGCGAGTGGATGAGATCTGATGAGGAAAGATGTGATAAGATGAAAATGATGTGATTGGATGATAATGGGAATTCATATGAAATGGATGTGATTTAAGTAATGTGGATTGATATGGAACAATGTGGAAAGACGAGAGTTCATTATAGAAACTGTATTTATGACCTATTTTTAAATGACTGTTTTATGTCAAGAATGTTGGGGAAGCATTTTGGCCGTCTTGTGAATGAGGTTGTGGGGACCTAATCTGATAAAGTTGTAACAGTTAGACGGAGAGTCAATGGAGGACATCTCGTGTAGCAAGGTCAACCGAGGTCTTGACCAGCCTCGGTTTGATTTAAATGGTGAGCTTCCCATACAGTGGATGAGGGACCAAGGAAGTAGCCTATGAGTGAAGCGCTAGGTGACCTGCAAAAAGAATCCTAGAGAGTGTCGACCATACAATGCTCAGCGGGCTCTAGATCGCCAAGATATCCACACGTGTGTCGTGGAATATATTGGAACAAGGAGTAAGAGTTGTTTTTTGAATTCTAGCATGGATTTGGTTGATTGACCTTGCTGGTCCTCAAAACGGATGAGTCCATGGCACTTTTATATGGGTATGTTGGTTGATCTTGCTGATCTTCAACGGAGATTCCATTTTGATTTTTATAAGTGAAAATATTACCGGTTACTATGAGCTAGGAACTATCAAACAGGTCCCTGAGTGGACAGGTCGTGAGCGTTTTGGTTGCCAATGATGCCATAGGTACACAGATGAAGGAAAAAATAGAAATCAGGATTCAACCAGATATTTTGGAGGATTATGATCAGTGACACTATGGTTTCATTAAATGATTGTTTTAAAGAAAGTTGATTCTGTGAAAAAAGCAATTTCATATTGGGTGTGTAAGTGGTGTGACTAGTTTTAAGTTTGGATGAATATCTGGCTAGGGGGCCTAGGAACTCTTTTCCCTGGTACCCGAGACAAAACCTAGCCAAATTCTTAAATGGATCCCATCACTATAGTGGTTGGGGCAGTTGACTAATGCACGGGACTGATGGATTCCTAAAATGAGACTCAATTCTGTTATGGTATGATAGATGAAGTAAATCCTGGAAAAAAAAATTATTCTATAGAAAAAGAATCAACGACTGTGCCTCTCAATGAGGAAAAAAGCGTTGGTCTCTATGATCCAAGTGCGATCTTATCCTTGATCTCACTATGGGATTTACGGGTTTGGTCAGATCAATTCAGTTAGTTAAGGCTTTTGACTACATTAGAGTAAAATTATCCTAGAGGAATCGCCCGTGCTTTTTGGGCAAGGGAAGTTTTTCCGGGTTCGGTTTTGGAAGAACCGATGGATTAGTTTCTTGTCCAGATATCCGTGATGGTGGGCGAGGCCCCGGGTGAGGGACCCTACCCCGCGCAAGAAGTTCTCCTTCCGTTGCTAGCACCCCTGAATTGGTTGTTGCGCGGGGACATGGATCTTTCATAGGAATACGTCACATTGCTTCACCCATTTGTAGGCATCACCGATTATAGTCGGCCACTCGAGACCTACTTGGAGGATTTTCCTTTCAGTTACTTCTTTGATGAAGTGTCCTCCATTAATTCCTTGATGAGATTCTTTGACGAAAGCTTCTTGTTCATGTGGTGGAATGCACCGCCAAAGGATATGATTAATCTTCTTCTTGTATAACTAGCCGGTTATGACTTGGAAGTGTCGGCTGCTGTCTGCGGACCGCGATCCGCTTCCACTGGTCTCTAGAAAGGTTATCTTCCATCAAACCTATGGCAACAAATGTTAGCATTTCATCATACCAGGTCTAGGGAATTAACACATTTGCGAAGCAAAGTAGGTAATTGACCTAGACTACGTGGAAAGGTTCCCTTCTAAATATTGAAAATATATATCTTTTTTTAGTATTGGACATAAATTTACAATTTGATTCTCACAAAAGACTAAAATTTTATTTAATTTTAAATAACTAAAAGTAAATCAAATCACTACCTCCAAAATATATCAATTTTTTTATACTTGAATCATCTATAAAATAACTATGTTTATATAATGCTCAATTTTTTGATTATTATACAAATAGCAGCTTCTAAAGAAATAAAAGTTTGTGTGATGATGTGGCATGTTTAATATTTAAAATACTTAAACATACAAGGCAAGCTAGAAAAATAATTTATTAGTTTCTTTGAAACACATCCATTTCAAAAGAGACTAGATGTTCAACATATATTTTGAAACAAAATGGATGTCGAACATCCATTTTGTACCAATTTGGATGTTGAACATCCATTTCAACACAAAATGGATGTTAAACATCTAGAAAATGCCAAAATGGATATTAAATATCCACCTTCATGCCTATATTAATATTAATAATGCATATCCACTCACCAACACATCACAATTTGCATTTCTCCTAAAAGGTAATATTGGTGGTTTAAAATTAAAAATAACTAGCCATAGCAAAGCAATTTAAAAAAGACTTAGAAAATTTCTAGAAACATGGGATAAAATTACTATTATCTAAAAAATATAAACATACGCAATATCAAAAAGAAAAGTAGAACTCCTGAAGGGAAGCTTAGGAGCTTAAGTGTGGATATTGTTCTCGTATTTCCTCCCATAAGTGGCAATTTAACTTATTTATCATCAGAGCTTGGATTTTCATAAAAACTTTATGACTGGAAAACACAAATCAAATAAATACAAAAATAAAAAATATTATGTTAAAAGAATGCACAATAAAAGTACATAACTTACTTATTGAGCTCGACACTCATCCCTTCAAGTGTATGCTCCTTCCCAATCACCTGCCACCAGGAGAGAAATAATTACTTTCTCATCCTTGATACCTTGAAGGGATGCCAAGGCATCAACTTCATATCTTCTGGAAGCTCTTTGATAGTAAATCTTACCTTTTTGTTCTGTGCTTTTGAAACAACATTTGAATCATCAATTTTCTTTGATGATTTTTGTCCTTTCAATTGTTTGCTTTCCCACATGGTAAATATTCTTTCTTGAGCATATCAAATCTCACTAATACGAAATGCTAGTTGGAAAAGTGGATCATACAAGATTTCAGAGCCCATATGATTATTTCTCCTTCTCCACAATAATTCAAACTTCTTGAAGGCACTTTGTTCTAAGGGTAGAGTATGATTTGTCATTCTTCTCAATGTAGTCCATGTACTCGTGGGTGAAAGAACTTTATTGATTCATAATGAAAGACATCTTGGTCCGATAGTCATTATCGTTGTTGTGATCCCAAGCCAATAGCTTTGCTTCATCAACAGTAAGTCCCACATACACTTTACAGTCTGCTCGGTCAAAGAAGGGGCTATCTTTGTTTTCCATATGTATCTCTTTTCTCACTTTAGCAAAGTGGGAGCCTCCAATGAAATATTAAGTGTACTCATCAATCTTTGAAATATCAAAAGACTATCTATCAGGACATTGTGCTAGATTGACAAGTACAATAAAAGGAACCACATTAACATGTGGATTGAGCTTCATCTTTTTCTTTAAATTCTCCACATGGACAGTGTGTGTCTCTCTAATCTCCGGCCTTCTTCCTGCTGCGCCGCCACCATAAGAGTATCAATAGGTGGCTGCTCAATCTTTTGAATGTGAAGATTAAGAATCCTATCATTCTCCACCAATTTTTCTTGCTTGATTTTTTCCCTCATAGAATTTTTTTGTGATGCTATAATACCCAAACTCAACTCCGTTCCAAGTGTGATAGGAACATTGCCTTCATCTTCATCCTCTGAGCTGGAATATTCTGGAGTTGGTGATCGAGCTTTGAAATCTTTCTTAGAACATTTTTTACCCCTAGATGAAGCTCAAATATCTTGCTTACTTTGATAAGCTGATGTGGCAACAATTTCTTATTGTTTGGAGGTGAGAACTTGAGCTTTTGCTTGACCTTGTGGTGTTGGTTATGCTTGTAGAAAAGGTGCCAAAGAAATAAGTAGATTACCATAGGTTCGCAAGGTAGTAAAGAGAGTTGGAGGCCCACATTGACTGATCTGAAGGTTTCCTTGCTATATAAGAAAATCAATTACACAATCCTTTGCAAAACTATGAGAAGAGCATGTTCTCATGCTTCATCTTCTCTTGTATAGTCAACATTGAAGACTTTTCCACAAATCTTTTGACCATTTTTAAGCTTCTATCCACCACTAGGTTTTGCAATAACAAAATTTAATGAGTTATCTTGAAAAGTAAGAGACCACTCAAGATTTGGATATGAATGCCTTCACACGTCACGGCCAGCAGTAGAAGCAAGGGAGGGTATTTTGGTGGAGCATTAATAAAACCGTGGTACCCCTATGAAGGAGCCACATCATTAGGACTTGTTTGGGGTTTTCTTGGGCCCTTTTATTTGGACACTTAGTGAAATGCTTAAAATGCTAATCAAGCTTTGACCAAGCTAGTGGCCTAGGCCTGAAAATGCATTTTTCCTTTTCTACAAAAAAGAAAATAGGCCTAAAGGTAATCTAATCATTAGATCTTCTGTCCTTGGGAAGGAATATGGACCTAAATGCCTTTTTGTCTTGTAGTGAAGTACCTTTCACAAAGAATGTTTGAAAATTTTCGTCACTTTGTTCCCTCCCTTTTTGGAGGTGCTGCAGATCCCACTCTCTCTCTACACTCTCTCTCTAAAACGCGTTTAGGGTGTTTTACTTGGGTAAGGGCTTCTTTTTCTCTCTCTAGGAGCCATGGCCTGCAGATCTGGACCTCCTACTCCATCATCCTCTCCACCAGCTCTCATGGAAGAGCTCACCATCCCCTCTTGTGAAGGTACAGATCTACACATCCTTGCAAGCTGAAGCTCTCCATCTCCATCACTAGCAAGCTCTCCATATCTATCATCCTCTCCACCAGCTCTCATGGAAGAGCTCACCATCCCCTCCTGTGAAGGTACAGATCTACACATCCTTGCAAGCTGAAGCTCTCCATCTCCATCACTAGCAAGCTCTCCATATCTATCTCCTCAAGGCCTCCATTTCTCTATATCCATCTGCATCTCCTCCACCTCCATCTCCATCACCATCTCCATCTTCATCTCCTCCATCACCATCCACATTTCCATCCTCCACCTCCATCCTCCATCTCCATCATCTCCATCACCATCCACATTTCCATCTCTGTATCCATCTACATCTCCATCTCCATCACCATCCAGATTTCCATCTCTGTATCCATCTACATCTCCATCTCCATTTGCTAGGTACAATGGCTCTACGGGACATCACCAACAAGCAATCAAAGTTTTGCTTGCACGTGGACTTAGACGAGGAGTATGCCACAATGCGAAGTAATCGAACGAAGGGATGTATTCCTGCTGAGGTGCTACGACTTCAAGGTGCAAAAGCCATTGATCTTTGGACTGATGGAAGCATTTATCCCCTTGATCCACAGACTGGTGCACCTCCCCCTTTTCGTAATATCACGCAGGTCGTACGCTTCTTGGGTGATGGTTATAATGGTTTCTTAGGGTACTGTCAGAGGCTCTATTCTTTGTACTTGCAGGAACTCTCAAATCAAAATCACCTCAGGAAGCTTCTAAAATTATGCAAGGCAGAAAAGGAAGAATGTGCATCAACTTTCATGGCCACAAAAGAACATATGCTGGCTCGAGTCAAGGATCTAGAGAAGGAGGATGCAGAGCAGAAGATGAAGCTTGATAAAGGTGTGGAAAGGAGGGATCGAGCTATAGAGAACTATCTCCGTCTTCGAAACTCAACTCGGAACCTTCGCCGACGTGTCGATCATTTCACTCACCTCCCCGTGGGATATAATGCAAGGCAGCGAAAGCGCAAGCCTCTGAGTCTTCTTTCCAAAGATGGGGGGGCTCGCAAGCGACGTGTGCGTCAAACAAGGTAATCACAGCTTCAAAACTAGCATTACATTCCTTTTTCATATAGTTATGTCATTGACTCTGAACTATGTGATGTCCAGGGAATGTGCTAAAGCAATATTAGGTTGTTCCAATACTGAGGAGTCTATCCTTGAGCACATTATTCCAGAGCAGAAAGTAATCAATATGATAACCAATCCAGTAAATGGTGCGTTGCGTGACAGGATTCAAAAGTATTTTCTCAAGGAATTCGAGCAGATTGTCAGTCCCATTGACATGCTCACTGTGTGCGACACAGCAGGTATCAGTGATAAGGGATACAGGGCTTTGTATACTTGCATCACAGCACGTCTACGAGGCAAAGGAATGACACGATCTATACTTCCAACACCATACAGTATAGTTATGGCAAGGAAGTCAGCAAACAACAATATTGCCGACTTGCTAGGCGGCTACAGATGGGTGGATGGTAGCATGCCAATGTCAAATTCAAAAGATTTTGCTTACAACAAGTTTAACAATGTTTACGTCGAGGTGGAGGCGCTTCAACGAGCTATGATTCAGTTTTATGATATGACATTAGAGGAGACGGATGGAAAGGCTATATTTGTCCTCAAATTGGATGAATGTCAGGTTGTAAAGGGCCAAAGGGTGGAACGTACAAGTCTGACACTCATGAGCAGGGCATTGAAGCGAAAGAGCTTAGACGGCGAAGATGAAACAGGTGATGCGGAGAATAACTTGCACACAAAGCGACGCAAGCAAGATTACTTTGGAGTGCAGTCTGAGAAGAACATATGGTGGCAGGCGGCATGGACCCTTCCGCATGAGGACCATGACAGTCTGAGGTGGTACTTCACCCGTACAGGTATTCAAGGAGTGATACACAGGCAATCAAATGGTGAAGTCTTGCATGTGCCTGGCACTGGTCACTTTGAAATAGAGTGGCACCTTGGTGGTGATCTCAAGACCCTCAAATGCATGTTGGGAACTAAAAGCGGTGCTAACACTTTGTTTCCATGCATCTTTTGTTGTCATCCAAGGATGCCAAGTGTCGCAGTGGGGAAGGCCAAACAAGCAACCAAGGTGAAAGGTCGTAAGCAGGCAAGTGCAAAGGGCTCAAATCAATTACAAAAAGGGAAGGGTATGCACGTCTGGCTCAATGGAATTATGAGCTGCAATCAAAGCAAGGCACCATCTCGCGCAGAGGAGGATGCTACTTGGAACCCTATTCTTTCAATTCCACTGTCGCGAGTACATGTGTGTACCTTGCACGCAAGACTTAGAATTTTGGACAAATTGTTGATGCTCCACATCAATTATGCTTGGAACATGGAGCCAGAGTCACGGCGAGAACAGGGCATCCAAGAGCTTGAAGTTGTTTTATCATCCGTGGGGCTTCACGCAGGTGCTGTCACCCTCTCTAAGGATCGCAAAAACCCATCAAGTACCCAAGATAACCCTAATAAGATATGTATGGGTGGTGCAAAAGCAAGACACCTGCTCTCAAACTATGGTGAGGCTCAAAGCCATACACATTTTGAATTATGGAAGCAGATTTGTGATGTAACAACCTATCGAGGCAATGAGGCGACACTAGGATTGAAGCGTGCACATGTGTGGGAAGCTTGTGATGAGATGATGAGGCTTCTTGAGCGCCCGTATCTTGATGAAGCAGAGATAGCTACATTCAAGACTTCGATTGACAGATTCACAGAAGAAATGATTGATGCTTGGGGGGAAACTCATATAACACACTACATGCATATTCTCTATGCGCACAGTTCCTTCTTTCTAGATGAATATGGGTCTCTTGCACTCTGGAGCAACCAAGGCATGGAACGATCACATTACCAAGCCAAGGCGGCCTATTTTAAGAACACGGGTCATGGTGGTGGCAAGGTTCGCAGCAATGCATTTCAGGAAATGTTCAATTGGTTTTACCGTGCACTTACTGGGAGAAAGGCCCAAAAGCGAGCCGGAAATTTGTCTTTGAGGCGCAAAATCATGAAGGTGTTAGGTGCAAGGCGAAAGAGAAGGGTGCATTGCGTCAATGGCACGTGAAAGAGCGAGGCAATGGCACAGTGGTCGACTAAGAAATGGCCGTGTGTGGTTACCCACCCAATAATTCTTGTTCGCCACTTTTTGGCGCGTTCATTTTGTAAATTGACTTTTTTGTAATTTTGGCCTCCTATAAATATCAATGAGTTTTATAGTCATTTTTAAAAGTCTTGACTTGTGAGCTCTCTCTCTTCCTCTCCCCTTGACTCTCTCGCGCGCGCTCTCTCTCTCTCTCTCGCTCGTGCAGTAATATCTCACGCACATGGAGCCCCCAAATGATCCTCCCTCCAATACGCAGGATGACATTTTCAAAGACCTTGGGCCCTTACCGGTGGCACATAGAACTGCAATCCCAAACATTTACCCACAAGCCCAAGTGGATCTGGAAGCTGAGCGTGTGAGGCTTGAGCGAGAGGCCCAAGAGGCCCAAGAAGCCCAAGAAGCGAAGAGATTACACAAAGAAGCAGAGGACATGGAGGCAGCTGAGAGAGCAAGAAAAGAAGCCGAAGAGACGGTCAGAACTCAAGAGGACGAGGCAGCAAAGAAAGCACAGGAGGATGAGGCTGCCAAGAAGGAGGAAGAAGATGAGGCAGTTAGGAAGGCGGAGGCAGATAAGAAGGCTGTAGAAGAAGCTCAGGCCGCCGCAAGCAACAAGAGAAGAATAGCATTCTTTGCTGCGGAGGAGGATTGGCTTAACAGAAAAGCTCACGGATTTGTTGCTGACCTGCGAATGGCCGGATACGAAGATGACACAATTTTGGAAGCGGCCATACAAAGTCTTCGAGCAGAATATACAAAGAGGAGAAATGAAGACACAGTAGAAAGGGAGCACCTGCCGAGCAATAGGATTGTCAATGCAATGCTAGACAGAGTCTTGGCTCGTGCACTTGGTAAAGGAAAGAGAAAACTCTCAGCTGAGGAAGTAGAAAATAAGAGACAGAAGCTTGAACGAGAAGCCAGGGCAGCAAACACACGGAGGCTTCGTGAGGAAAAAGACAGGAAAGATGAAGAGGAGCGAGTAAGGAAGGAGGCAGAGCAGCGAGCAGCTCCGAAGACTCCATCTGCAAAGACAAAGAAAACTCCAACACCTGCAAAGGCTAAGAAGGGGAAAACCATTCCTAAACGCTCAAAAATCCCTTCCGATAACTTCCAAGAGCAGCGACAGAAGTTTAAAAATGACACGCCAGCTTGGACTCGCCACGCGCAAGCACCACCGCCCCCAACAACGCAGAAGAAGCAAAGGTGGAGACCAGGGACAGTTGCCCTTAGAGAAATTCGCAAATATCAAAAGACCTGCACACCAATTATTCCAAAGGCACCTTTTGGGCGTCTCGTCAAAGAGATTATCCACGACCAGCACCGGGATGTCAATCGTGTGCAAGCGGCGGCACTAGGCGCTCTGCAACAAGGTGCCGAGGATATTTTGGTTTCGCTTTTCCAAGACGCGGTTTTGTGCATGGTGCATGCAAAACGTGTCACTTTGAAGCCATCTGATCTTCATCTAGCTAGGCGTATCCGTGGAGAGGAAGCTCTCTTTCACTAGATAGGGGAAGCCTTGTAATGCAACAAACCGTGTTTTGTAATCTCAATTTGATTAATGAAAAACCATGTCTATTTTCAAAAAAGTTATTTTCTATTGCAAGTGATTGTTGTCTTGTCAAGGTAATTGTAGTCTTTTGCATGTAATTGTTGTCGCTATGTACATTCGACCTCATGTGAACGCTCGTCTGCCACCGCCCGTCCGACTTTGGCTCGACTCGACGGGCCAATTTCTCCCGCGTATGGCCCCAGAAGGGTATATCAGCTGTGCGGGGTGCGCCGGGGCCGAGGGGGGGGGCCGGTGGTCGCTCCGTGGAGCCTGTGTGCCACGGAGCGACTTTTGGCTGTTTGACCTGGTCAAACAGCCAAAAGTCGCTCCGTGGCACACAGGCTCCACGGAGCGATCAAACAGCCAAAAGTCGCTCCGTGGCACACAGGCTCCACGGAGCGACCACCGGCCCCCCCCCTCGGCCCCGGCGCACCCCGCACAGCTGATATACCCTTCTGGGGCCATACGCGGGAGAAATTGGCCCGTCGAGTCGAGCCAAAGTCGGACGGGCGGTGGCAGACGAGCGTTCGCAAAAATTGATTGAAACATCATAACAGGACACGACAACAACATATAAACACATCAAGAAGATAAAACTTAAAATCAGCTCGAAAAACATCTTGATGTCATTAATTGTTTGATTTTCACAGACGAGCGTTCACAAAAATTGATTGAAACATCATGACAGGACACGACAACAACATATAAACACATCAAGAAGATAAAACTTAAAATCAGCTCGAAAAACATCTTGATGTCATTAATTGTTTGATTTTCACAGAAGGCAAATGATTACATTGGATCTAGCCAACTCGCTTGATGAGCTTGGTGAAAGCCTCGTGGGTGAGAGTCTTTACTGATGGTTTGTCACCAATGCGTTCGGCTATCTCTTTGGCATCAGTGATGCCTTGTCCAAGGCTAAGGCCACAAAATCCTAGGAAAGACCCTGCACCTTTATCACCAAAGCTATAGATAGCTGCTTCCCTATTTACAAGAATACATTTATGGGCATTTTGGGCTATAGGGGCTTCAGACAGGACGGCGCTTAGGGCTCTGCACTTCAAAAATTCAGCTTGCGCATCATTTGAAAAGTCGTTGTGAATTACGCGAAGCATCTCGGCATTGAAGCTCGGGATGTAGTGCCATAGCGCAGCATCTTTCCCCTCCACCTCCTTTCGTGCTCCACCCTTTCGGCTTGCGAACCAGTCCATTTCTCTTGCGGTCTACAAAGTAGATAGAAGAATGAGTTGACTTCAAAAAATTACAAATTAAGAAGGGAAGAAATTGGGTGTACTACCTCAGTGGCATCATCATGATCCGCAAGGTCTGCATCACTAATATTGATGCTCCCGAGGCTGACAGAATCCGAAATGGCAAGCGGCTTGTGAGGGGCAAAGCTAGTTTCTGGCACACTCTCGTAGAAATCCTTGCACTGGGATATTTGTACAAGAGTCTCTGCCACAAGGGACTCTATTGAGACATGATTTTCCGGGAGCGCAAGCACCTTTGTGACATCTGCGGAACTGAAGTCAATGTGGATGTCATCATCTTTGGACGGCTGTTGTGTGTCTCGCATGCCCGCGTACATAGCAATGACTGAGAGAGTTTCATCCTGGTGTAGCCCAAGGACATGGGCGATGTCATCCAAAAATAAGAACTCTACACCTTCTACTATGATGGGGTGTAGAGTTCGCACTTCGAGCTCTGGAACTTCATCCATGACATCGTCCCCTTCGATGTCCCGTTTCACAGCCTCAGCTTGCGGCTCTTCCGCCAGAGTCACAAGTGCAAGAGATGCTTCTTGCACTGGGGTGACAATCTCTTCCTTTGGGTCAGCTTCCTTGATCAAGAGATAAGGTGTGGCTTTCTTTGGAGGAGTGGCCTTCCTCTTTCCCTTGCTTTTCTCTGTTCCCTCTAAGATCAGGAGGGCAAGAGTCATGTCCCACCTCAAAAAACTTGTGCCAATGTTGCCCATTCCAAGACCTACGAGGTTATCTTCTTCCTCCTCCCTTAGATATGCGCTACTAAGGCCTTTGAGGAATCTTGCAAGCCTAAACCTGAAATTTTTGTCCGCTTTGTAGGTATGCTTGATAAGATCCACAGGCACCCAAGTTCCCTCCTCGTCTTCAAAGTTGACACAGTATTCAGCCATGTATGTGTCCATGTAGCTAGTGAACGCCCCAAACACGTCATTATGGAGTTCGGCGGTGCCTTCCATGTCAATAGATGTCTGAAAGATGGGTGCAAGCTTCTCGATCAAGTGATCGAGGTCAAGCTTGTGCAATTGAGATAGGAGAGCTTGGGCGGGGGTGGCCATGCTTGAGTAGCGAAGAAGGCGAGGGGACCGCAAAGATGCCGAGAGTGAGGAGATGAACTCAAAGTGGCCAAAAGTGACTTATAAAGAGGTCTTTAAAAATTTTTTTATGTTTAAAAACTCACTTAAAACCTCCAAAAAAATAAAAACACGCGACAAAACTTAAAAGTGCACAAAATTGAACGCAAATTGCGAGTAGCCAAAATTGTTTTGAATTAATCTCTCAAAATCTGTTACATAGCTTGCTTGATATGGATACATCTGGGGAAGGGAATGCTTTTACAAAAGTAAGATGCCTCTTTCCTCTTACGTAGAGGTGTGTTATCAATCACAAATGAAAAGTCACCTTTCAGTGCAAACCTAAGGCCTAAGTACTCCCTCAGGTTCGCCATATTCCAATCAGCATTTACTACGATATCCCACACATCAGCTTGCGTGCTAACATGTACATCAAGCTGTTCTGCATCGTTGATGTCCGAATCGAGTGCTTGCCATTCGCCTCCAGTCAGCTTCCAACGTCTGTAAGGAAAGATAATAGAGAGTTGTTGCTTTCCAAGCTGGTACCGAACGACCATCTTCTCCGACACCACCATGCACTTTATCTTGTCACCCTGATGTTGAATAACCTTCAAATCCCACGAAGGTGGCAAAAAGGCACTCATTACTGTGCCTCCCTTTGCAATCCACATTGTAGGAGTCCGGTGAACATCAGCCTCCTTGAACAAAAACACAAACAAATGTAAAGGCATGAAGAACGTGAGAGTCGCACGATGTGACCCATAGGTGCACTTCATTGCATTGCACACATCAATCTCAATCCGACGTCTGGTTAGTGCAACCAAAGTATTGTCGGGCTTTGGCCAATCATGGTCCATGAGACTTGGTGTAGGGAGCCTCCGTAGAGTCCCAGAACCATCTCTTGACGTGGGTACAATATACTCTGCATGAAAGAAGAAAACTGAGCGCTCTAAAAGCTCTGATGTTGAACAACCAGTATATAGTAGCTTGCCGATTTCAAAGTGATGCGCCTCAAAGGTTCCAGAAAGGGCCTCTAAAGGCTCCCATTCCACAAATGTCGACGGAAAGATGTCTGCACAGAACATTACAAGAACACACTTGAAAAAATCAAGCTTCCGTAACATGAAATGATATTAGCATGTCTCAGTGCAGCCCATAAAACAAGAAGCACAAATAAAACTTACAATTTGCAGGAAAGCGTTTGTGATTGGCATTGTCAACACGGAGTTGCGATGCCTTGTAGACGTGTTGGATCATCACCTGCTTGCTTCCGTCAGCCCCCTGCTTGAGATCCACTATGCGACCCTTCCAATGGTGTGACTTTAACCCTATGTATCTGCGAGAGACTTTGTGGGCTCCCCTTGTGCTTGGACGCATCGTCACCCACATTCCTTTTGCAAAGGTGCTTGTAACCCACAAGCCAGTGTCGTCTTGTTCGTTGCTGCTGCTAAAGGACTCCACCCTTGAACGAGGTCGGCGACTCATTGTGCTTGGCTAACCGACTAAGCTAAATGCTATGAAGTTGTAGGTGTGTGAGAAGATCTCTGCAACCTAATGCTAGCAGAGCATATAAGCTGGCAAGAGGAGTCAAGAATGTGTATAAGCTAGCAAGAGGAGAGTGAAGAATGTGTGCAAGCAAGAGAGGATGGACTTGATGGGGAAAAAAGGACTGTTTTCCAAGCTTTCCATAGCCAAGAAGATCTCTGCAACCTAATGCTAGCAGAGCATATAAGCTGGCAAGAGGAGTCAAGAATGTGTATAAGCTAGCAAGAGGAGAGTGAAGAATGTGTGCAAGCAAGAGAGGATGGACTTGATGGGGGAAAAAGTGGACTGTTTTCCAAGCTTTCCATAGCCAAGAAGGCACAGAAAGATAGATCTAACTTTAGGAGGGAAGGGGAAGGCAGAATGGGGAGGGAGGAGGCCAAAAAAGATTCTTTTAGTTAGAGAGAGACTCAAAACCGAATTGCTAGTTTTAGAGAGAGGAAGAGGGAGTGGGGAGAGGGAAAAGTAGCTTTAAATGAGGGATAATGATGGGGGGGCGTTTCTGGCCCTAGCCCACTTTTTGAGGTGGGGTCATTTATGCCAGTTTGAGCTGTCTTTATTAAAAAAAGGTGGGAAATCTGATTTTATTGAAAGATTTTGCATTTTCAGTCCAATTTCTTTAAAAAAAAAACGTATGATTCAAGTTTGACCCCTACATATTAGGGGCAGGGAAACCCAACATTTTTCTCCACATGGCCTTCTCCCATTGCACCATTCCTTAATGACTGTCATTAGGCTTGGGGCAAATTAAAGGGCCCAAGAAGACCCCAAACAAGTCCTAATGAGTAGCTTGTAGTTTTGAAATTACTCCTTTGGGATAATTGTTCACTCATGGGAACACGGATTATGGAAGGAGGCCGGGAGAGCGAGATTGTAGCCATGGGAACATAAAGACGCACATAATTTTTTCATATTTTTGTGCCGAAGTGCAATGTAAATCGTTTTAGGCTAATGTGGGTTCTAAATGAGAGTTCTAAGTGTATTAAGAAAGGCTCACTTATGGGGTTGTCTGCCCATGTGTGAAAGAGGCCTAGGGTTAGGGTTAGTGACATCTCTATAAAAGAGATGTTAGCTAAAGAAAGGAGACGTTTTTTGCCATTCTCATAAGCTATTGAGTGAAGCTCTTGAGCTCTCAAGCTATGCAACTCTCTAACTCTCTCTCTATTGTACTCTAATGAGCATCAAGCTCCAATGAGTATAGCTCCACTTCATTGCATTGACCCTGATAGTACTCAACCTGAACATCGCGGGGGTTATAGTGCTCCTCCTTTTCAAACTCATTCTAGGTACTTTTATGCTCCCTTAGGTGAAATTTGCTGTGGGCATCACTTTGTCACTTTATTCTATCAACAACATCATCCATTTTCACATTGTCAAGAGTGTGCACGAATCGTATTAGGGAAAGCTTTACACATTTGTTGGCTATGCCGCTCTTACTTTCGACGATATGACACGGGATTAATGAAACAAATTGTGGGAATTACACCCCAACCATTAGGAAGTGAATGGGGTCTTCTTGGGCCCTTTAATTTGCCCAAGCCTAATCAAGGTGATTAAGGAATAGCCAAATGGGGGGTTGCCATGTGGACTGAAATGTTGGGTTTTAAAGAGAGGTGTAAGAGTGGTCAAAGGGTGCACTTTTTCCCCCAAAAAGGAGAGGGGCAATTTTACAATTTTCGGACCTCCATAACTTCTACATACAAGCTCTGATCTGAGCGGAGATTACAGATCCGTGATCTATGCATCAAGAGCTTTCCATAGATATGTTACATGATATGGTTTTATCCGCTAGATTTTAAATTCCATTTTTCCCCCAAAATTCAAATTCGAATAAAGTAGCTGTTTTGAAGCTTCTAATTAGAAAACGTTTCTTCTTAAGAGAAAAGGTTTGACTCCCTTAAACTGCCAAATAAAAGGGCCCAAGAAGCCTTCCATTGAGGTCCTAATGGCATAACCTTCTTGATGTGAGAGTACCAGACCGAGGACCAAATCAACGTAGATTACCTGAGGAGGTTCAAGCACAATAATGGAGGGATACATGCATAAATGACTTGCAACCACCTATCTTGCAAGCCCTTCTTCCCATAGCCTCAACATGTCAATTTTGGATCACTATGAGCACCTATATTGAGCAATTCCAAAATCGGCATTGTCTGCTTAAGCTTCCTATAGAACCAATGCCATATTTTAGCGAGGAAGCAATCCTTTCTCTACCACCTTCTCCAGAGGCCGGCTTTCGTACAGGGTTGTCCTTGCATCCTGAAGTGATTGATACCATCTTTCTAGCAGAAGTGGACACGGATCCATCACCAGTGCAAGGGTAAGCTCATCAACTCCACAATAAGATCGACAAGCCAGGGCACTTTTCTCCCACTGGGTTTTTCCCCTCGGCTATATTCGCGGTGATTGGCCCCAATAACAAATTTTATTCTTTTCTTTTCTTGTTTGTTAATAAGACATTTTGCAGAGATCTCAGCTAAACAAGAGCATACAAACATGCCCCTATAGTCCACCTGCCGTGCACACAAATTAGGAAGGGGGGAGACATGCAATGCCTACAAAGAGCAAAGAGAAGCAATCTGCACAACATCAGCAATGCATCAATGCAAACGCACAACATCAATGAGCACTACAACAGGTGTATTCAAATCATAATGTTTTGTTCTTTATGTGCTTTTCACTTTTGCATATATTGTTTGCATGTTAACACACATTTGACTGGTTTAAGTTTTAAATTAGTTGTTACCATGTGGTGAGTGATTTCTAGATTCTTAGAGGACTTAGTAGAAGGTATTTCTATTTGAAGAGGGTGTAAGATATATGCCAACGACGTATGACAAGTTCTTATGCTCTCGAAGTATATTAGTTATCCCTAGTGGTTTAAGTTTTAAATTAGTTGTTACCATGTGGTGAGTGATTTCTAGATTCTTAGAGGACTTAGTAGAAGGTATTTCTATTTAAAGACAGTGTAAGATATATGCCAACGGAGTATGACAATTTCTTATGCTCTCGAAGTATATTAGTTATCCCTAGTGGTAGCTACCTCTATGGTATGGGCTAGGTGCTACGATTAATAAAAGATATATGCCAACGGAGTATGACAATTTCTTATGCTCTCGAAGTATATTAGTTATCCCTAGTGGTAGTTACCTCTTAGGTATGGGCTAGGTACTACGATTAATAAAAAATTTACGAAAATCATGCCTAAAAAATATATACAAGTGAATTGAGACATGAGGTGTCTACAGCCATGTGGAATGCTTTGGTAGGACCTTGGGTTGTCTTAGCACCTTGGGACCGATGCCTTGGCTTCCATGGGGTGAACACTGACGTCTAAAAGATTAAGAAGAAGACCTATCGCCTTGATAGATGCTAGTAGGACTCTGGGGTACATTATGGGCCCTCAAGATCGATGCCCTCATCTTCATGGGGTACTCCTTATGTCAAAAAGAAAGAAAAGGGTCTGTCGCCCTTGAGATACTTAGCAGCCTTTAGATTGGCGGAGGTCTCTTGGGCATTGCTTGGGTCTCATTGGGATGGAACCCTCCTCTTTATCATCTTTTACACACACACACAAAAAAAAAGAAGAAAGAAAGAAAGAAAGAAAGAAAGAAAGGTCCAATCACCATTGCTCATATTTAGGAGTAGGGTTGCTACTTAGGAATAACTTAAACACTTGTAGGACATTGAGACTGCGGTCATAACCTGCAGTGTACAAGTACACTTGCCTTTGCATAGCACTATCTACCACTTAGTCTCACTTTGACTAGTCTTTACTCACTTCTTTTAGCACTCTTTAAAACTCTAATTGGCCTTTCACTTGTATGCTCACGTGTGAGATTGTCATTGCTGGTTTTTTTTTTCAATAAAAGGCTTTACTTGTCTTCCATTGTTTTTTGCAGCTTTTGCTTCTATCACGCCCGAGGACGTGCGCGATTTAGGAAGGGGGGAATGTTTCACGTGAACACGGATTATGGAAGGAGGCCGGAAGCAATTAGTGCGAGAGAGCAGGATTGTAGCCATGGGAACATAAAGACGGACATAATTTTTCCATATTTTTGTGCCGAAGTGTAATGTAAATCGTTTTTGGTCAATGTGGGTTCTAAATGAGAGTTCTAATGTATTAAGCAAGGCTCACTTATGCCTATGTGTGAAAGAGGCCTAGGATTAGGGTTAGTGACATCTTTATAAAAGAGATGTTAGCTAAAGAATGGGGACGTTTTTAGCCATTCTCATAAGCTATTGAGTGAAGCTCTTGAGCTCTCAAGCTATGGCAACTCTCTAACTCTCTCTCTATTGCACTCTAATGAGCATTAAGCTCCAATGAGTATAGCTCCACTTCATTCTCTTAATCTGTTTTAGCATCATTGAAGTAGATTAATCTATGATTAGTTGAACGCTTCTTTCTTTCTCTTGAGTATGCTGCATGCTTGTAGTGTGTGTGTGTGTGTAGTCTCCATTGATGCAAGCTCTTGCCCACTTCATTGGCAATGAGTTATTCATGGATAGACTCTCTCTATGAGCTTGTGGGTTTGTGAATGTTACATTCTATGCTTGCTTAAGCTTGTGGGTTAGTCACACTTATGGATTTGCAGGCATTAGGGAAAGCTAAGATTTAATCAATGTTTGAATGGGATTAAGAGATTGCCATGCATTGCTTGTTCTGTTGATTAGTGTAGTGGGTTTAAGGGAATCAGAGATTGATTGAGGTGTTGAATGGTTGAATCGTCAAGTGGTGGTCCGTGTATGTGAGCTCTCCCACAAGGGATAAGCCTTCATGCACTAATCAGGTCGAGTCCTTGGATTGACATTGTGTTTCTTAACACATTTGTTGCTCGGTAGTAATCTATGAGCACTATATTGCACGTAGAGAGAACCGCTCTATAGAAAGCTCAAGAAACGTGGCCTAGGACCGTTTGTGATTAATGAGCTTACTCCTAGTGGTGCAGTGCATTTAGAGACAGCGTTTAGAGACACTAGAAGGTGAGCAAATGCCTAACTCCATTAACTGAAGCCATACTTCAACAAATGCATGTTACCCACACACGGAAAGAAGCACATGACCTACTTAAACGTCAGGCTCAAGAAGAAGCTAAAGCTAGAGTTGCAAAAGCCAAGGAACGTCGCAAGGCTTCTGTGTTGACCTTACAGTTGGCTACTGATGATGAACAATATGTGGATCCTTTCAATATTCAGTGTCTTCATCTTCATGAGACTATCTACTTTGTCTCTACCTTAATTGACTCTGGTGAAGATTATAATGTTCTCCTATTTGACACATGGGTAGCCTTGGGACAACCAACACTGGTGTACATTCCTATTGACTTACGAAGCTTCTCAGGTGAAGATAACCCTATAGAGGGAAAATGTGTCATTATGATGTCCATTCAGGATGACCAGATGTCAGTTCCCTTTTATGTGGCTAGGAAGTCCAAGGCAGTGGTAGAGGTTGTTCTTGGTCGATCATGGTTAAGTGCTACCAATTGTTCATTAGATTGGAAGAATAGACAATACAAATTGCAAATTGATTCTGATTGCATCTTGGGATCTACTGCTCCACGAGTTTTATCATGTTAAAAGGGTAGTAGTTCTACCTTACACAACCCACTTTCAACAACTGCTCTTCAAGCGCTCCAAGACAAATGATGTGGATAATCGATGAGTCCTCAAGTGAGGGCCATGGCTGGCATGTTCTGACTACTCTAGTCACTACTCAAAGAAGGCCAAGTAAGAAGGAATTATCAATTTGGCTACCCAAAGATGCGTACAAACTTGTACCATCTAGCCTAGTTGCTAAACCTCCCAAAAAAACATATCTTTTCCAAGCCTAAGCCTCACATTGTTACTCATTGGGTCCCAAAGCATGTTCTTAAAGCACAAGGCTATTATGGGTGCAACAGCACTTTGGCTTCCCAAATGCCAAGGTTTGCTAGAGCCAGAAGAGTGTATCAATAAGATTCCAAAAGCCACTCTTGGCTTTTCATATCAATGGGTGCAAAGGAAATAACACAATCTCTTCAAGATAGGATAGGTGGTTGTGATAGCACCTACAAATCTCCTTGTGTTGACCTTCCCCAAACATGTATTGAATCACCAGTTGTCCCAGCTTCTCCTTGTTACACACTTCCACCATCACCTTGTGTACCTAAGACAAATCCAACTTTACATGAGTCTCCTTTAGGCATAGATTCTAGCACTTCACTGCCTAAATCTCTTATCTTACTCAAATTCCTCGACAATTTCTAGCCTTCCCACCTCTTAAGAAGGACATACCCAAAACCAAAGGTAAGACATTAGCACTACAATTGAAGCTCTTTGGTAGATCAGTGTTTGAATAGTCTCACTTTTACTAATGTGGTTCCTTCTGCCTTTACAGGATTGTATTCTTTTTGAGATGATCTTATCTACATTGTTTTTGATAGGGATTGTAATGATGGATATGAGTGTATAAAGTTTGAAGTTTCTAAATTTCATTGTTCTATGCCCAGATAACTCTTGATGGATACTTGGAGAGATACATGTCCACCATGCATTGACCCTGATAGTACTCAACTTGAACATCGCGGGGGTTATAGTGCTCCTCCTTTTCAAACTCATTCTAGGTACTTTTATGCTCCCTTAGGTGAAATTTGCTGTGGGCATGACTTTGTCACTTTATTCTATCAACATCATCATCCATTTCCACATTATCAAGAGTGTGTACGACTCATATTAGGGGAAGCTTCACACATTTGTTGGCTATGCCGCTCTTACTTTCAACGATATGGCACGGGCTTAATGAAACAAATTGTGGGAATTACACCCCAACGCCATAACCTTCTTGATGTGAGAGTACCAGACCAACGACCAAATCAACGTAGATTACTTGAGGAGGTTCAAGCACAACAATGAAGGGATACATGCATAAATGACTTGCAACCACCTATCTTGCAAGCCCTTCTTCCCCCAGCCTCAACATGTCAATTTTGGATCACTATGAGCACCTATATTGAGCAATTCCAAAATCGGAATTGTCTGTTTAACCTTCCCATAGAACCAATGCCATATTTTAGCGAGGAAGCACTCCTTCCTCTACCACCTTCTCTAGAGGCCGGCTTTTGTACATGGTTATCCTTGCATCTTGAAGTGATTGATACCATCTTTCCAGTAGAAGTGGACACGGATCCACCGCCAGTGCAAGGGTAAGCTCATCAACTCCACAATAAGATCAACAAGCCAGGGCACTTTTCTCCCACTGGGTTTTTTCCCTTAGCTATATTCGGTGATTTGGCACCAATAACAAATTTTATTCTTTTCTTTTCTTTTCTTATTTGTTAATAAGACATTTTACAGAGATCTCAGCTAAACAAGAGCATACAAACATGCCCCAATAGTCCACCTACCGTGCACACAAATTAGGAAGGGGGGAGTCATGCAATGCCTACAAAGAGCAAAGAGAAGCAATCTGCACATCAGCAATGCATCAAGACAAACACACAACATCAACGAGCACTACAACAGGTGTATTCAAATCATAATATTTTATTCTTTATGTGCTTTTCACTTTTGCATATATTGTTTGCATGTTCACACATAGTTGGCTGGTTTAAATTTTAATTAGTTGTTACCATGTGGTGAGTGATTTCTAGATTCTTAGAGGACTTAGTAGAAGGTATTTCTATTTGAAGATGGTGTAAGATATATGCCAACGGAGTATGCCAAGTTCTTATGCTCTGGAAGTATATTAGTTTTCCCTAGTGGTAGCTACCTCTTAGGTATGGGCTAGGTGCTATGATTAATAAAACATTTTACGAAACACATGTCCTAAAAATATATAGAAGTGACTTGAGACATGACGTGTCTACGGCCATGTGGAACCTTGGGTTGTTTTAGCACCTTGGGGCCGATGCCTTGGTTTTCATGGAGTAAACACTGACGTCTAAAAGATTAAGAAGTAGACCTACAAGGACTCTATCGCCTTGATAGATGCTGGTAGGACTCTTGGGTACATTATGGGCCCTCGAGACCGATGCCCTCATCTTCATGGGGTACTCCTTATGTCAAAAAGAAAGAAAAGGGTCTGTCTCCCTTGAGATACTTAGCGGCCTTTAGATTATCTTGGGCAAAGGTCTCTTGGCCATTGCTTAGATCTCATTGGGATGGAACCTTCCTCTTTATCAAGATAAAAGTAATAATTCTCTTTAATCTTCTGCTTTTTACACCAAAAAAAAAAAGAAAGAAAGAAAGAAAGAAAGAAAGGTCCAACCACCATGGCTTATATTTAGAAGTAGGGTTGCCACTTAGGAATAACTTAAACACTTGTAGGACATTGAGACTGCGGTCATAACCTGCGGTGTACAAGCACACTTGCCTTTGCATAGCACTATCTACCACTTAGTCTCACTTTGACAAGTCTTTACTCGCTTCTTTTAGCACTCTTTAAAACTCTAATCGGCCTTTCACTTGCATGCTCACGTGTGAGATAGTCATTGCTGGTTTTTTTTTCAATAAAAGACTTTACTTGTCTTCCATTGTTTTTTGCAGCTTTTGTTTCTACCGCGCCCGAGGACATGCGCGATTTAGGAAGGGGGGAATGTTCACTCATAGGAACACGGATTATGTAAGGAAGCCGGAAGCAATTAATGCGAGAGAGAGCGGGATTGTAGCCATGGGAACATAAAGACACACATAATTTTTCCATATTTTTGTGCCGAGCAGGATTGTAGCCATGGGAACATAAAGACACACATAATTTTTCCATATTTTTGTACCGAAGTGCAACGTAAATCATTTTAGGCCAATGTGGGTTCTAAGTGTATTAAGCAAGGCTCACTTATGGGGTTGTCCGTCTATGTGTGAAAGAGGCCTAAGGTTAGGATTAGTGACATCTCTATAAAAGAGATGTTAGCTAAAGAAAGGGGATGTTTTTGGCCATTCTCATAAGCTATTGAGTGAAGCTCTTGAGCTCTCAGGCTATGGCAACTCTCTAACTCTCTCTCTATTGTACTCTAATGAGCATCAAGCTCCATTGAGTATAGCGCCACTTCATTCTCTTAATCTATTTTAGCATCATTGAAGTAGATTAATCTATGATTAGTTGAATGCTTCTTTCTTTCTCTTGTGTATGCTGCATGCTTGTAGTGTGTGTGTGTGTATGTGTAGTCTCCATTGATGCAAGCTCTTGCCCACTTCATTGGCAATGAGTTATTCATGGGGACTCTCTCTATGAGCTTGTGGGTTTGTGAATGTTACATTCTATGCTTGCTTAAGCTTGTGGGTTAGTAGATGCACGCTTATGGATTTGCTGGCATTAGGGAAAGCTAAGATTTAATCAATGTTTGAATGGGATTAAGAGATTGCCATGCATTTCTTGTTCTCTTGATTAGTGTAGTGGGTTTTTGAGAGATTGATTGAGGTGTTGAATGGTTGAATCTTCAAGTGGTGGTTCGCGTATGCGAGCTCTCCCGCAAGGGACAAGCTTTCATGCACTAATCGGGTCGAGTCCTCGGATTGACATTGTGTTTCTCTACACATTTGTTGATCGGTAGTACTCTATGAGCACTATATTACACGGTAGAGAGAACCGCTCTACAATGATCTTAGATCCATCTTTGCAGCAATCATCCCTCTATCATATCAGAATCTGAATTCTCTTGATAAGGAGATGTGTCTTCTCCACCACTAGGAAACATTAGAGAGGCTAAAATTAGTTATTTACTTGCCTTATCATGGGAAGAACCCCTTGGAAAGTTGTATATAGTTCCAAAGGTAGTGGTTGAACCTAGAGTCTTCTGTGGCTCTTGATATTCTCGAACAATTAAGTCTTTCTTATCTTGAGGTAGAGATGATTTTGTTGATGAAGAAAACAAGGACCTATTGTTTGGTAAGGTTGAGGCCAAAGTAATATTTCTTGTTAGTTCAAGACCTACGTTTCTGGCCTTCTTGATGACAGTCTCTACTTATGGTGGAGAATCAAAACCTTTTGTCTCTTTAGTCACTCTTTTTGTTGAGTTCTTACTTTTGTTTCCCCTAAATAAAAAGAAAAATTTCATTCCAAGAAATAAATCAGCCAAAAATATATCAAAAACACAAATCTTAGGTACACAAATAGAGTAAAAAAATTTAAAAAAACATACATAATTGTTGTTTAAATTTTGGACTTGCTTAGAGTTTCAAGGTTCTAGTAGCAAGTGGGTAACATAGACAAGTGGGGAACATAGCAAGTGGGTAACATAGACAAGTGGGTAAGATGCATTGAGGGGGAGGGGGTGTGAGGCCAAAGGTGGGCAGAAGGGCAAAGAGGAAAGATGTGGGGGTAGTACGAATGGGATGCGGTGATAGTGCACGTACCATACTTGATACATATACAAGCTAATCATAACTCGACGAAGGAAAGAGGATGCATAACGGTGTGCATAAATGACAATTCAATAAATCTAAAATATAATTCAAATATATATGAGGCAAATGTCTTATGCTAATACCAAGAGTATTTGATTCTCGTTATCATAATAATTGTTTAATTTGATCTTCCTTGTCTACTCGGATGCTAAAAAGAATCATCACCATAAATTTATCGTTTATAACTTGAAAAGTTGGGAAACATCACCTTTGAAGATGCTTGATAGTTTTTTGACATCGTATTGGTGTAGATGAGAAAGACAAACCTGATGGCGTAGACAAGCAAGGCACCTTTTGTTAATCCAATTCTAGGATTAACAAGAGCTACCACCATTATCTTACATCAAGGAGTTATGATAGATACACCAAAGGGTCATACATTCATGATATGAAGTAATAGTGTCCAAAGCTACAACTTGGACGGTCGCTCGTAATGGTGTGACGGAGTATTTATGGCGATTCCCGCTTCAAGACCATGTGGTAACAAGATAGGATGAAGTCCTAAAGTGATGTACTTCATGGATATATTATGAGAGTAGTCATTGTAATAGCATTAGGTGTCGCATGAGCCTAAAGTGCCCGGTCGGCCACAGTTTAAGTGAGTGTGTGAACACTTATGGCCATGTATATAAGTGAATTTCTCTCATAATACAAAAGACTCTCCCATTATGCAATTGAGTCTTTCTCTTGCTAATACTCTTGCTGATCTCTCTCCCTAATGCATGCTAGTGAGTGTGTGTGAGTGAAGTGAGGTGAGAGGAGGGACGAGGACCCGTAGTGCAAAGCGGCGGTGTGACAACGCTCGCGCAGGAGACGCGGTGAAATTGCTTCTCAAGGAGTTGTAAAGCTTGGAGACCTTAAGGGTTACAAAATTAGCCATTGGAAAGATCCTCACTCACGACAGTTGCGGTTCACCAGGTAATCTCTTTTTGGATGTGTTTGAAGGAGGGTTAGGGTGAGCTATAACATTTTTGGCACTCCTAGGGAGCCATCCCTTGGCTTTTTCCATTGTTTTGTCTCTAATCTATGCATAACCCATTGCCCATTATCTTGATTAGTGGTTTTCCATGAAAAAGATGTGGATTTGATGGTGATTTATGTGAGATTTGGTGTAGAATAGCTCTCTTTTTTGTTTTTGAAAAGAATGTTTTTTGCTTAATTTTTAGATTAATTTGTTGTTTTTGTTATTGTTTTGGTGGTTTTTCATATTCTTAGGGCTTGCACATAGTTTGTATTAGGCTTAGTTTGCATCCATTGCATCAAATAATGCAATAGAATGCAATTTTTAGTGAATGTTAGCTCTCTTTAGTTTAAACATAGATCTAAGATCATTAATTCTAGTTTAATTGTATGTTTTTTGTTGAAATTGTTTAGATTAGAGTATTAGCAAGCATTAGGAGTAGCTTAATCTTTCAAAAAAAACTTAAAACTATCAAAAAACCCTTGAATTTGACTAATTTCTCTTAATGGATTGGTTTTTGTCATTAAGGGTAATTAATCTTGTTCAAGATTTAGAAAACATATTAATTGGGATCTAAATTGATCATATTAGTAGTCAAAATTAGAGTTTTTGAGTGTTTTGAGAGCATCTAGATGCATTAAAACACCTAATCACATCAATTTTTTGATCAATTGGATAAATTTGACTCTCTTTGCTTAATTTTACCTTAAAGAGGAGACTATAATTAAGATTCTAATAAATCTCCTAATTTAGATTAATTTACACAATTGTTGATGCACAAAGACTAGTTTTTCATTGCTTTATCCAATGGAGTGCTTAATTGTGTGAATTAATTAGGGATTAGTGGTTAATTAGAGTCCTTGATTAGTGTAAAAGAGAGAAAGATTAGTGAAAGGATTAATCTTAGATTAATTATTAATCACTTTTTTATATAATGCATTAAGTCTAATGAGCATTCAATGAGAAGATGCTCATGAGTTATCAACTTATCCATTTTGGGGGTCATTTATGAAGGGTGTAAGCGGTGTTATTAAAAGGTTGACTTTTTTTATTCCACTTACCTTTTTTGGAAAAATGCCCATATCCCTTTCATTTTAAATTCAAAAAATATTCCCCCCAAAAAAGAAAAATTCGTATTTCCCACTAGACTCCAAAAAAAAATCACAATTTAATTTCCACGTGAAGTCCGTTCATGCTTGAAAACCATTTCATGACGTGAAACACCAGTTCACACAGCAAAATAAAGAATTAAAAAATCTGACGTGAATGAAAATCTAATGTGAACAGAAAAATAATGTGAACAAAAATCTGGCATGAACAAAAATTCGGCGTGAAAAAAAAAACCAAATTTAATTTTTCGTGAAGTCCGACGTGAAAACTGTTCACGGCGTGAAACACCAGTCATGTGGGGGAACGGGGGGGACTCTGGAAAACACCCCTGTTTGGACTCTGGAAAACGTGGGGGACTCTGGAAAACACCCCTGTTTAGAGGCCCATATCTCCTAAATCGTATATCTGATGAAGGCGCTCTAGGGTTCATCGAAAAGCTAACATCGAGCTCTTCGACTTTGGACTCGTCATCCAAAGTCAAAATCGATCATTTTGGCCTCCGACCAGCAGCCTCAAAATTTGACTCAAAAATCGAGACAAAAAATAACCCAAAAACCATGAAAAATTGCAAAAACAGTGCGAAAACAATGACAAGCCATATTCGGGCTACTTTTTAAGGGTCTAAACGACAAAATCACAGACGACTCAGGGAAACAAAGTTGTAGTACTCCAAAAATACTACAACTCCCTCATACAGCGTTTTTCAAAATTTCTTTTGAAACACCCTCAAAAACGTGCTACAAAACACGGGAAAAATTCTCAGAAAATTTTTTCATCTTGACACTGGAGAATAGGTTTTAGGACTCTTCCATTTGGGAAGTTCCTAGCATACGCTTTTTTTGGAAAAATATCTCAGAGGTCGTTCACGTATGTATAACACCTAAGCTAATTAGGGCAAATGGACACCTGTTTGATCCAACGAAGAGTACGCCCAGCCTCTTGAGGCTATAAAACAGGTTGTGGGAAAGTATAAAAAGCAAAAAAAAAAAGTGATTGCTCATTAAGGAGCATTTAGGCACTCTGACATGGCCACAATAGAGGGATTGAGCATTTAGGCACTCTAACATGGCCACAATAGAGGGATTGCCAGGGATTGCCAGGGATTACAATTAAATGTTGTTCAATTGAGGAGATGTTTCATGATGGGCTTGAAGAATAACAACTTACACAACTTGATCATTGTATCCAATCCGGAAACATTCCATCAATGTTATAAAGAAGAAATACGTTTAGATGACAACATGCTAGAAGATGATCATGCTACGAGATGTTCCTCATCTAAACCAAGTGAAGCAATGGCAAAAGAAAGATTGATCTCGGAATTGACATTCCTAGAGTTTTATGCAGCCTTGTTTAAACCCTTACAGCCAATATCTGTAAGAGAGGATGAAAACCTTCAAAACCAAACATCCTTAATGCCTATAAAAGTGACGAGCAAAATGCCTTGTGTTGAATGCAATCACTATGACCATCCCAATCCTCATTACGCATATAAGGCACCTGTTCTTCTATACTGCGTATATTGTAAAACCTTTTACCATGATACTAAAAAGTGTTCTGCTTCATCCATAATGGAGTCAAAACCTCCACCTCCTGTACACCAAACAGAAACAGTCCAAGGGGTAGACACTGCTCATGGAGCAGTTAATCAAACACTTCAGTGTTTCTACTCTCGTGACCTCACAAGGTGGCAGACTGCACAGTTTGGAATACTTCCATGCCCATAGTTGTTGAGATTCAAGCTCGATGTCAGCTTGTGCCAGTTGCACTATGTGCTGGCATGTTAGGTAGTAACATGTGTGAGACATAAATGACCGCGTCCAGCTGGTGGTCATAGTGTGTGGACATTAGCTGGGGTTAGTAGTGTGTGGACACAACACATGTAGTGTGTTGTAGATTATGGATTATTGCTTTAGGCATTGTGTGAGAAGGGAGATAGGGTTTGATAATATATTAGGGTTTGCTCCTTTGTGTGTGTCTCCTCTCCCTCTACCTGTTTTTCATCATGGTATCAAAGCCTGGTGCTCTCTATTAGGGTTTATGAGTGAGTGAGAGAAGAGGGAGAAGAAGCTGTGAAGCTTTCCATTGGAGCTGTGAAGCTTGGAGCACACCGATTTAGGGTTTATGAGTGAGTGAGAGAAGAGGGAGAAGAAGCTGTGAAGCTTTCCATTGGAGCTGTGAAGCTTTTGGAGCACACCGATTTTCATCAAATGTAAGAGCTTGGCCTACCGGGTGTAAGGACTACTAAACATCCTTGAGCGGATTGCAGGTGCAAAAACACAAACAACACCAGATTTTAGTTGCCCAAAGCATAGAAAAATTATGTTTTGCAAGCTCTCCATTGAAGCTTGAGTGTGGTGAATGTATGAGGCAAATGGTTGCAAATCTGAAAAATAATCATGTATCTGGCAAATGAGAATGTATTGGCAACTCATGTGCAAGCCCTACATTGAATTTATGCATATTAGTGAGTGGAAATTCACTAGTTTGAAGTCCTCACAAAAACAAAGAAGAGAGGTCCATTGAGGATGAAATTAAAGCCAGTTTTTTGCAAAAATCACCTCATTGATGGATTGGGTACATGCCTAAGAGTGTTGGGAACTCATCTATACCTCCAATAACCACTAAAAACCTCTCAAATTGTCTCAGGAGCAGGCGGCGGAGCCTGTAGGGAAGAAACAGAGTAGTTTTTTCATCCTCTTGCAAAGTGGAGGCCAAATTCTAGTTGTGTGATTGATTAAACCCAAAACTTGCTCAGCTATTTTGTGATACACATACTTTAGAAGGTTGTTATGTGATTGGTTGGAACAATTATGCATTATGGAGTTGATTATGAGCTGATTAAACAGGCTATCTACAGTGATTAGTGAAACAGAGGGTCATTAATCGGCTAATTACTCTCTCAACTTTTAGAATTGGTCTAATTCCTTTTACATGGAGTTACTAGACATCATTGATAAGCTAATGAATGCCTGATCTCTCAATTTGGACAAGAATCAAAGGAATTAGAGAACTTTTACTCTGGTTTTACTAGTTTTTCTCAAAACAGAGAAGGAGATTTGATATTTTTGGTATGTACACACCTTGGTTGGTGTTGATATGCAGCTTGTTTAGGTGTGTCAATGCAAGTTATCCACACTTGATTGAACCACTACATTGCAATTTGAAGCCTTGGCAAGCGTGCCAGAATAGGGTACTTTGGACTGTGTATGCCAGTTCAATTTGAATCAATCAGTTTGATTTTCTACATCAACAAAGAAGTTCGTTGAGTACTTTGGAGTATCTGGAACACTTATTAGAGTGTGGTTGAGTAGAGGAAGGCTATTTTATAGAATTGGACGTGTGTGGAAAGTGCATTTGCATTGAGCAAATATGTCAGATAACCCATTACAAATTGTGGGTGAGAAGTTGGATAGAAAGAACTTACAGGCATGGAAGTACAGGATTAAAAGCTTTCTAAAAGGAAAAGGGTTTTGGAACCTTGTTACAGGTGCGGAGCCAGAGCCAGAACTACCCCAACAACCTACACAACAATAGGTTGTAGCTCATAAACAGTGGTCAGAGAGAGCATACAAAGTTTTGCATTACTTGTCTATATGTATCTCGGATGCTATACTCATACATATACATGATGCTAAGAATCCCAAGGATGCATGGGATACATTGGTAAAACTATTTGATACAGATACTAGTGCTCGTATGTCTCAGTTGAGACAACAGATTCATAATGTGAAGCGAAAGGAAGGAGTATCCATGATTATGTTCAAGAGATAAAGAAGTATGTAGATGCATTGGCAACTATCAATGCCCCCATGCCTGATGATGATTTGGTAAACATTACCTTGCGTGGTTTTGGCAAGGAGTACAAGTCTTTTGATACATCTATTTCTATTCGGAGTACATGTTTACAATATTTTGATGAGTTGGTTTCACTCTTGCTTGTTGAGGAAATCAAACTCAGTGACTCTTTTCATGATGCATCTACTAGCCATGATGATAATGGCAGAAATTAGGCTTTCTATTCACAAAGGGGATTTAGAGGTAGGGGAAGATTTGCATCACGTGGTCGTGGTAATGGTCATGGATGGCAAGATAGGTCACCACAACAGAATTTTCAGCCTACATATGGTGCTAGAGGTGGTCGTGGATATACACCTCAGAGAGGCAGAGGTAATCCTCATGGTAGAGGACATTGGCAAGGCCAACAAACATCTATGCAAAATGTGGAATGCCATTACTATGGGAAATTTTGTCATATAGAACGTGATTGTTTCCACAAACAAAATGATTTGAGAGGGGATAGAGCACAACATGGTGGACATTACGCACAACATGGTGGAAATTTTGCATTAAGCAGTAATGATGGCAGCGCAAATCACTTGTTTGCCATGAAACATGTCGTGGGATCTATGATGACAAATGGTGATAGTGATGACACTTGGTATATATGGACTCTGGAGCATCAAACCATATGACTTGTCATGGTGAATGGTTTGAACATATGAAGCCTATGGATGTGAAAGGGTATGTGGAGACAGGAGATGAAACCCAACATGCTGTCACACATGTTGGAAGTGTACCATTGGTTATGCACAATGGTGAAACAAATAGAAGAAAACACATCATGGGATTGTCTTACTTGTCATCTATGTGGATGACTTGATTGTCACAGGAGATCATGCTACAGATGTTATGCAGGTCAAGATGAGTGGGCAGTTTGATATGAAAGACTTGGGTGAATTGAGATATTTTCTTGGGATTGAAGTGATCAAAGACCATGCAGGGACATGGTTAGTGCAACGCCAATATGCATTGGATATGTTGGCAAAATATGGGATGATAGGGTGTAAGCCAATGTGTATACCTTTGGAGCAGAATGTGAAGCTACGGGCTGATTTTGGTGAAGAGTTGGATGATCCATCTATGTATAGAAAGATGGTTGGCAGTCTTATTTACATGACTATTACACGATTGGATCTCAATTATGCTGTGGGGCTAGTAAGCCAATTTATGCAAAGCTTCAGAAAACCTTATTTGGATGTAGTGAGACGCATTATGCGCTATGTAAAGACCACTGCACATTATGGTCTTCTTTATGAGAGCATGGTAAAGGCTTGGATGTACACGGCTACACAAACGCAGATTGGGCAGGTAGCTCGTTTGAGACAGGAGGTCTACTAGTGGTTATGCCTTTATATTTGGAAGTGTAGTAGTGAGTTGGAGCAGCAAGAAGCAACCTACTGTTGCTTTATCTAGTACAGAGGCCGAATACAGGGGTGCAGCCATTACTACATGTGAAGGAGTATGGTTAAAGAGTCTCTTGGCTGATTTGGGTGAGCCTATTAATGGCAAGGTTGTCATTCATTGTGACAACATGAGTAGCATACAGTTGGCCAAGAATTCAGTTTTTCATACGTGGACCAAACATATAGAGGTCCACTATCATTTTGTCAGAGAGAAAGTGTTGGATGGTACAGTGGATTTGTAGTATATAAAGACTAAAGAGCAGGTGGTTGACATCTTTACAAAGACACTTAGCAGAGAGAAGTTTGAGTACTTCTATACTATGTTGGGAGTACATGGAATGAGAAGTTTGAGTACTTCTATACTATGTTGAGAGTACATGGAATGAGCTTGATGGGGAGTGTTGAGAGCTTTGATAGCCCAAGCTCACCTACATCTTCATCTATCGCAGTACATCATGAGCTTGAGAGAGGGGCTGTTGAGATTCAAGCTCAATGTCAGCTTATGCTAGTTGCACTATGTGCTGGCATGTTAGGTAGTAACATGTGTGAGACATAAATGACCGCATCCAGCTGGTCATAGTGTGTGGAGATTAGCTAGGGTTATTAGTGTGTGGATACAACACATGTAGTGTGTTATAGATTATGGATTATGGCTTTATGCAGTGTGTGAGAAGGGTTAGTAGTGTGTTATAGATTATGGATTATGGCTTTATGCAATGTGTGAGAAGGGAGATGGCTTCCCTCTATGGTTAGCATTTGATAATACATTAGGGTTTGCTCCTATGTGTGTGTCTCCTCTCCCTCTCCCTCTACCTGTTTTTCATCAATAGTCACTGACACCTTGCGACCAATGTGTAAATGATGTTGCATTGATCACATGTTCCAAGATTTCCCAAGATGAGTTGCTTCACTTCTCATAAAATTCAACTCTTAACATCTTAAGTGTACAAAAAGGGCAATTTTCCACGGTACCCTTGAATGTGCTTACATGTTTACAAGCCAAGGCATGACAAACAGTCAAAAAGAATGTAAAAGACAACACCTCAACATGTGCTTACATGTTTACAAGCCAAGGCATGACAAACAGTCAAAAAGAATGTAAAAGACAACACCTCAACATGGGTAGAAGAACATGTTTTAAAATAGAACCCAAAAGAAGGAGCAAAACCTTCTAAAACCAAGAAAAACAAAGGACAAAAAACTATCAAAACCAAGGTTGAGTTAAAAGACACGAAAAAGGAGTCTGTAGTAGAGAACATAAACCCAAAAGGGGACATAATCCCAAAAAAGCCAAAAGCTATACATGATGCAAAAGCATCCACCTCAAAGACCACCACACAAACCTCAACACCCATATTTGTGACACAAGATACAAAAACCCAAAAGAAAATTCGATCTCGTCGCATGGATAAACATATTGAAAAACTGAGAAACCAAAGAAAGTCAGAAAATGAAACAAGTTCTGGTACATCACTAAGTGAGAATGAAACAAGTTCTTACTCTTCGCTCAGTGCACTACATAGACCAATCAAGAAACTAGAACCCACCCAACCACCCCAAATGGATAATGATAATCACCTGACATATGTGGAATGCAAAAAGCAAGCTCAAGAAACTAGAACCCACCCAACCACCCCAAATGGATAATGATAATCACCTGACATATGTGGAATGCAAAAAGCAAGCTCAGGAGAGCATGCTTAGCTTGGTTGAATGTCTTAGAGGGTCACCGATTGTGATTGAACCTCATAATGCCAATCCTAAAAGAGAAACTAAGATACAAATCTAGAGGAGTACCGCTTTCCCTTTCAAGAGGAAGACATACTTTCTACAGAAGAGAAATTGGAGACAAATTGTTGGAACTAAAGGCTTGAGAAAGCACATAAGGAATTCGATAATTCCCTTACAAGATTAAAACAGTCTCTCAAAACCTCATTCGGAGGAATGCTCTTCTCTAATAGTAAGGCCAACGTCACATCAGCACTTGCACCTTTCATGGCTCAACTTGAGTTATACAAGGACATACCGAACTACATAAAACAGAAATGTCAGGATTCACAAGTTTCCAAACAGCCCTCATTAAGAATTGTCAAAGGGCCAAGTGTGCCATTGTATGCATTGGGTACTCTTGAAAAAGCTGAGACCCAACTATCTCGCATTCATCCAATTTGATCACAAACTTAAGAATACCTTTACATTCCTCAAACATGATACCGTAGAATTCGACCATTCTTTTTTGAAGTTTTTGTAAGTCAAGGAGAATATTATTCCATGCATTGTATATTATACTACCTTTTATAACTTCAAAAGAACCTTCAATATGGAAACATTATCCAATATACTCATCCACCTGCTGATTTAAGAGGCTTTTTAGTCTCGATACTTCTGTAGGTGTTGGTAGAAGACTAAGGTCATGTAAAAGGGTAGGAGGAGGGTGTGTGTGTGAATGGACTTATGGTTCACTAGCTCACCTATTTAAAGGCAAAGCTAGAAAGCCTTTTGCGTGTGCAAAGGCCAAGTTGTATGCATAAGCAACTTAATAAACAAGATTTGTTCTTGTATTTTTTGGGTCTCTCTCCTCCACTCAACTTGATCTAGCATAAGCACCAAGTTTTCTTAACATGGTATCTAGAGCTTGGGTAGATTGGGTCACATTTTGGCTGGTGTAGACTAGGTTATCCACATTTCACTTTTTATGGAGAAGAACCCCCAGCCAGTGGAGGCCTTCCAGCTGCTTGTGGAGGCCATATCTTGGCTGAGTCCAACTAAGAAGTTGTAGAAGACCCCCAAGTGTTCATCTTTGTACTGCCAATTGTTGGTTTTCTCCTCTCTCTGCCGCGCCATTGCGCCTTGAGGAGCAGGCCGGCACACTTTTTTTGCATCACTGCTATCGTACAACTCATTCGCCGTGTGTATAGGCAACTGTGGGCAATGTGAGCTTGGGGCTTTTGAAGCCCATAACCTAAGGGCCTTCTACCTAAAGTTTCAACCCCAATGGCTGCGTGAAACGACTCTGGGAGGCAAAAGACTAGGCGGCTATTGATTTTCTCCATGAAAGCTTACTCAAGAGGAGCTTGATAATAGTGTTCATAAACACTAATAGTGTTGATTAACACTAATGATACTACTAATCCAGTAAAGGGGAGCCATTTCAGAGTGTTTCTAAACACTAGGTGTGTTCTTAAACACTAATGGTGAATCTAATCACCAATACAAGTGTTATTTAATGCTAAAAATGTGCTCTTAATAAGCACTAATAGCATGCTAAACACTAATGGTGATCTTAATCACCAAAGAAAGTGTTTCTTGACACTAATGAAGCTCTCTCCATCAGAATTAGTGGTTGGGCACAAACCCTAAGTGCTAAACCATAAGCTTCACCATCTTAATCTCCCTTTTTATGCAACATCCTTGGCCTGATTAAGGGTTGTTGCACTCTCATAAGCCTTTCTTTTTCTACTTGAGCCAAAACATCACAAATTTTCTAGTTTTCTTCTTCATAAATCAGCCCATTACTCTCTTGTAATCTCCCTTCAATACCCAATGTCAAAGGAAAACACCCAAATTAAGAAGTTCTCAGGAGAGGGCTTCCACACTTGGCAAGTTCTTGTCAAGTACAAGATGATGTCCAAAAGTTTTTGGCCATTAATCTCCGGCACTAAGGTTATTGAACGAACTAAGGCTGAAGATATTGAAGATGATGAGAGGGCACAAGCCATCATCATGCTTCATCTTGATGAGGCTCTTATTCACCATGTGGACCAGCTTCCGACTGCAAAGGAGAAATGGGATAGGCTTGACAAGCTCTATGGAGCTCGTGGTAAGAATTCCAAGATCTCACTTAAAATTGAATTTTTTTAGCTTGAAGATCAAAGAGGGAGATGGCATTGGAGCCTTTATCTCTCACTTGAAGGGCCTTATGGCTCAACTTGCATCAGTGAATGCGAGAATGGATGAAGATGATGCAGTGGTTGTTTTGTTAAAATGCAGTCAACAAGGTGTACCCCACCTTAGTCACACCACCCTGAAGAACATACCTAATCCCACCCTTGAAGAAGTCATTCAATCTTTTCTTGATGAAGAAAAGAGGCCAAAGGGAGGAACTGAATCTTCAAATGCATCGACTCCATTGAATATTGAACAAGCTATATCACATCAAGTGAGCAAAAAGTAAAGTGTGTCCATTGCAAAAAGGTGGGTCATTTGGCAAATAATTGTTGGATTAAATATCCCAACAAGATGAAATGTAACAAGTGTAAACAAACGGGAACATCACATTAGGAAAAAACGGAGCTCATTTTGAGGCCCTGTAAGAAATTCACTATTTTTCGATTTATTTCTCTCCTAAAAGATCTCAAAAATAATAAAATATGGAAACGTGGCTCAAAACTGTCAGTAAGGACCACTGAACTGTCAGTTCAGAAAAGAATAAGATAATCTTTTGTCTAACTAATACGATTTTGCATTAAATATCTCCTTAATTTTTTTTGTTTCTCGAAGATTTCGCATCTCTTTTGACGACGTGTGCAGGCCTCTCATAAAGAATCCATCACTGAACTTAATGATTGTATGGATACCGCCACACTTCCACAATTCATTTTACAAAAAGACTATGAGATTGACAAGCCAACTTTGCAACCTCAGAAGCACAAAAATGGCCGATACTAGTGAGTTACAATCTCAGAAGAAGCGTTTATATCATCTTCACATCGACTTAGAAGAACAATATGCTCCAGCACAAAAAAGACGAAAGGATACGGTGCTAAATGCTCAACAACGGGAAAATATGAGAAGAGAAGGGCTCCAACATATTGACTTATGGTGTGATGGAAGTATATATCCAAAATGTCTAGTACAAAACTCTACACCTCCATTTGTCAATCCAACCACACTATTGAGGTTTGCGGGCGATGGACAAAATGGACTTCTTGGTTATATTTCAGCACACTCTGCATTTGCAGAAACATATAAAACAATGTACCTACAAGAAAAGGGAGCCAGGATTCAAGAGATAGCTATTCGTGCAAAATTGGAGCAGCAGTTGCAGAATGAAATTGAGGAGCATTCAAAGAGTAAAAAAGAGTTAACAAGATCAAGAAGGAAGAGAACCATGCTTGGAGACAGACAACGAAGTAGGAAGATTAAAAACATTGCAAATTTGAAGGCTGGGACTGGTGGATGCAAGCGAAGAATTCAGGAAGCAAGGTTAGTTTGCAATTTTTTATTTTTTAAACTCAAAAATGCTCTCAAATGACTATATCTATTTTGTCCATTAATGCAAAACAGGATTGGAAGTGTTGAATAATATAGGCATATTGTGTTGTTACTATATTGTTACTATAGGAAATTATTGGAGCCTGCAAAAGAAAATATGGATCCCAACCTTCTTCCAGTTAAACAAATGAAAGGATTGCTTTCTTGTGGTGTAGCAAAAGGTTTGATTGAAGAAAAAAAATACAAAACAATCAAACGCAATGTTGTAGAAACACCATATTAGTGAATTTGGGAATTTCCCAATTCCCATTTTTGAATACTTAAAAAAGGGGACATGGATAACATGTTTGTAAGTTTCTCAAAACCCTATCATATGACCTATCGTTGGAAAGCGCTTGAAAAATGGAATCTAAAGAGCTATAAAGCGCTCATTTTGGATTAGTGGTGTTCAAGTTATGGTTAATCCAAACTTTTGACCACGTGTCCCAAACTTGTGGAAAATTCCCATATTCCCCAATATGGTGTTTAGAGGACTTTATATCCAATAATCAAGTTGATGGTACTACAATCCAAGAGGCTCTTGATGTTAGTGGAGTTAGCAGGAAGGGATATAGTTCGATTTTCCATGCGATATCCTCAACTTTGAGAGATCAAAGGATTAAACGAGTTTTACTGCCAAATCCAGCAACAGTGTGGAAGATAAGAGGTCATTTGAATGAAAGTATAGATGAGTTTATTGGACCATATATCCATATTGAAGAAATATTTCATGGTGCTAAAGGAACCACTGTGTATGACCCTTGGAACAATATATTTGTAGATCTACAACAACTTCAAAGAAGAATGGTCGAGTTTTATGGAATAACATTTGAAGAGTGCAAAGGCATTTTGAAATTTGTTATCAAACTGGATGAGTGTGAGGTTGTAAAGGAAAAGAAAATGGAAAGGATTACTATCACATTGATGAATGGAGCACTTGATACATCATTGAATGAAGCGAGTTCGAAGTATTTTAGTGTGCAGTCGGAGAAACACATATGGTGGTTGGGCTCATTCCAGGTATGATCATTTTTTATTTCGTACTTGATTTTAGTCAATGTTTTCAAATCTTTTATAGTAAGACTTTTGTTTTGTATAATCACAGGTAAAGACAGAAGACCATGAAACACTAGATTGGGTGTTTCACCACACGGAAATACCAAGAATAATTAAAAAACAAGTGCAAGGAGAGAATCTCCATGTTGCAGGAAAAGGTGATTTTCAAGTAGAGTGGCACATGGCGGGGGATCTTAAAACACTTAAGTGCATGTATAACGTTAGTAAAGGAGGTAACTCAAAGTCTCCTTGTCTTTACTGCAAAGAATCAGCGCAAGTAATGGATTCTAAATGGTGGAAGAGAGCACCTAATAGAGATAAAGTTGACCCTGACTTCAAGGCCATTCTTGACATTCCACTATGTAAGGTTCACATATGCACATTGCATGCTCTATGTCGAATTATTGAGAAATTGGTATTTTTGTATATTGGATTTGCTTGGAAACTCCGTCCTGAAAGAAATAGAAAGGATGCTCTTCATGCAATGGAAAAAGTGTTATCCGATATAGGTCTGCATGGAGGTGATGTTCATATCACAAAGGATTTTAAAAAGTCTACCAATGGCAAGGAGGTACCAATCAAGCCCTCTATTGGTGGTGTTAAGGCAAGAAGATTCTTGTCTCGACCCAAACACAATAGTAAGCAAGTAAGGCAAGGTAGAACAGTTTCAAGGATTAGTTATGGATTGTGGAAGCAAGTCCATAATGCCGTGAAAGATCATGAGGCAGATGGGGAAGCACGAAATGTGAAGGCAGAGGTGTGGAGGTCTCTTAATCAACTCTTCATGTTCTGTGACAATGTAACATGGACAAAGAGTGATTACAAGAACTTTGAAGAGGCAATAAAACATTTTGGGAAGTCAATGAAAGACGCATGGACAGCCTGCCATATAACTCACTACATGGTAAAGTGATGTCTTCTTCTTTTACTTAAGTGTGATCCTCTTTTCTTTTATAACTTACTATGCATTCTTATGTCTTTGTGAAAACAGCATATCATCTACAACCACCTTCCCTATTTTGTCAAAAAGTATGGATGCCCAGCAATTTGGTCTACCCAAGGCATGGAGAAGTCTCACTACATGGCACGTAATGCATTTTTCAGACACACACAACACTATGGAGGGAGTCAAAAGGCAAATAGTCTGAAGGAAGTCTTCCAATGGTTTTACCGAGGCATTCTACAAAGGCTGCATGCTAAAAGAAAAGTTGCTAGCTCCAAAGTCAAGCTTGCTTTTATTCTAGCCCAAAAGCAAAGACGAAGACAAACTTTGGACAATTCAATGGCAGCAGAGAGACATAGACAGTGGAGGGATTCGAAGGATATTTAGAAACCATAAATGGACAAGTAAACATGAATAGCAGTTTGTAACTTATTGGTGTTATGTCCACATGTTTTCAAACTCAATCAATAGATTTTTATTCTGTGGAACAAGTGACTCTTGGTGTAATGCCTATATGTTTTGAGACTCCATCAAAAGTATTTCTTTTGTGAAACATGTGATCTATATTAAGAAGCATCAATACATCCATATATTAACACACAAAAAATTCAATCAATACTACTTAATTATGCTAGACATACTGTTGATCCTTACCAATAAAGTACTGAGTGTCAAACACTTTTAGAAGCTTTTGAGTGTGGGAAGAGTACTGAAGTGTCGTACGGTGATGGGACAAATGCAAAAGGGTACTGATCGTCCGTACGGACAAGGAACTGATGAGGATCAAAGACTTTGTACAAATCAGTTCAACTTCAACATAATGTTTGTGCTATATTTGATGACTAAATCCTATTACTCCCAAGGCTTGCGAGTCGGAACTCTCTTTTTGAACTTGATTGGACTCTTTTTCTTCCTTATTGGCTTGATGTCGACTTTCTGTTTATCAATGCTTGCCTCTGTTGCTTGTCTGAGAGGGGTATCCTTGTCTTCAGCTATCTCCACGTGTTCTTCTTCTTGGATTGTGTGGCCTGATGCAATCATGGGTGGCTCTCGAAACCTTATGAGCTTGTGTTTTCCATAGCCCTCTAGACATTTGGGCTCCTTAACACCACATGCTAATGCATAAGAAGTGTAAGACAAAAAGTAAGAGGCCCTAGAGGCCTGCTTATTCACATAATCCCCAAATATATCTATGGCGGACAACCTCTCTATTAAAATGATCTTTTCCTTTTGCCATGGAAGATCATGTCCACCTAAAACCCTAGACAAACATTTAAAGAAGTAAACAATGGCTTCTCCATTGTTGCTCAACTGCCTATGGTAAATCAAGATCTTAGCACTGCCTAGATCATGAATATAATGAGCTAGGCTTGACATTTTGCCAAACCCAGCTGGCCTGCTTCCACTTGATCTCTGGAGGAATGTGTCATCCTCAATTTGTAGCTGCCATGTATCAAAAGATTATAGTGAGACAATGATACATAACTACAAAACATTTAAACACAAGATAAAGTATTTGATTTGAAGTAATAATATCATACCCTCTCATTTTCATCAGCAACAAGAAGTTCATCTTTCCAAAGATTTATTCCTCTCCCCTCCAGTCCAGCCTCTTCTTTAAGTTTTTCCTTATGAAGTGATGAGAGATTCATAGCTTCCTGGGTGAGCTGGAAGGCAGCTTCATCTGGCTCTTGGAAACTTTCAGCCTCTTTGAAACAAATAGTAAGGGCCTCTGCAGGATCAAAGGTTGTTTCCAAAGCTAGCAGTGAATGGTCATCCTCTATGCCAACCTCCTTGTCAAGCCTTGAAGCCTGGGCAATAAGGGAAATGGCATAGTCCTCCCTCAAATTGAACATACACTCTATATCATGGAGGAAAACATAATCTTTACCACCAATCAAGACACCTGGAAGCATGGGCACTGCATAGTTGCTGCTCTGAACATCAAAATCTTCAACTGGCTGTGCTGCCCTAAGAGTTTCAGTCCTCAGTTGAACAAGGTCAAGAGCAGCCACTTGCAGCCCCTCATCCTCGAGGTTGATATCTTCTTCCTGCTCTGCCATATCTCTTGCCATAGGAATATCCTCTTTTACCTCCGCTACAGATTTATCTTCTTCTGCAGTCTCCTATCCTTGCTCTTCTAGAGATTGCTGTTGAAAGACAATGTACATAAGGAATGCCATGTTTTCCTCAAGCACTCTACACTTTCTGGTGTGCAAGTTACAGCTGAATTTATATTCCTCAGGCAGGCTGTCAAACCTTCTATTCACATGGTACCTCAGCTTGTCAATGGAGAATATGATTTAAATGCACAAAAACCTTTTCACCTTCCACAATCCTTCCTGCCTCTGTCAGTTGTTTGAAGGTATCCCAATGGTCTGAAAGGAAATCTCTGTGATGGTCCAAAAGAGAGCTCATAGTAAACTCCCTGTTGAAAATACTGTGGTATATGTGGAAGTTCCTCTGAGCCTTGCACTTGTGAAGAAAGTCAAATAGGAGCAAATCTGGAGATTTGTCCTCTTCTGGTTCCCTTTGTTTTGAAAGGGAAGACTCACCTTTCTGCTCTAGTCTCTTGCTTTTGCCTGAACCAAAATTTATATAACATGAATTCTATATGCTCACATATGCAATCAGATAATGTATAGGATATCACCAAACAAAACTCTTCATAAGCACACATGAATCACCTGGTGATTGCTTTGGTCTAAGTATAGCAGCAGAAAAGTCCAGCTTCCTCTTGAAAGGAGGGGCCTGAGGATCAACTGTTTCAAAGCAAAAACCTTTCTCATCATCAAGAAAGACATCCCCATGGACATAGAAAGCAAAACAATGAGCAAACAGTAAAAACCAAAAGAGACACAAGACTTTGCAACAAAACGCGATGCAGATCTATTTGAAAAATGTCAAGTGCTCTCCTCGCATTTTGTTGCAAATTCTAACTTTCTATTGACATCCATTTCCAATCAAATGCTAGGGATATCTCACAATGTTCAGGACAGTAAATGATACCAGGAGGAATTCCCCAGGGCAAAAGAGATTAAAAGAAGGAGGAAAAAATAAAAACTAAAACAAATATCAGAATTTGCAGGAAAACGTGATTTGGAGCATTTGGAAAATGTAAACCACTATAATCGCATTTTGTTGCAAAATTCTAAATCCTACTCATATCCATCTCTAATCAAATCCTAGGGTGATCTGCTAGATTTCTAAGCACTGAGATTCAAGAATTCTACAGATGTAAGAAATATATATCAGAAAACATTGGAAAGGGTATAGATCTCTGACCTTTCTTTTCCTCTTCCATACTGTTGGAATAGCCCTGGAGATACTCCTGCTCTCTTCCAAAACTGAGCTGTAGCACTGGTAACCTGGAGATCTGGTAATGGTAGTAGTCTTCAGACAGGTTGCAGAGTGGATGGAGTGTGTTGGGTAGAAAGTGATCAAAGTGGGAAAGAAAAGGATGATGGGAGGGTGCTGGCAGGGATGGAATACGGGGAGGGAAAAGTGTTAATGGATCTAATTATGAAATCATGATTGGCACAATTTCCAAGGCAAAAAGTGACCCACAAATTTCAAATTCCAAAAGATCTGGTGGGACCCACACGTGTTAAAAAACGACTATATTCCACACGTGTGGTATTTAATAACTCCTTTATTTGTATTTTGTAATAATCTACTCTCCTAACTCAGTTCTCTTGCATCTCTACCTCCCTACTCTACACCATCAGCATCCAGACCAGCAGGCAGAGATTCATCCCCAGCACAGGATACTCATCATCAGCACAGCACACTTGCAGATAGCTTCCAGGTTAGTAAGAAAATCTTTTTCCTTTCCTTCTTGTTTAATAGTATATTAGGGTAAGGAACTGATTCATGTGATGTAGGTTACATATTATGATAAATATTATATGCATTTTTTAGATTTTCTCCACTGCATGTAGAAGCAGGAAGACTTTTTATTTGGGCCTGTTGAATGAGAGTTTTATCACTTCTTGATGTCCATAGGCTCAATCCATGTTGCACCAAGCTGCATACACACTGAAATGACTAAAGGCATGCTGAAGTATGCTGTCTCTAGAATTTGCAGCAAAACGCGAGGAGAGGATTTTAGAAATCTCAAAATAGTCCAAATCGCATTTTGTTGCAAATTTTAAAATGCTTCTTCATCCACCCATTTCATTGTGATTTTGTAACTTTCTAGGCTATTCAAGGCTGCATAGTTCTTCTATAAACTCAATACATATTGTTTATAGTTGAAAAGATAGAGAATTCATTATAGGGATGCAATAGCATGTTGTTTCAAGTATTTGCAGAAAAACGCAATTTTGAGTTGTTAAAAATTTCAAATCATCATAATCGTGTTTTGTTGCAAATTGTTCAATTTTGCTTTATCCATTTTGTCATCTCCTTCTTTTATCATTCTATGTTCTCCATGTTTCTAATCTTTTTCTATTGCTTTGTATGGACCTTTTCAGAGTGATGGCAAGAACCAAGGCAACTGCAAGGAGGTCTGGCAAGGGGCTAGGGCTTGCAGCAGTAGCAGCTAGGGCTGATGTCAAGGAATCTAGTGTGCCTCCAAAAGGAAGAGTTGCACATGGCAGGAAGGGGAAGCCAATGAGCATGCTGCAGCAAAAGTCCAAGAGGTTAAAGCATTCTGCTGGTGTGCTAAAGGAGATCAGGAAACAGCAAAAAGCTATAGGCTTTGCAATCCCCAAGGCGCCTTTTCAGAGGCTAGTGAGAGAAATTTGTGATAGCTGGCACCTTGGTTTCAGGTGGAACAGGACTGCCATTCTTTCCTTACGGGAAATGGCAGAGGATTACTTGGAGAAGTACTTTGAAGATGCAATGCTTGTAGCAGCCCATGCTCACAGGGTAACTCTGATGGCCAAGGACTTCAACACATTGTCCAGAGTGAGGTGGAGGTATGACAAGCTGGTCCATCCTGTGGAATGGCAGGACATTAAAATGAGAGATATATTATTAATTCCACCTACAAGGAAATTGAAGGCAGACAAGGTGAAGGTTGTTGAAGTGACCCACTCAATGAGCACCAGAGGGAAAGCTGCTTATGAGGAGTCACTGAAGCAGCAAATACAAGAATCCAAATCTGCTATAGATGTGGAGACTGTACAGATGGAGCTACAGATACAGAGAAGGTTGCAGGAGCTGGGCCCTAACATAGTTGTCCATATTGAAGATGATTTTTTAGAGAATAATTTTGAGTTGACAAAAGCATGCTTGGCAGCATTGGCTCATAAGAATGAGTATTGCTCAGATACTATCATTCTTGCAATGCTCTAGTAAGTGTCTTTTATTTTACATTTGTTTGCAAAACAATCCTTATTGTACCTCCTCCCTTACACCTTACCTTAATTATTGTTTTGTCCAATGTAGCATGATGAGAAGCTGGCTGAACCATGCTGTACAGCATACAGTTTATATTATTGATCCTGCAATTTCCTTCAAGTTAAGAGATCCAAAGGAAACTCCCATGGATATTTCCAATTGGTTCAGACACTGTGATTTTGATCATGTTGATATTTTGCTACTTCCATACCATAACAAGTATGTGTGTGGCTGCTTCTTTTGGGATTTTCCTTCAAGATTGAGTACTCTTGTAGCCTTTGATTTCTTAATACTTTTTTCCTTATGCAGTGACCACTGGAGCTTTGCTTCTATTGACATCCAGCAGAAGCAATGCTTTTTATTCAACTCTCTTAGAAACACACACAGAGAGGTTAAATTGTAAGTGGTTTGTGTACTATTTTTAACTTTAAACTTCATTATTTGGATTTAATGCACACTAACTGAATTATATGTATTGCAGTTGTATTAGAAGACTTCTAGATGCATTGGATCAGTGTTCTCCTAATGTCAATCTTTTGGATTCAATAGAGCCAATAGATTTAGAGGTAGAAAGTTGTTCCCTCTACTGATGTCTATTTCATGCTATGCCTTTGAACTTATTGAATAATTTTATTTTGTTTAGACATTAACAGTTTCTAACATATCTTTCCAACTATCCAGACACCACAACAAGATGATTCAAGTAGCTGTGGCTGGAGAGTGCTGATTAGTGCCAAATATATACTTTCAAGCTATTTTGAGATAGGACAGCCAGAGCTTGTAAGAAAAAATAATTTTCATTTAGCTTCAAAAAATTTGATATTGGTACAAAGTGTTCTAAATCATCATATCTCATTGCAGATGAGAGAAGATAGCTTCAACTCGAGCTATGTGTATAGTTTCAGAGCTGATATAATTTGGAAGTTTTTGAAGTATGCCTTCCCCAAACCTATTGTACCAGCTACTGTCGAGTTAGGTGAGAGCTCTAAAGTCCGAGAAGGTGTCATACACCTTGATGACACAGATGATGCAGATGTGGTGCCACAAGAACAAGGACCTAGTGCTGATGAGGAGAAGCCACAAGAACAAGGACCTGCTGCTGCTAATGTTATTGAGGAAATGATGGAGCAGCAGCAAACAGATGCTCCAGGGGCAGTAGAGGAGACAATGGAGCAGCACCAAGAGACTGTACACGACAAGATGGAGCAACAGAAAGTAGATTCTCCAAATAAAGATGATACGGTGAGCTTGGACCATGTAGAGCAGCCTCTAGATCAACCTGTAGATAAATAGAAAATTGTTGTCAAGAATATGTTCTACATATGTAATTAAACACTTCTGTATAGAATTTTACATTTCTGAATATAATACCTTTGTTTATGGAGTCTGTGTTATCTCAATTTTTAAATTTTCAATGTCTTTGCATTTTATTGATCTCTCTCTTCTTTTGAGCACCTGCAAAAAAGCAATATGAAACAATAGGGTAAAGTAAACTAATAGCAGTGCTTAATGAGACTAGGATAAGTCACATGGTATACCTTCTTATTGTTGTAGATAAATAAAAAGTCCTTTGAAATAGAACCTTCTGTCTCAAATAGAATGTCATTGCGCAATTGAGCTAGGGAGCAACATTGTCTTAATGTGATATTGACTAGCACATCACCATTCTCAACAACATCAATATCAAGAAGTTTATTTTCTGCACCAAAAGAATCTTCATCTTGATCCATTGGGACTAGTTTTGTACCTAGCATTCGACTGCGCTTATAATAAAAAGAAAAAATGAAATTTTGTGATGCAACCATGTACTTCAGTTGCATAGAAGGTTGGACAACCTCACAAAACACTGAACTACATGTCTTCTTATCCCAACCTTTATCCAAAAATTGTGGCATGCATGCCAGACTTGTTGCTTTAACTGTGAACATTGTTTTTGAAACCTTCACTGGAACAAGTGTACAAAAACTGTGAGAGGCATGCACAAAGAAATTTTTATTATCCTTGTGGCAATATTGGGCCTCAGAGCTTTCTGTATTTCTTTGAAAAGCTTGGCTCTATATGCCTCTGTAACACTAAAATGTGGGAGAGGCCAATCCACTGAATTCCATGCTGGAAGGTCTTGTTTTCTTAACACACCATGTGTGTTTGCATTGTCCAGCAACTGATAAAAATGATCAGTAAAAAATATACCGGATTGAGCTAGCTCTGTTGCACATCGACCTTCGTATTGTTGTTCTCCTATCGATCCATGCAAAACATCTATAAATCCCAGAATACAATCGATGTTTTGCCATGTCTCATACGATGAAGGGTATAAATCTGAAATAAAATAACACAAGAATATCAATAAGCAAAGAAAGAAAGCTTTGTCTTAAAAATCCATGCACCTCATAAAGAACAAAACCACAATAGAAAAATATACAATTAGGCCTGTGTTGCGGAAGATCATTTGGATAGTCTCGCAAGACAAGTTCTTTATGCATGTACACATGCTGAATCAAAACTTCTTTCACCGATATCTTTCCTCTGGTGATTTTAAAATCTCGTACTCTTCCCTTCCATGATGCCAAGAAAATATTTTTTGTCTGGGGTCTCTTTCTTTTACTAGGTTGCATGAGCACCCATGCTCCTTTCGAAACAGTAAACCTTTCCCAAGTTCCTTCCGTTTTGACTGTACTTGAATTCTCTACCGAAGAAATAGAAGAAGCAGGTCGACGGGGTAAGGATGTGTGGTATAATTCTGCCTTCATAGCATTATCATCCACAGAGCGTCTTCCACAAGAACGACCATAGTTTTTATTCACCATGGATACCTTGTGAATCTGTAACCACAGCAAAGTAATGTAAACAAGATAACAAAGTGAAGTTTCAAGAAAGAGAAAGTAGGCAGACAGATAGTTGACAAGAAACATCTTACTCTAAGCCAAACTGGATCAAGGGAGCAGTTTTGGAAAAGAAGAGGTTGCTGCACAATGAGGCAGTGGTGTAGAATGGTAGACCTTTCGAAGGAAAGGCAGCACAACAATTCAAAGTTCAAAGGGAGGTGGAAGCGGGAAGGCCCTTGTCAGAGAAAATGTCAGACTAGATTCTATCTTCATGTCCAAAGATCTTGTGAGAATAAAAAACCAATCTCCACATTAATGTAGCACGCTTGTACCTACATAAAATATTGTTTCTTTTATTTTTGTGAATTTCCAACGTTACGTTGGCCCTCTGTTCATTGGTTGAGAGCTTATTTTTCCAAACCGTAAAAGGCCCCAAAATGAGCTCCCTTTTTCCCTAATGCTTCTAAATGTCCTAACAAAGAGTCAGAGGCTAACTTTGCATCAGCCTCTAACTCCACTGAGAAATTGTTTTAAATCTCAATGTAACAACACCTACATTCCTAACCTTGTACGCCTAGTGTTATAAAGGCAACCTATGTCCAATACCACCTATTCCAAATTTTTCATAGTTGGTATTGAGGGGGGTTATTAAAAGACTCAGGTCATGTAAAAGGGTAGGAGAAGGGTGTGTGTGTGAATGGACTTATGGTCCACTAGCTCACCTATTTAAAGGCAAAGCTAGAAGGCATTTCGAGTGTGCAAAGGCCAAGTTGTATGCATAAGCAACTTAATAAACAAGATTTGTTCTTGTGTTTTTTGGGTCTCTCTCCTCCACTCAACTTGATCTAGCATAAGCACCACGTTTTCTTAACAAGAAGCATGTGTTTGATTCTTTAGTCTTGCATTTTTCTGGATACAGTCTTGAAGATAGAGGTATACCCTTTTCTACTAACAACACTCTCATCTAATGCTTCTTGAATTGTATAAACATTAACTTTTGTGCTATCAACAAATTGTTCCACAACATTCCTTTTCACCTTTTTTATATTTTTATCTCCTTTGTAATAATAAAAGGTACCAATCCTTTCATCTATTTGATTTAGAAAGTTATTAGGATTCATGTTTTCTTTGTTTGGTTCCAATATGTTCTTGAAGAATAAATTATATTCTCAATATCTAACAAAACAATATCTTACTAAACTATTACTCATTCAAAATTACATTAAATAACAATTGAATTTTTTTAATAATAATTCTTACCTTGCCTATCGCACTCTACACTTGCATCCTCTACTATTTGCTTTCAATTCTACAGGATTACGAACTTTCTTCTTTCTTTGTCTTTCTCCTAATAGAGTTTCTTTGCTTCTTACTTTTCTAAGTTTCTCTTTTGTCTTTTGCAATTCTTTAGTCTCACTTGCGAGTAGTTTCTTCAACTCACTCAGCAATCTTTTCAAATTTATATGTTGCTTCTTGTGGATATAAGTGTTTGTACATATCTGCACAATAACTACTGAGTGACCTGATATATACTTGAGCAAACCTTTGTTTTCATCCCCTACAAATCTTAAGAGTGATGTTGGATTGAAAAAAGAGGGAGTAGAGTTTGTGATTGGGCATTTAGGATAAATTGGGCCATCACACTATAGACAAATATGATGCAATCTTGATGACCTCATGTTCTCTCTCTCCAGAGCACCAATGCATGGACCCTTTCTCCTTTTCTAAATTGGAGTATAATCTGCTTCAAGATCTATATGAAGATGATAAATTCTCTTCTAGTTTGAAAGTTCACCTCCTTCCATTTTTAAAGTTGTATGCTAATACAAACAAGACCTTTTTACCATACCAAATTAGGACTAATGGTGTAAAACTTGTTTTTTTTCCTCCAAATTTTAAAAATTTAGTGATTTTAATGTTTGATATTAAATAGGAAATACCGTTAGTATGGTGTGTATAGTAATTAGTGTTCGTTAATATGACTTGTAACATAGTTTGTGTCATATATTCCATCTTAAATGCACGAGGATCTAAATAGATTCACCTTTTTAGTACGTGGGGATATTATAATGTTTCTTTTAGATCATATGTTTCCTTTTTACACATTCTTGACATCAAATAAATAGGAAAATGAAGAATTTCTTAGAGGGTCCCAAAATGAGTTCCTATTTTCCCTAATGTACAGGGACTTAAGAGAATACTAGCATGAGCTTCACCTTCTTAGATCCTAGAATTGCCCCCACCCAAGACAATACTAGTATGCTGCCTCATCTAGTGGCAAGTACCACACCACCAACTATGGCACCTATGTGACTAACGCATAATTACCTTTGAGCCACATGCCCACAGTTACCATGGTAGCCAACACCACTTCACACATGGAGCCCCTTACACCTTGCATATCTAGTATTTACCATTCCTAGAGGGGTCACATCTCATTCTAGTGCACCCATGAAACATCCCTTCCCTAGAGTGAGTGTGCTACCAACTCCTGCTCTACGAGACCAACTGCACCTAATGCCCACATGACCAAAGCACTTATTGGGGTGCCAATAGGACACATACCTTATGTAGCACATATACCCCCACTAGGGTTTAAACCAATGCATCCTCATGTAGTGCCACATGTTGCACCTCCACCTACTCCTGTCATTGCTCTTATTATGTTAACAATAGCTCTATCAATAGACCCAGTTGCTTTTGTGGAGGCCCAGGTTAGAGCGGTAGAAAAATGCATGGCACCTATTGTGAGAGATGGTGATGGTCGACATAGCCATGGAAAGGCTGCCTAGATAGCCAAGCTAACTCATAAATTCACTAGAGATGGTGATCCTTCCTAGGAAACATTTGGAAGTATTTGATCAAGTGTGTGAGACCCCCCAGGAGAGCAAAATGAGGTTTCTGAGACCAATGGCTTTAGTCTAACATTAGACAATAAGGATGGGGATTGGTGAGAGAGAAGAAGAGGAGTCGGTTAGAGATTTCTTTGGCCGTCTCAAGCATTTTCAAACTCTCATTGCCTTCTGCATGAACACTATTTAAATAATCAATTGCTGGATAGATGGCTTAACCATGAAGCGATCTATATAATGGCTTAGTCATTAGAGGGATCACTACATGGGATGAAGGCACAACAAATGTCATCCAACTAGAAGATAATTTGATGGTCATCCAACTAGAAGATAATTTGATGGTCAAAGGAGCTAAAGCATGGAATCTAAATCTATTACTTCCAGAGCCACGGAACATAGCTCTTCTACAGTTGAACCCCGTGCTAAAGGCAACACTTTAGTGAAGATGAATTTCACAGATTTCATGAAATCACTCCAAGAGGGAATGAAGGCCAATAGAGCCCCCGAAAACGTACATATGTACCCAAGGAGAGAGCTTCAATGTTGCTCAATTCACTCACAAGGACATTTGACCAATGAGTGTCCAGTCCTAAGGGCATGCTACAATGGTGATTGTACTTTTTGTGGACGTTATGGTCATGAGGCTTCACAGTGCTGCACACATTTGCAAACCCTTGCTAATGCTTTTAGGCCTCAACAGTTGGCTTTATACCGACCCCATCATAGCCACAAGCCATAATGCCTATGACGGTCACATCTTAACCCAATGCTAACCAAACAACATAGCAACCTATTGCAAGGGGGATTTACAATGCACAAAATATGTCATTATCTCCACCCATTTTGGGAACTCAACCTCCACCCCCAAGGATCACACCATTGAATCAAATAGGTTTCAAGGAACCTTTTAAGTGTCCAGAATACAAGGAGGTTGACTTGGACACTAACTCACATATCACTGACCCTACTATGGAATTTCATCGACTCAAGTCATAGAAGATCCAAGAACCCAAGTAACTCACATATCACTGACCCTACTATGGAATTTCATCGACTCAAGTCATAGAAGATCCAAGTAGATGATGAGTACACCAAATTAATGGTCAAAATTCCATTGAATAAATTGGGTCAATTATTTGAAGGTGATGAATTCAATGCATTACTACTAGTCACCACCAAAGGTATCATAGTTTAATGGGATTCCTTGATGGAGGTGTGGGAGTTAGTATAATCACCAAAAAATGTTGGGAAAAATGGCCAAACCTAGGCTTGAAGTCTCAAACATTGTGGTTAAAATGGCAGATGATACTATTACCAAACCAATTGGGATGTTACATAATCTTAGGATCAAGGTGTTGAAACATCGATTGAGACATACGCTCATAGTGATAGACTTTTCCAAGCAACCCGATTCTTATGAAATGATATTAGGAAGACCATTTATGCATGAAGCTAAAATGTTCCATGATTGGTCCAAAAACCATATCTACCGACAATTTGATGACTCAATCCTTAGAGTAGACCTACTAGTCATGTACATGCAATGGGTAGGGTTGGACTATTTGACCAGAGATCTGATAATACCATCCATTCAACCCCTTTACAATACTGCTATACTTGCAAAGAAGAGACTGATGTATAAGGGAAGGACCCACCCTACAAAGATGCTTAAAAACAAGCTATTGAGCGCCTGAGGATGATCTAAACTAGATACATATGATGGATACAATTGATAGTTGGGGATTTATAGGATATACATAGGTTACACTTGATGGTGAGGAGATCCTTAAAATCGTGCCCCTATGAATGATTTGTGCTCCATTTCAAGGAGTAGCTCCAAATTTGATAAGGACTCTAAATCTGAGGAAAGGGATGGATCTCGTCAAGACGCTAAGTAGAATCTCAACCTTAGACCTATTGTACAAGCTTATGTTGCAGAGGTAATCGACAACATGGAAGATCACATCCCAACTCTCATAACACCCATTGAATTTCCTAGTCCCTATGGTAAAGTGTTCTATAATGCTATGCTTGACACGGGTACTAGTCATAATCTACTCTCCTTTGCTACATGGAATCAGCTTGGTACACCTCAACTTGAAAAGTCAAACATGAGAATAGAGGGTATAAGTGCCAAAAATACCAAAGTACTTGGTTTGCTTAGAACTAAGTCAAACATGAGAATAGAGGGTATAAGTGCCAAAAATACCAAAGTACTTGGTTTGCTTAGAACTATCATCTATGGTGATAATGAGCACTTGGTTATTAGCTTTTTGGTCATGCCCAAGGGAACTTTAAAAGGACATGTCATTCTTCGATAGACCTGGATGATAGTGGCTCAATGCAGAATCAACTAGGCCACAAGGAGTGTCACAATGGTTAAAAATTCAAACACTACACTTTTACACTTCGAACGTTGCCTCCACATAAAATGCATTGGACCAAGCATTTGAATTTTTGTTGTAATAACAAAGCCTCAACATCGATATGTTCCCATGTCGTTCCCTCCCCAACATCGACATCCTCTTCACCACCCACAAGGTTCTTTATCTTCAAGCTCTACATCTGTATCTACCTCCATACCGAACCAACTACCACTAGGTCATCAATGTTAAGATTCTAGAAATGGGATTGGTCATGGTGAAGGACATAGATTAAGCATAAGATTAAGGTGGATTAAACCACACTAAAAACTCCATGACTAGAGAGAGGGAGATTGCACACTCAACACTATTCCCTTGTATTGCATATCACAATGAACCATACAATGATATAGGCTCTCAAGCCTTATCCAACTTTACACATCATCATCCATGTGGCAACTCCTTTTCCACTTCTTTTGGTCAACTCTCACACACCATACAATATTACATGTGGCATTCCATCTCACCACAATATCTTGCACTTCTAAGGTGCTTTCCCACATACACACATACACACAATATCTTGCACCTCTAGGGTGCTTTCCCACATACACACAACACCGCGATTATATCTCTCAACACCCCCGCTTAATCGAGGTGTTCCATAACTCACCCATCATCCATCACCCATATCAATGTAGCATTGCACAACCGCAATCGCTACCTTTCAACACTCCCCCTCAATGATACATTGGAGTGTCCATTAACCAAACATGTGTGCCCGTGTCTACCATCTTAGACACCTAGTCCAATTTGAACATGGAAGTTCGGGTAGGATCCAACCCATGCGCATGCACCTCACACGTGCATCGCTCTTGCACACATCACAATAACAACCATTTTGAGCTTCTCGGTGAGCTCGGGTATGGTTACCCTCATACCATGGATGATTACAAAAAATTCTGTTTTGAGCACGCATGCTCGTGGACGATTTGTCCATCATCTGGGTGAAAATAAAAAATAAAAAATTACAAAGCCTTTTTGGCCAAAGCCGGGGCAGCGGACCCTTATGCGGATGAGTGATCTCCATATTAGGTGTGTGTGAATAAAAAACTATGGGTTTATGAACCTTAGAAAAAAAAAACACTCCAGCATTAAAGGAAGTAGGTGTTAAGGGAATATACCCTTATGCCAATAAGGGTTACATATAAATTTTTTTTAAAAAAAAACTTTGAAATTCTCTGAACGCGCGTTGAATGCGCCGACCCTGCTCAGACTGCTGCAGAGTCTTCTTCTTCCTCTCGCAGCTTCTTCGTTTGCATTGTTTCCTGCGCTGGGCTACCTCTGCAGCAGCAATAACTATGGCGGGTTTCACCCCTCTGTGTACGGGTCTGCACGCTCTCCTCGGCTACAGCTGCTCTACTGTCACCTGAGGTCGCCATAGCAACCCTCGCTGCCTTGTCCTGGTCGTCAGTCATTCGCTTCAGTCCGCCGTCTGACACGCTGCTGTTTTCCTTGTTGCAAACTTTTCACTTATGCTGCTTCTGATCCGCCTACGCCTCCTTCAGCTCTCCTGTTGCTGCGCTTCCTGCTTAGCTGCCAATGATGGCTTCTTCATGAGCCTGCACAGCTGCTGGAACGTACTTCTAATGCGCTCCTCCTTCTCCAATTGCATTTACTTCTTGTTCAATCTGCTGTGAGCTTGTTTGCTCTTGATGTTGCCACCAGCACACGTTATTGTGTAGCCCTGTGCAAGAACTGCATCCTCAGCACTCTTCTATCTCTGCTGCTGTGCTGCGAGACCATCCTTATTTGCCACTGCTGTAACTCTCATCAAACATATTGTTGAAGTTTCCATAGCCCCATTCCCAGGGCCAATTTGAGCTCCCATAACCGTGGCTTCTCCTCAACTTACTGTCTTTGCATAATTCCCATAACAAACTCCACATGCTTGCCTATTGGCTTCTACACATGTAGCTGGATGTGTGGTTACCTTGAGCTCCCAATTGTGCTCCATAATGCAGCTCCTTGTTTTAGTCTCTTTGCCTCTTCTAAACCTCTCTCATTGAGGTTTCTCCCATAGTCATTGACATGGCCTTGCAAGTTTCCAAATGAACTTGCACTCTCTATGCTTTTTCTTGCATACAAACTTCAAGGGTGCTTCTTCACATGGTCTCTCAAATGAAACCATAGGTGCAAACCAATGTGAAAACTCCAAAAGCTTCCACCAAACATTGCCCATCTTCTATGAGCAAAACTATGAGCATCACTCTTTCCAATGTGCTCAACCATGGACTTCTTCCAAGCCCATAACCACTTGTCCCTTCTTAGACAAGCATTGCACCTCTTACACTCTTTGCCCAGATGCAAAGAACCATGGGATCCACAAATCCCACACATAGCAACCCTTCTCAAATATGAACATTCTTCCATGCTCAAATACAAAACTTTGAGGCAAAACTTTACACAACCAACCTTCTTGAGGCATAATCAGCAGCATATCTTCTATTGGCAGCTTCTCCTTGACGGTGATGAAGACTCCATAGCCTTCATAATGCTGAAATCTGCATTTTCAGCTTTGTAGACAGCTTCTTTGATGATGACAACACCATTTGTCATCTCCACAATGAGAAATCTCCACTTGAGACTTCAATGGCAGCTTCATTGCAACCTCCTTGTTGCATAGCTCTTCTTTCAAATCCTCACAAATGCAAATCTCCTCTCAAATCTTCACAAATGCAAATCCAAATCATAATATGAGTGTGCATAATTTTTTTTCATAATAAGCTGAAAATATGCTTAATCAAACAAACACACAAACAAGCTAATATACATAATAATCACCCATGACCAAGAGCCCATTTGGCTCTGATACCATGTTAAGATTCTAGAAATGGGATTGGTCATGGTGAAGGACATAGATTAAGCATAAGATTAAGGTGGATTAAACCACACTAAAAACTCCATGACTAGAGAGAGGGAGATTGCACACTCAACACTATTCCCTTGTATTGCATATCACAATGAACCATACAATGATATAGGCTCTCAAGCCTTATCCAACTTTACACATCATCATCCATGTGGCAACTCCTTTTCCACTTCTTTTGGTCAACTCTCACACACCATACAATATTACATGTGGCATTCCATCTCACCACAATATCTTGCACTTCTAAGGTGCTTTCCCACATACACACATACACACAATATCTTGCACCTCTAGGGTGCTTTCCCACATACACACAACACCGCGATTATATCTCTCAACAATCAACTTAGAAAGCCATAAGCTACCCTTAAGTGGTTTCTTAAAGCCTCTCTACTATTTCTCTTAATCACCAACCTACTAGTAAATAACCTTGGAGGCCCCATCGGAAAAAAATCAATCCAAACCACAGGTTACCTCTCTCGGTGGATTCCAACTCGTCTTCTTAAAGCTCAAGGCTACTTTGAGGGTAACACATGGATTTGGGTGCCAAAGAAGATGCACATGTCTATAGCCTCAAAAATCTTTTTCACATACACATCAATTGGCTAATCAAATAACCCAAGAAGATACATTTTTGGATTTAGGCATTTAATTTGGTCCTTTGGGCATCTGAAATATTCACACCCAAAAACTTTCAAGTGTACAGATGAAGGTTTCTTATTTGAGTAGGCTTGGATAATGGAGTCATCTCTTTGATAGCCTTTGTTGCACTCCTATTAAGAATGAAGGTTTCTTACTTGAGTAGGCATGTAAAATGGAGTCCTCTCTTTGATAGCCTTTATTGCACTCCTATTAAGAATGTACATAGCCTTTGGTTCAGCTCTATGCAAAAGCTTGTGCATAAAGCTCTTGCAAATATGGGTGATCCTCCTTGAACTTCTGTGCCAATCAGCCCTACTTCAGGAGATGAAAATGTTGCGAACCTGCTCAACATCATCAACCAACATTATCTCCATCTAGTCTTATGAGACCCCTTTACTGCCATTAAAATTGGGAATTGACATGCCACAGCAAGTAACAAAGGGTGCTTCTAGCTAACAAACAATGATGGATCACAACTAGAATACCTGCCAGGTCAAGGTATAATAGAAAGTAGGAAGGGGGACTTATGCTAATATCATTAATTTTACCCTCCATACTTTTCTCCTTGACAAAGTTCATGTCCATATTAAGAGGGAGTCTATTGAAAAACGCTACCCCATGATAATATAGCTTCCACCAACATGTACAACCATATAGCACCTATACACATACTAATATCTGACTAACTATTTACATTTAAAAAAAACAAGATAATGAGAAAGAGCACATGTCAAAAGAATGAAGTACGACTCTGCTATGACTATAGGCCGTAAGCATGGAATTTTTATGGACCAACACGAGTGACCCTATCCTAGACTCGAATTTCTAGAAATGGTACAATAAGGGCAGCTAAGTATTCCTCCTTTCAAGACCCTCTCACGCTATTTTTATGCACCACTAGGGGAGAGATGTTGTGGGGCCACCTTTGTGGACCCGTTCTACCTATATTTTCATCCCCTTGCAACATGCTTTACCTGTAGGCATCGCATGTTGTACATTGTGTCCTACTTATGTTGGCATTGTAGAACTTATTTTAGGCCCTATGGGATAGGACTATCATAGTCCATATGGTAGGAGAGACACCACAATGACAAGATCACATGAGTGTACATTACCTAGTGGGAGGACACTATCAAGCTAGAACTGCATAGGAGCAACTTGTAGAGCAGGGGAGGAGGGCAAGAACTTACAGACTTACATCGTCATTTATTGGAGTAATATTTTTAACTCCTTGTCCCTTCTAGGGTGATTTCCTAGATAGCTTATCTCATGCATTAGGGGAAAACGGGACTCATTACTGGGCCTTTTAGAGAAAGGAAAAATAGGCTCCCAACCAATGAGTGTGAAGGCTACATAACATAGAAATTCCTAAAAAAAGAGTAAATTTTTTAAAAAAGGATCGAATTTGTTGCTCCAAAAAAATAAGGAAAATGACATTCTCTCTCTTCTTTTTCCTCCCGTATTGAAGTTTGATGCTGTCAACATTAAAGTTTGAAGCAATAAATTTACCTTTCCCGCCCATTGCATACATTTAGGAACACACACAATCTCTTCTCTTTTTTGCACACACCCAATTGCTTCTCTTTCTCGCAATCTCCTTCGTGACAACATACCATTTCACTATGATTTCTCAAATTTTTACTCTCTCGTCCACCAGCAAACAACCCTCCGACTAAAATGTCGACGTGCCCTAGGAGGCCATCTTCACAAATCCAATCTATTATGATTCATAACATGCTAGATGCACAAAACGCATGGAATCCTCTAACGGTTTTGAAGGGGAGTTGGATTTTTCTATAGCCACATGGAAGAGAAAGAAAACAGGATCATCAGCAACAAATGATTTTATATCATGCTGGAAAGGAAGAATCCAAGGATTCAGACACGGAAGCAACAAATCAAGTATCAAAGAAGTGCTTGTTCAACATGTGTATTTGAATAACGAGTTAAGGTTGGATGGTTGGCCACATGATCTTCCATGACACAAAACAAATTATAAGCTTCTAATTCATTATAGCTTCATTTTAAACTCAACATAGCTTTTTTTATTAGATTTTTTGATTAATTTGTCAGACGTATATCCTTCAACATATATTCAATGGCAACCAAAGGAATCAATTATTGGCATCCTTGATGTTCTGCTGCATGCATATATTGGAGAGAGCAACAATACAAATGTCACTCTCCAAGATCATTTGTTGAGTCAGGTATATTCTTTTATGACCACTATTTCCAAATTCATAATGGAACGGCAGCTTTTGGCACATTGAGTAAGGCTCCTCTGTCTGAATTCACAAGTCCAGAGTGGGAATTAGCAAGTATAGCGATAAGTGAAATTTATCAAGGAAAACTGTTCTAGGAGGTGCAATGTAATCTCAAACCACAAATCTCTACAAGACTCGTTCAAGATTTGCTAATGACAGTAATGGTATTTGTGGATTTGTTTGAAAAGTCAAGAATACGAGTTACAAAAACAATGTTTATCTATGAAAACATGTAAAACATGGATATGCTTGAAATCCTTGATAGAGGATGGGGATACAATGGAAGAGAGAAATGTAATTTGCTCTGTGGTAATGAAGACAATGTGTTGCAAGTATGTCATTCGTAGTCGAAACTTCATCATATCTTTCTACTTAGAGACGTATACACAAAGTACATAACAAATTAGTGCCAAAATGGATCAAGAAATCAATGAGATGGATGGAAATTCTCTTATTGAAATTGCAATTAAACTCAATGATAGAGTGATTTCAATGGTAACTATTGGTGAAAACTGTAGTCTACAACAGTTACAACAAGATATCATGGATGAGAGCCAACTAGAACTGCATTCTATCTTCCGTTTCAAAGTGGGCAACAAGCAGGTAAACAATCCAATACTCTCAAAAAGCATAATGTGACAATTCCTAAAATAATTTTCTCTACTGTATAGGTGTCATTGAGATGTGAGAACACATATATTGTAAAGCCCTATAGGAAAAACAAGTGACACTAACATGTAAGTGACCTTGATTATTATTATTTTTTGGTGTTTTAACTTTGAGTGAATTTCAAAACAATTACTAGAAGACCAAGGAGGGTAACGAGACAAAATTGCAAGATGCACTTTAAACAAAGAAGACAACAACAACACGATATTGGTCATTAGGAGTTGGGTCCTATGTCATATCGCGTTGTTGTGGTCATTTGTTGAATGACGCTCAAACAAATTGGAACATACACTTCAAGAGCTAAACAACCACAACAACGTGATATTAGTCATTAGGAGTTGGGTTTTATCCCATATTGCATTGTTTTGGTCGTCTCATGAAACAAATTGAAACTTTCCTAAACGACCACAACAATGCAAGGGAAGGGCATTCCATCGCGTTGTTGTGGTCGTCTTGGTGTTAAAGAAAAATGCAAGAGGGGAAGTCCTTTGCATTCCCCCACAACTATCACCACGTGATACTAGGTCATTCTACCAAAAAAAGTATACCCTGTATCGTGTTGTTGTGGTCGTTTTGGGGGGGTCAAGAAAAATGCACTTTATAGTGCCTCATCACACCATTAAAACTATGTTTTCACTATCTTACATTTGAATGAAGATGTTTGAATGCAAAATCTTATGTTTCAGTAAACGACCATAGCAACGCAATATGGGACATTCTACATGGACTTTCAACCCACATCACATTGTTGTGGCTGTTTTGTGTCCATAATGGTTTTGTCATTTGAACTATAGTCAACAGAGATTTTGTCAGAAATTAACCATACTTTCTTTATGCAGGAAGAGATATGGACTAAGGTGCGAAGTTCGAGCTATCTGTGCTAATTTTTCAAAGAATGCCACTACATGGTGAGATGGCTCGCTGTCATTAATGAGTGAAGCGTTGTGGCTATTATGCTGCCCTCCTTCAATGCCTATCTAGGCAATGGAAATGTTCATAAGGTCATAGTTGTTTTATGCAATGTGCTCATCACGCCTCCTCGATGGAGAGTTTGTAACAACCTTTTAATGCGTATATAGTGATATTTCAATTATGATTTGTAAGAGATACGCAAAATGTGATTGCATAAATATTTCAATGTAAGAAAAAGAAAATTTAAAGTGAGACCTTGAGTACAACACATTGAAAACTTAAGAAAAGTAAAAATTACAAAGGAAGACATGATTTATTATGATCGCATTTATACATCAAGCCTTCTCTTTTTTGAGGAGGAAGGTAGCTCTTCAACAATGGGGGGGGGTGAGCTCTTCTAGAGTGGGGGGAGGGGGCTCTTTTGTAGTCGGTTGAGGGAGTGTTCTTGAAATAGGTTGCCAAAAATTGAGAAGCTCTTTTTTTCCATAGGGGGGATCCTAGGATCCTTCAGCCCACAAGCCAGTGCATAGACTGCATAGGCTAAATGATAATTACTTCTTAAAAAAAGGTATTAGGGGCCCTGTGCAAAGCCAATTCCTTATTCAAAAGAAAATATTTGTCTACGTTCCACCCCATTGGATATCCCCCTAGATACCTTCAATACATTACTTAGCACATAAGTGACATTCTCCTTCAAGAACCTTGAATGGTAGACCAACACCTTAAGATATCTGAGGGACTTGAGGTAATTATCCAACAAGGAGTCCTGCCTCATGACAAGCTCCAAAGGCATAGAGGATAAACATATCCAACTCCACATACAACCGAAAGATAAAATTTTAGAAATGATTAGAACATGCCAAACTGAATCACTATAAATCAATAGAGCTACTAGCAATGCGTACCTTCTGATTTTCATCACCAACAACAATGTTTGGTTTCCATAGATTGACACTTGTGCTATCAACTGCATAACTCAACGTTGCAGCATCCATTAGGAGAAATATGGACTCTCCATTTTGCCCCTTAAGGAGTGAATAAAAAAAGATTGGCCTGACCAATGAGAGAGCTGGGATTCTAGATCCATGTAACATGGATCTTTTTGTCATATCTTTGCCCAAATCTCTTAAGACAATAAAATAATAGAGCCCATATCTTTAAAAAATAGAGAAATGTCAGATTCCATATCTTTCATGTCAGATGTACCTTGTGGTCAGCACATGGAAGTTTAATTTGAAAACTGAATTTTACTTTTTCCTTTTTTATGTTTAACTTTTTACTTTCCCTCCTTTTGCGTTTCACTACCTTTTCATTTCTCCCCTTTTTTAGTGGAATTCAATTTTGCCATATCTATAACTCTAGTTCTTTCTTCACAAAATTTTACAGGTATGTTGTTCTCCACCATAGTTCTCTCCTCATAAAATTTCATCTCATTTGGACAAAAACTCTATGAGTTATGTACGTTTTCTCACATGAACCTTCTCTTCTTTGCGCCACAAATACCTATCTTGATCTGAAGTGGCATCAAATTCTTATGAGTAATGATCATATGTTTAGGGTTTGTCTTGATGTAAGATAGATTTGTAATTTATGTTTTGTCTTGATGTGTTGTTTATTTTCACAGGAGCAAGGTTGTGAGCAACAAGATTGTGCAAATCAAAGCAATAAGTTGCTATTTATTTCATATTATTTTAATCTTTATTTGTTGCTTATAATCTTCTCTACACCATAGATAACTATCTTCATTTTAAGTGGCATAAAATACTTGTGAGTAATAGGTTTAGGGTTTGTTTATGTTTTGTCTTGATGTGTTTATGCTCATTTTCATAGGTCGTAAGCAACAAGGTTGTGTGAATCAAAGCAATAGGTTGTTGTTTATTTCTTGTTGTGTGCGGCTGCGCTTATAGAGGCAACCCCAGTTGCCACCACCACTGGAACTGGGGGAGTAGCCGACACAGTAGGCAGAGCTGGGTCGATCGGAGCAGCAACTTTGAGGTCGGCCGGAGCATTAACAAAAGAGACACCGGCCATGCTACCAGTTTACAGGTTTTATGTTAAGTGACAAAGCAGGCCAACTTGGGAATAGACCATTGGATAAAGGAAAGCAGCCAGTAGAGGTGATTCCGGAGATTATAAAGTCGATGGAGATGCAAATTATGGAAAGCATGTTCTGTGGTAGTGCAGGCTCAAGCTCTAATCCTCAACTTGACATTATGAGGGAGCATGCAAGTGCATTAGAGCAAAGAGTGCAAGAATTACAATAAAAATTGTTATTGCAGAGGAGCCCACCCCACAGCAGAGTGGACATCCGCAAGTCAGATGGCGAATGCGCAGTGCGGGGGGAGAGAAATTTAACTTGGACGAGAATGGATAAGGAAGGAAAGCAGGCTGAAGGAAGAACGAAGAATATTATGCTTTTGGTAAGAAATGTGTGGCACTATATCTACCAAAGAAATTTCCCTGGTGGGAAGCAGTCAATGATTTTCTTTCTAGAAAATACTTACAGCATGTGCAGTTCGCCCAGCTACCGGATACTCGCAGAGAACCTGCCAGAGTAGACCCCTGAGTACCACATCCACTGCAATGGTTATAGGATTGGCAGGAGCGACATGATCTGTTGGTTCGGACACCAAGACCTCGCAACAGAGATAGCAGGAAGATCGATAAGGTGGTGCGGCTGCAACATCTATGCAGGCTTCTGTAAATTTACTTTCAGAAGATGAAGATTGATACCGAAGTCTGTATTGTGGATTCCCAAGTCCACCATGCATACCAAGTGTATTGGGCAGCCCCGCCGGTCTAAACAAATTAACAAATAGTCACAACCAGTCATACTAGAACGTCAAGCGGTGCTTGTAAGCCTACTATAAATTGTAAGAAGTACATGAATAAATCAACGAGAAATTATCTTGTCTTTGTGTTCTGTCTGTGCAATCTTTGCCATGTTCTGTGTTTACAACATATTATATTCTTGTGACGATTGTTCTCTCTCTACAATTACGCAGTTAACATCATTTGTTTGCATTAATCTTATCATTATTTATGATGGATAACAACCAAGACCATAGAAGCTAGTCATAAACTATTGGGAGCATAAATTTTAACAGCAGTAATGTGGGCCTATAGGAATTCTTATAAGGTTGCTACAAGACAAACTCCTCTTTAGCTAGCCTACGGGATTGAGGTGGTGATGCCTATGGAATATTTAGTGCCTAGCTTGAAGATAGTAGTGAAAGAACATCTTAGGGAGAATGATCTCGCTCAGAAGTTGATTGAGTTGGAAAAGCTTGAAGAAACTAGAGCGGTTTCTCTCCATGACATGATAGCAGAGAAGCTCAGGCGGCACAAATGATGGTTTGACTAGAACTTGAAATCTAAAGAGATCTAGGAATGAGACTTGGTACTTATGTATGGAGTCGGTTCTTCCAAGAGGAAAAACTTGAAATATCAAGGACTAGGGCCGTTTAAATTTGTAGATCTCACCTCCCAAGGTGTGGCTTGCATCAAAACTATTAATGGAGTCAAGATGTAAAAGGCTACATAAATGGTAGCAAACTAAAAAAGTAATATGGACCCTTAATCCAAGACATGTTGAAATAGTTGCACAAAAAGACACAAGAAAAATTGAAACAAGAGAAGCTCAAGAAAGAGGCATAAGAAGAGGCTAAGGCAAGAGCAACCAAAGCCAAAGCAAAACAAAATGGGCTAACACTGCGAATAAACATGGATAATCAACACTAATCAAAGAAGAGGACCTTGAGATCTAAGATCTTGCTCATCTCAAAGTTGGACTCTCTATGGAGGGAGAAACAAAAAATATTCTTGTGATGATTGACTGAGTAAAATCTTACATCCATCCATCCATTATCTCATGTCTAGCCAAAGATTGAGGTCTCTCACTAACGAATTCTCCCAAGGTGTATTTTGATTGGGACACAAAGAACATCACTCGTCCCTATCATATCTTTATGTCTTTTAATATGGCCAGTTCAAGTGATTGCACCTTCTAATCCCAAATAGGAGAGAATGGTTTTTAAAGAATTAGGTCCAGATTCTTATGGTCTCATGGATTGGCAAAGAGGTATAAGTGTTGCCCTATTTCTCAAGTTAATCCTTCAAAAGAGACCCCTTCATGGATCCTTGGTCTTCTTGGGTTTTAGAATCTAGCCTTGTTGCATCAATAGGGTTCACCTTAGTAGCTTGCTTGGTTACAAGCTCAAGGTTCAACTTTTTGGTTTCAAGGAAAGGTCCTTGGTTTCACACACACTAATCATTTCATTGGATAAAAGCTCTCTTTTAATCATCTTCACTCTCACAAATCCGGAGTTTCTGTCATAATATACTCACTAGATAAAAGCTCTCTTTTGATCTTATTCACTCTCACAAATATCGTGCTTCTGTCATAATACAGTCACACCATTGGATAAAAGTTCTCTTTTAATCTTCTTCATTATCACAAATCCCATGCTTCTCTCATAATACAATCATAGGGAAACACTATTAGAAAATATGGTGTCACATATTTATGTAATTGAGAGAGGGTGTTGATAGCATAGTTTGGGAAATATTAATTGTGTAAAGTTGGAAGGATAAGGACATGGGTAGGTGCTATTTTGGAAAGCTGACAACCATGGATAAGGATGCCACATGTCAAAGAGTCTTGGCTCTCATTGTATGATGGTTATAAGAAGTATCTTGTAATACATTGGTGTCCACATCACTTAATCATGGACTATCTTGATTATTTTGATCCACCCTAATCTAATCTCACTCATTATGTGAAACACTCTATCAAGCCTATCCCTACTGGCACCTTAGATTCTCAACATGTTATTAGAGCCATGTTAGTTTAGGATTTGCTAGAGAGTCTAGATTATATTGACTCATTAGTTACTTTGATTAAGGTTTTTATGAATTTTGTTCTTTGATTTTAGAAAATCGGCACACTCATTATCTTAGAGAGAATATTTATGAAATTTCCTTGTTCATCAATGCTTTAAGGGAAGGACTGGAGATTTCTTGAAGCTACACATGGAGTAAGAAAGGGAATGATTTCAACAACATAAAGATTTGTGAGCCTACATCCTTAAATAAGGTACTAAGAAGATGTCGATACCTTGAGAAAATGTTAATTTTTGGTTCTTGCATTATGACATGTTAATTTTTGGTTCTTGCATTATGACATGTTGATTTGAGCATAGATGATGCTCAATTTGAAGAAGGGATGCTATGTGATCGGATATGGGAATCCCACAGTGATTTGCATTTTACAAGAAACATGAAGAGATGTAAGCTTATCCAAGCAAGGAGTAAGAAATCATGCGCTGAGGATGGATCCCATCTTGAGCACACTAAAAGAAAGGGGTAGTGCTAAATTTTCTCATGCAAGATAAGAAAACTAGGTGGAAGCTATTTATGGCTTTCATGATGGTATGCACCTATGGTTTTATAAAAGAAACCTATGAAGAGGGCCCTTGGAAATATGTGGCATGCAAATAGGAGAAGCATGCATGTTGTGATCTCAATGGTGAGCTCTAATTTCGAATGCAAGAAATTTGAGGTAAGTCAAAGGTAGTATTTTACATGGCAATGCAAAACTCTCTATATTTTCTGTTCAGTGAGCATATTATAATGCCTAAGGATTAGGAAAATATGTGTATCCATAAATGTGGATAATCCTCTCAAAGTGATACCTTATAAAAGTAGGTAAAATGATATAAATAAGTGGGTAGCATGCTATTATGGCTTGCATCGAGATTTCTTAAACATCAAGTCCTACTTACCTTAACCTATCATAGGCACTTGCCAATTCTTAAGCTCATATCTCTTGAAGACTCCAAGTTCCACTAGTTTGGTGATAGCTTCTTCTCCTTTGAATCCTTGTTTTTCCACCACAAGAAGCTTTGCATTCACCTCCAAGATTTGTCACTCTTGCTCATTGTGCTTGCTCACTCTCACACAGTGGATAAGAGGCACATGCACCAAGAAACATGAATACTACTATCAACTCTCTCATATAAGAGCAAAGCATAAGAAAAAAAGTAGACAAACAAGACTTGATTGGCACAAAGAGGGATTATCCCTTGATTATGAGAAAAAGTTAGTTCTACACATTTGGCCCTTATTCACACTTCGGCACCCAAAAAAGTATAGTGAGCTTGGTCATTGGCCATATTTTCCCATAACATAACATACATTTTATAGTGCCGTCCATGACACTTGTTACAAGCCATCTCTCATGTGTAGAGAAGAGATGTTTAGTTAACCCAAAATGAGGTTAACATCCCCCTTCATGTTTGTATATTCCATCCTAGGAATCTTATTTCGTAAAGGCATCGGATCCAAGGTAGATTTTAACCTAGATCTCTCATTTTATATTTTCCCTAGGGTGTACCTCAGATAGTAGGATGGCATCTACAACCCTCTATCAATCATATCCTAAAAAATTGTATACATGTAGCATTGAAGTTTATGGTAGTAGAACATGATGATGTCCTCTTCTATCCCCTTGTTTAGGTTAGACATTAATTTTTTCCCTTGTGAGTATGAAGACATACTCATCTTGTTAATCAATCAAAACAATGAGTAACTTAAAAATTTTGATTGTTGTAAAACAATCATTGGATTTGGAATGCTTCACCAAGATTTGATGATAATAAATGCGTATAAGCTATGTTGGTTTAAGGCAAAAAAGATATTATGCTCAAAGAAGGGAAAATTGAAAAAAAAGTTAGAGTCCCTTTCTTTATGAGCTCTGAACTCTGCTTTTCTGAATCAATTAATTTTCTTCCCTAATTCAAAATTGAGAGCATAGAGAAGAATCAAAAAACTCCAAAATAACTAGCTTCCTTGAGCACTCTACAACACTCTAGACACCACATTAGATGCATAATTAAGCCCTAGGGAAAGCATAATTTACTTAAAACCAAAATTTGGACATTGCACATAAAGCTTCACTTTGGGAAGGGCTCCTCTTGCTCCAATAACATCTCTAAAAGCACCCACACTGCAAACGCTTGGTCCTTTACCGATGTTGTTTTTCTAGAAAAGATAGAATTTTTTTCTAGAGCGTCGATATTGAAGTCATTATCTGTGTTAGTATATACATTGGTAAAAGTGTCGATATATGAGTTGGTATATACCATCAAGAATACCAACATATAAATACCGTCGAAAATACCAACGCACAGACATAATGACACTGAGAAGAAAAATACTCACTCTTATTTCGATGTATATTGCTTTCCTCTTTAATTTTGGTTTTGAATAAAACATAGCCTCTCTCTCCTGCCTTACTATTTCTCTCTCTCTCTCTCTCTCTCTCGCCCATCCTTCCCTCACCTCTTGCCCATCCCTCCCTCATCTCTCCATTCCAAATCCACTTCTCTCTCTCTCTCTCTCTCTCTCTCTCTCTCTCTCTCTCTCTCTCTCTCTCTCTCTCTCTCTCTCTCTCTCTCTCTCTCTCTCTCTTGCCCGTCCTTCCCTCACCGCTTGCCCATCCCTCCCTCATCTCTCCAGTCCGGATCCACGATTTCAAGATCTGGTACGATTTTCTTTGTTATATTTCAAGATCTGGTACGATTTTCTTTGTTATATTATCCAAAATTTCTTAAGATTTTTTTTACTAAAGTGGGTGTTGGTTTTTTTCTGTTTTGGAGGCTCCGCTTCCCCCCCCTCCTCTTCTCTCATTCTTTCTCATATTCTCTATTTCTTTGCAAAAACAGGTAACAGCTTTAGGGTTAGGTTTTTTTTGTTTTAGGGTTTTTTTTGTCAATTTTTACAACTTTATGACTCAAATTAGTGAACTACTTTGTAGCTTTAGGTCTCTTTCATTTTTTTAATTATTAGTTGTCTCAGATGCCCTTCTTGCACCATAGAAAGAGTGTAGGAACTAACCAAGGTCATGGGGATTTGCCTAACCTCACTTGGGAGCATAAAACAGCTCAACTAAGAAGCTAATCTTCCATAACCTATCTTACAATTGCATGGGCAAAGTGTGTCACACACCTCGTAAAATGCTTGTGCTCGTATTCTCATAGGAGATGATGTTGCCACGTGGCCACACTCCAAAGAAAGCTTGACTCTACCCTGACTTAATCTCCCTCTCTCACATGCACTCACACATACATAATGAGCATATAATAGCTCTAATTGAATTAGGCAAGCAAGCTAGAAAGATTTTAGAAACTAACCAAGGTCATGGGGCTTTGTCTAACCGCACTCGAGAGCATATAACAGTACAACCGAGAAGCTAAGCTTCCATAACCTAGCTCACAATTGCATGGGCAAGGTGTCTCACTTGCCTCATATCGGATTCTTGTAGGAGACAATGTTGCCGCACACTCCAACATGCCGCCACACTCCAAATCTCCACTCCAACGTGCCGCCACACTCTAAAAGAAAGCTCGACTCTCCTCTCACTCAATCTCCCTCTCTCACATGCACTCACACATACACAATGAGCATATATGAGCTCTAATTGAATTAGGAAAGCAAGTAAAGCAAACAAGAGAGCAAGAGAGTAGAGAAAAAGAGCACTTTATTAATTGCATAAGAGAATGAATGGTGAGAATACAAATTGACAAGCGGAGATCACACACTTAAATTATACAATGTCAGAATTTTTAATTTTAATAAGTGATGGTTGCCAATGGATTGCATTAACGCTGGAATGAGGGTTAACATGCTCCCTTCTTGATGCATATTTCTACCTCACAATATGTTAATGAAGATTTGTCAAGGCTATTGTTGGTTGCATGTTGGCATTGGAAACATCGAAGGTCTTGGAAGGTCTACAAGTAAACATGGTACAACGAGTAAGATGCTCTTGTGGGAACATCAAGCATAATGCAAACATCCATCAAGTAGTGTGAGGAAATACTTTTGTGACTGGTCAAATTTTCTACTTAAGACAAGGATAATATTAAGGTTGGTCTAAATTTGATCTAAACTAAGATGGAGAAAAAAGCATGCCTAGGGTTATGACAGTCTTGACACACTATCACTTTGATGAAACCATCTCTAGCTCTTATCTTGCCTCCTAAACAAAACTTCTAAGTGATTCTTGTAAGTGTTTGTTTTGATTCTAAAAATATAAAAGTAGGGCACCATCCTACAGAGACCCAAGCAATAGTCAAGAGACCTCATAGAAGAGTATCTAAGAACCGCTAAGTACCTCTGGTGTTGTTTTTAAAACCCTTTATTGATACCTTTTTAGCCACAAGGTCCCATCCCATAGAGATCAAGGCTATGATCCTGAGGCTAAGAGCCGAAATTCCTACCAAGATCGCACATGGAGATGGTTATCTTCTTGCAGGTTTTTTCATATTTTAGCTTTGTTTTTATTTTATATTTTTATATTTTTTGGGGGATTTAAAATAGTTTCACTTCACAATTCCCCTAGAAGACTCTATTTTAACTAAAGAGTTCACACTAAGGAAGGTGAAGTACTTGGCATACTCCTTTGGCATACTCTAAGGTCGATCTTAGGGAGGATTGAACTAGGACCAAAACTTCAATGGTTATCCAAGTAATAACTAGAAAATTGATAGACTAGTTACGTAATGATGCAAGCAAGCACTCGAACAAACACTAAATGGAGAATCATTAAAAAGATTGAAACAATAAAAAAAGGTGAGAATGGGTTAGAATACACCTGGGCAATGAACACCATATTGGGGAATATGGGAATTTCCCATAAGTTTGGGACACGTTGTCGTGCCACGGCACGTCTATGGTGTGAAACCATGCATGTGAGGCCATTAAATGCAAATCTAGATGCATGGGATTAAGTGCCATGACTTGATTTATATGATGCCCATGTACATATGTTCATATTATAAATGAGGTTCAATAAGACGAGCTGAGACAGGTCTCAAAGCCTGTGTACATAATGGGTGTAGTAGGTGTTTTAACACTTGGATAGTGTGATGTTTTTAGTGGAGGAAAAGGGAAATCTTTTGCTATGCATATGCATGCTTGAAGGCTAGGCAAACAGTGGAGAAATGTGTGAGTTTTTGTGAAGCGCACAGGCTGATAAGGAGCCATTTTAGAGAGCAGATAGCAGGAGCTGGGAGTGCCTGATGGGTATGTGGTGAACTGAAGAGTTGTGGTCAGACATGCTATGAACAACTTCCTAGAAGGAAATTTTTGCAGAGGAGCTACAGTTTGAGATCTTTTTAGGACCCAAGGTGGGTACTTTTCATTCGGAATAGCTACAGATGATAGATGACTAGTTTAAAGCGGCCAAGGTTGCAGCAGCATTAACTGGGAAAAATCTTAAGTGATGGAAATGCTCCTCGCAAAATCTGAGAATAATCTACCGCCTAGCCTCAAAAACTCAGAGAGAGATAACAAAGTGAGCTGCAGTTCTGAAGCTTCTGAAGAAGAAAGTTCTAAACCATCTAATATAGATAAGGATTTAGTTAAGAAGATACACATTGGGTTCTTGGTTTCATGGTAGTTGCAACAGCCATCTGGCGATTTAAGATGCCCTCTATGATTCTGGGGGTCAGAAAGACCTTCACAAACCCTTTCCAAACGCTTGGAGATGTGCTTACTGAGGGATTCAAAGGGGACAATAAAGAGGAGCCCAATGGTGCTAAGGCGCTTCAAAAAGCTCGTACGGTACTACCCTCACTGTTGGGAGGTGAAGAAGAAAAGCAGAGAAGCATTGACATTGTCACTTGACAACATATTGTCTGTAGGAAAGTCAAGCAGTAGCATTACTGTTGACAAGGCTCAGGGAAAGGCTCAGGAAGGTGACGCAAGGTGGCAACTTGCGTGGCATGCGAAAGTTTTTTTTTTTTTAAGAGAGGGAATTTCCGAATATTATGCAGAAAATAAGGTGGCGCAGTATTTCAAACTGGGAAATGGCGATTTTTGGGCTGCAAAAGGTGAGGGAGCTCCGACTCTCTTGTGGGGAAAGGAGAAATAACCAAAAAGCGGCGCATATCGTTAGTGCGTGTGCAGAAAATGAGAACCAGAGTGTCTTCTAACCAGAGATTTTAAAATCAAAACGGCACCTACTGTATAGAGCTTCTAGGGATTAGAATTAACGAGGGAATGAAGAGCTATTACAGGAGACGATCTTCAAAAAAATTACACATTATATGATGCTTTGTGATCTTGGCGCAAACTTTAATGCATGGGAAATAGCAAAAACAAAGAAAAATTCGCTTTTTTACTCAGATAAGTGAAATCTTATTTGATGTTATTTACGATTTGAAAAAAATCGTATAGAAGTTTTTTTTAGTATATATGGTTTTGAAGAACCATGGAATAAAAGGGCTTTTTGGTTTTGGATTGTTAGACATGGTGATTTTTTTAAAAGACAGATGAATATGTTGTACATGCTCCATGTGCCATCTTTTGCCTTGTGAGTTGTTGGAATCTGAAAGCAGGTTTTCAGGTGATCAAGAGACATTTTAAAATGATGGAATTGGCATTATATGGTATATGTGATGTGAATGGTCACATGTATATGGAAATAATTTGTAGAATATGTTATGCCTACATGTGATTGGTTTGAGGCATTTGAAAAAAGGAGTCAGTAAATCTATGCTTGGAATGGGACATGCTCTTGATACACAATTTATGTGCAATCATCAAGCTGAATTCGGGGATGTATTGAGGTGAAATGGCACATGTATATGTCATCAAAAATGGAGATGTTTTATGCTCTTTGAAGAGTATGTGTGTGTATTTCCTTGCTGGGAATTAGAAGCTACTCTCACAGCTAGAAGTCTCGCACTTTCCCAGCGACACCGTCCACGTCACGACAGCTTTTTGGTGAACCCGACGTGAAACTGCTGGGGTGAGAGTGTGGTGAAATACACAGGGAAGCTATGGCTGAGAATCCTGAGGGTCAGGGGGTTCATTTTGACCCCGGAGTTATGCAAATGTTTCAAATGTTTACTATGTATATGCAACAGCAGCAAGCTGCTGACAGCAGCAAGCTGCTGAGAGGGGACAAATTTCCACGACCAAAGCATTGCAATCAATTGTGAAAAAGGTGGATCAATTTGATGGTAAGGATATCACAAAGTACCTGCGCAATTACACAAAGGAAATGGAGCTAAACAGGGTGACTGAGGAGGATATGCTTCGAAGCTTTGAGCTGGTATGTGTTCCTGAAATAAGAGAGCGTATAAGAGGATTGCAGACAGCACATGGTGGCAGAAATTAGGAGGAGTTCAAGCTTGCTTTAAAGGATGAATATTTCATGGAGGATTCCGAGCGAGTGACCAAACGAACTTTCTTGGAATGGGTCACAAAACCCAAAATGGGAATTTCTGCCACCCCACAGAGTTGCTAAGAGAGTTTGAGAAGCGCTATGCCCAGCTGTCAAGGATAGAGCGCACAACTTTGGACAGAGAAAAAACAGAGCTCTTCTTACAAGCAGCTGGGAAAGATCTCCAAGAGAAACTGGAAATCCTCCTTGAGGATAAGGATACAGAGCAGGGGCTAAAGAATGATTGGAATGATGTCGAGGATGCGGTCACCATGCTAGCAAAGCAGCAGCGAAGGAGGGATAAAATGGTGATGAGCTCGGCAACTCCTATAACTGCTGTTACCCCTGAGAATCTACCAAAACCAGCTGCTACAATCCCAAAGGTAGAAGGGCCGATGGACGAGCTTATTAAGGGTATGCGAGACCTAAAATTGAAGATGTCCAGGATTGAAGAAAAAGGGCTACCATTAGGGCAGGTTTCTATGCAAAGGCCTCAAAGCAAAGAAGGGTTTACATTCAGATGTATATGGTGTGATGACCCAGAACATGCAAAGAAAGACTATGCTAGCTATAAGGAAGCCCTCAGAAATCAACTTGTGTTTTTCAAAGATGGGAAAATCCACCTTACAAAGACTGGTCTTCCATTAAGCACAAACTTTGGGAAAGGAGGGATGAAAAAGCTGGTTGAGGATATGGCTGCTAGCCATGCCATCTCTATGGTTGAGGTGGCAACCTATGGGTTAAAGGTTGGCCAATCAAAGCAGGAATCTGAGAATGATGAAGATTATGAGAATGAAGATTTTTGGCCATCAACAATGGAACTAATTGCGTCAAAGAAGGTGTCTAAGCAGGCTTTGCATGAGGCAGGTGACTGTATACGTCTTGAGATTGGCTGGGAGGAGCCCGTGGATTCTTTATCTATTCATGCCTACATTGCTAAATGCCAGAATAATGAGGCACAGGTAGAGGAGAAGCGTAAAAGGGAAAATGAGGAAGGAGGGCCATCAAAAAGAGTTACCCGTGGAAGTGAAAAGAAGGATCCTGGGCCATCACATATGCCTCCACCACATAGCAGACCTCCACAGGAAGTATCAATGGAAGAAGTGCCAGCAAAAATGAAGCATGAGAAGGAGAAGGGTAAAGGGAAAAGTCCACTCTACAAGCTTCAATCTGATATTGAAGCCGCAACAGATCTTAAAAAGGTGCTTGAAGAGAGAATTCTAAACAGCAGGGTGGAATTTACATTAGGGGATTGCAAAGAAAGAATTCCATGATGAGATAATTGATATTATACGAAGAAAAAGGCAGTCCATAATTGAATCTATTCCATCACAAGGGGAGGCAAGCACTTCTAAGACCCATGGAGTACAGGTACAGCAAAAGGAAGAGAGAGAGAATGTGGTGGAATGTAATCACTCTGCTGAAGGGGCACGACAAGTGCGCTTTGTGGAAGAGGATGATGAAAAAGAAGTTCTTACAAAGAGTCATTACTCCAGGAGCCATTGGGCAAGGGCCACCACTGAAACCCTTGTCAAGATAGGTGACTTGGAAGAGCCGTATGTCGCTCTAATCGACCATGGGTCTGAAATAAATCTTATGGCTAAAAATCTCTACAATAAATGTAAGTGGCCAATGGATGTAAATCATGGGTGGATGATTAAAGCAGCTAATAACTCATCTGGAGAGCTCTATGCAGCATGTCCAAATGTAAGGGTAACTATAGGGGATGTGAAAGATGATCAGAACTTCTTTGTTCAGGAAATGTCATCATATCCCCTCATCCTTGGGCAACCCTACATTACAGCTGTGAGGATGGAAACAAAAGTTTTGGATGATGGTTCAGCATATGCAAGAATAAGGAGTAAAGATGGCAAGAAAGCTGTTCAGTTCTTGTTGACAGTTTGCATTAACCATGAAAGGAACCGTGAGTCTCTTCGAGCACAGTCACTCCCAAAGATAAATAGAGAATTCATGAACTACAGGGAGATGAGGGATTTTGGCCAGGTGCCATTGTAAAGCGGGATTCCAATGGTACAAGGGAAAATGAGTTCTCGCAGGACTCAATCAATGTAAATAACTTTTCAGCAAATTTTCAGGGATTTTCTAGCTATGGGTCACTGTTCTTTGTAAAAAGCAAGGATTTGAAGCGTGGCATGTGTCGACATGTACAAAATGAACAAAAAAATCTTGAGCAGTGTGGTCTTTTGTAGAAGAATGAGTTTATTTCAGGGGTGCTTGATGAGGTGTCATTTGTGGATACTATGGATGTGCTTTTTGCTATGGAAAGAGCATGCTTACAGGGTGAAAATGAGATGATAGAGGCGTCATCTGTGGGGATGTATGATATAATCCGAGAATTTGAGGGGATGGAATGTAAAAACATGAATTGTGAGATAGATGCTCATGTTGATACAAAGTATAAAACGGTTGCAAAAAAGGTGAAACCAGTTGCCTTGCCCTTGCCACCAGGAAGCAAGGAGAAATTAGATGAAGCCTCTATGCAACCGAATCTCAGAGATCCGAAGAAAATTGGACATAAGTTTACACAGGAAACCCTAAAAGAGCTGAAGATTGGTGAAAAGGATTTTCTGTTGCCAGTTGAAAGGGAATGCTTTGAGGAGATGCTTGTAAAACATGGGAAGGCCTTTGCTTTTCAGCCACATGAGATAGGCTGTGTTGATCCAAGCATAATAGCACCAATGGTGATCTTCACTGTTCCACATGTGCCTTGGAACCTGCGGCCAATTCCAGTACCAAAGGCTCTCTTGCCGAAGCTGATGGAATTACTAAAAGAAAAGATCAGGATTGGAATTTTGGAGCCATCATGCACTCTATACTCCAACAGATGGTTTACTGTGCCAAAGAAAAATGGAACATTGCGCTTCATTCAGGACATGCAACCTGTAAACAAGGTCACAATCAGGAATGTGGGAGCAGGTCCGATTGTGGACGAGTTTGTAGAAGCATTTGCAGGGAAAGCTATATACTCTATGGGTGATCTCTATTCGGGATATGATCAGTTTCAGCTGGATATACAAAGCAGGGACTTGACCACAATGAAAACTCCTTTGGGATTGGTAAGAATGTGTACCTTACCACACAGGGAGCCACCAACTCAGTGGCACATATGATGAATGGAATGAATAAAGTCTTGCGAGACTTCATACCACAAATAACTATGCCTTTTCTGGATGATGTGCCAATAAAGGGTTGTAATGAGAAAAATAAAGATGAGGATTTGGATTCAAAAGGGTGCCGCAAGTTTGTGGCGAATCATATAAAAGATTGTGATATGATTCTATCCAGGCTTGAAGAAGTGAATCTTACTTTGTCTGGATCGAAATCAATATTTGGGGTTGGTGAAGTGCTAATAGTGGGGCATCTTTGTAGTACTAATGGACGCCGACCTTGTCCAGCCAAGATAGATGCAATACAAAGAATGAAGGAGATATGCATTAATGTTACAGAGCTGAGGAGATTTCTTGGTGCATGTGTCTTTTATGTTATTTGGATCCCACATTATGCACATGTAGCAGATCCTCTTTATCAACTTTTGAGGAAAAATCAAAAATTTTTGTGGAGTGCAGTACATATTAAAGCTATGCGGAAGCTAAAATGTTTGCTCCAATCATCACCCACTCTAAGGAAGGCAGATTATGAGTGTGGCAGGCCTGTGATTGTTACAGTTGATACTAGTCCTACCGGGATAGGATGGGCAGTAGGGCAAGATGATAAGGATGATCACAGGTATGTAATCAGATTTGGAGCAAAGGTATTAGCGAAAATATCCGCAGATCAAGAGGGAGTTATGGGGAATAGTCACTGCTCTAAAATGTGAAAAAGAATATCTTATTGGGGCATCTGTACTTGTGGAAACTGATTGCTTGCCACTCCTTGGGATGATTGCAAGCTGCACCACTCCAGATATTGCTATGCTTAGGTGGATTGCCTATATCAAGTCACTAAATCCTGAGTTTGAGCATATTGTAGGAAAAGATAACCCAGTTGCAGATATGCTATCAAGAGCCAGGTATGAGGATGAAGAAGGGATGATTAGTGATATTGATGATGTAGGTACAAGATTCTATACTACTGCATATGCAAAAGGGGACCATACTTGCTTATCAAATGCACTTGAGTCTTTTAGTGAGGAAATGTATGAAGGAGATTGGTTGCTTATTGGTCAATACTTGAGTACTTTGACAAGACAGGAAAATTGGTCTGACTCAGAATTTAAGAGGATCCGCAGAAAAGCATATGGGTATTTCCTAAAGGATGGGTACCTGTGGAAGCATCCTAAGCAGAGGAATGCTATGCCACAGAGAGTCATATGTGATAAAGAGACTCAAGGGAAGCTCGTGAGAGAATTCCATGAGAGTCTCTGGGCTGGACATCAAAGTGTGTAGGCCACCTTTACCAAAATAAAGGAAAGATATTGGTGGAAAGGAATGTACAAGGATGTATCCCAATATGTGGAAACATGCATGGTATGTCAAGTGTACTCAAATGTGCGACATCGTGATGGCTTGCAACCAACCTACCCACCTGCCATGCACTACAAATGGGTAGTGGATCTAGTTACAATGCCTTTGGGAATTTGGCAGATGCGGTACATAGCACTTGCAAGAGAAGATTTGACAAATCAGGTGGAAGGACGTGCTCTTAGAACAAAAAGTACGGAAACAGTGTGCAAATTTCTCTTGGAAGATGTGATTTGCCGGTATGGCTGTGTTGAGAAAATAACAGCTGATAGGGGTGAGCTAGATGTTGAAGAAGCAAGGGAATTCTTCTCTAGAATTGGCATCAAACTGGCCCTAACATGTGCTTACAACCGTGAGGGCAATGGTAAAAGTGAGCGAGGACATCCTCCAATCATTAAAGCTTTGGCTAAGGCATGCAGAGAAAGAATGCGAGAGTGGCCAAGGCTGCTACCATATGCTTTGTGGGCTGACCGTACAACTCATAGCTCAGTGATAGGATACATGCCTACAGAATTAATGTATGGTCAGAAGCCAGTAATGCCAGTTGAAGAAGTAGTTCCAACTTGGAATGTATTGCCCTGGATGGAAGGATTGAACAGGGAAGACCTCCTTGCATTGCGAATAAGACCTCCTTGCATTGCGAATAAGGCAGCTAGAGAGTAGGCCTGAAGAAGTAGTTCCAACTTGGAATGTATTGCCCTGGATGAAAGGATTGAACAGGGAAGACCTCCTTGCATTGCGAATAAGACAGCTGGAGAGGAGGCCTGAAGATGTAGAGCTTGCTAAAGCTCGTTTGAAAGATGCAAGGTTGAAAAATAAAGAAAGATTTGATAGAAGACACAGACTCCGGCCAAAACCTATTGAAGAAGGTGATTGGGTCCTAATGTATGATAGTAGCCTTGACAACCAGTTCACTGTTCAAAGAAAATTTGCAAAAAGATGGTTTGGTCCTTACATTGTCAAGCATGTGCATGGAAATGCCACGTATACCCTGTGTGAGCTTGATGGAACAGAAATAAAGAATCTTGTAGCACGCAAAAGGATCAAGATGTTTAAAAGAAGGCTTGACAGTGATCCTTTTGATTCACAGGAGACTCAGGATGAGAGGCTTGACAGTGATAGTATGGATATGGTTGAAGAGGAAGAGGATGATCTTCCTGGTAATGTAGAAGATAAAGACGACATCCAGTTATATGTGGATCTTGATGATGATTTGGCACATACCAGAGGATGTGCAGGTTTAGAGGGGGTGGATGTCGTGCCACAGCACGTCTATGGTGTGAAACCATGCATGTGAGGCCATTAAATGCAAATCTAGATGCATGGGATTAAGTGCCATGACTTGATTTATATGATGCCCATGTACATATGTTCATATTGTAAATGAGGTTCAATAAGACGAGCTGAGACTGAGTCAGGTCTCAAAGCCTTTGTACATAATGGGTGTAGTAGGTGTTTTAACACTTGGATAGTGTGATGTTTTTAGTGGAGGAAAAGGGCAATCTTTTGCTGTGCAGATGCATGCTTGAAGGCCAGGCAAACAGTGGAGAAATTGCTGAGCTTTTGTGAAGCGCACAGGCTGATAAGGAGCCATTTTAGAGAGCAGATAGCAGGAGCTAGGAGTGCCTGATGGGTATGTGGTGAACTGAAGAGTTGTGGTCAGACATGCTATGAACAACTTCCTAGAAGGAAATTTTTGCAGAGGAGCTACAGTTTGAGATCTTTTTAGCACCCAAGGTGGGTACTTTTCATTCGGAATAGCTACAGATGATAGATGACTAGTTTAAAGTGGCCAAGGTTGCAGCAGCATTAACTGGGAAAAATCTTAAGTGATGGAAATGCTCCTCGCAAAATCTGAGAATAATCTACCGCCTAGCCTCAAAAACTCAGAGAGAGATAACAAAGTGAGCTGCAATTCTGAAGCTTCTGAAGAAGAAAGTTCTAAACCATCTAATATAGATAAGGATTTAGTTAAGAAGATACACATTGGGTTCTTGGTTTCATGGTGGTTGCAACAGCCATCTGGAGATTTAAGATGCTCTCTATGATTCTGGGGGTTAGAAAGACCTTCACAAACCCTTTCCAAATGCTTGGAGATGTGCTTACTGAGGGATTCAAAGGGGACAATAAAGAGGATCCCAATGGTGCTAAGGCGCTTCAAAAAGCTCGTACAGTACTACCCTCACTGTTGGGAGGTGAAGAAGAAAAGCAGAGAAGCATTGACATTGTCACTTGACAACATATTGTCTGTAGGAAAGTCGAGCAGTAGCATTACTGTTGACAAGGCTCAGGGAAAGGCTCACGAAGGTGACGCAAGGTGGCAGCTTGCGTGGCATGCGAAAGTTTTTTTTTTTTTAAGAGGGAATTTTCGAATATTATGCAGAAAATAAGGTGGCGCAGTATTTCAAACTGGGAAATGGCCATTTTTGGGCTGCAAAAGGTGAGGGAGCTCCGACTCTCTTGCGGGGAAAGGAGAAATAACCAGAAAGCGGCGCATATCGTCAGTGCGTGTGCAGAAAATGAGAACTAGAGTGTCTTCTAACCAGAGATTTTAAAATCAAAACGGTGCCTACTGTATAGAGCTTCTAGGGATTAGAATTATTGAGGGAATGAAGAGCTATTACAGGAGACGATCTTCAAAAAAATTACACATTATATGATGCTTTGTGATCTTGGCGCAAACTACAATGCATGGGAAATAGCAAAAACAAAGAAAAATTCGCTTTTTTACTCAGATAAGTGAAATCTTATTTGATGTTATTTACGATTTGAAAAAAATCGTATAGAAGTTTTTTTTAGTATATATGGTTTTGAAGAACCATGGAATAAAAGGGCTTTTTGGTTTTGGATTGTTAGACATGGTGATTTTTTTAAAAGACAGATGAATATGTTGTACATGCTCCATGTGCCCTCTTTTGCCTTGTGAGTTGTTGGAATCTGAAAGCAGGTTTTCAAGTGATCAAGAGACATTTTAAAATGATGGAATTGGCATTATATGGTATATGTGATGTGAATGGTCACATGTATATGGAAATAATTTGTAGAATATGTTATGCCTACATGTGATTGGTTTGAGGCATTTGAAAAAAGGAGTCAGTAAATCTATGCTTGGAATGGGACATGCTCTTGATACACAATTTATGTGCAATCATCAAGCTGAATTCGGGGATGTATTGAGGTGAAATGGCACATGTATATGTCATCAAAAATGGAGATGTTTTATTCTCTTTGAAGAGTATGTGTGTGTATTTCCTTGCTGGGAATTAGAAGCTACTCTCACAGCTAGAAGTCTCGCACTTTCCCAGCGACACCGTCCACGTCACGACAGCTTTTTGGTGAACCCGACGTGAAACTGCTGGGGTGAGAGTGTGGTGAAATACACAGGGAAGCTATGGCTGAGAATCCTGAGGGTCAGGGGGTTCATTTTGACCCCGGAGTTATGCAAATGTTTCAAATGTTTACTATGTATATGCAACAGCAGCAAGCTGCTGAGAGGGGACAAATTTCCACGACCAAAGCATTGCAATCAATTGTGAAAAAGGTGGATCAATTTGATGGTAAGGATATCACAAAGTACCTACGCAATTACACAAAGGAAATGGAGCTAAACAGGGTGACTGAGGAGGATATGCTTCGAAGCTTTGAGCTGGTATGTGTTCCTGAAATAAGAGAGCGCATAAGAGGATTGCAGACAGCACATGGTGGCAGAAATTGGGAGGAGTTCAAGCTTGCTTTAAAGGATGAATATTTCATGGAGGATTCCGAGCGAGTGACCAAACGAACTTTCTTGGAATGGGTCACAAAACCCAAAATGGGAATTTCTGCCACCCCACAGAGTTGCTAAGAGAGTTTGAGAAGCGCTATGCCCAGCTGTCAAGGATAGAGCGCACAACTTTGGACAGAGAAAAAACAGAGCTCTTCTTACAAGCAGCTGGGAAAGATCTCCAAGAGAAACTGGAAATCCTCCTTGAGGATAAGGATACAGAGCAGGGGCTAAAGAATGATTGGAATGATGTCGAGGATGCGGTCACCATGCTAGCAAAGCGGCAGCGAAGGAGGGATAAAATGGTGATGAGCTCGGCAACTCCTATAACTGCTGTTACCCCTGAGAATCTACCAAAACCAGCTGCTACAATCCCAAAGGTAGAAGGGCCGATGGACGAGCTTATTAAGGGTATGCGAGACCTAAAATTGAAGATGTCCAGGATTGAAGAAAAAGGGCTACCATTAGGGCAGGTTTCTATGCAAAGGCCTCAAAGCAAAGAAGGGTTTACATTCAGATGTATATGGTGTGATGACCCAGAACATGCAAAGAAAGACTGTGCTAGCTATAAGGAAGCCCTCAGAAATCAACTTGTGTTTTTCAAAGATGGGAAAATCCACCTTACAAAGACTGGTCTTCCATTAAGCACAAACTTTGGGAAAGGAGGGATGAAAAAGCTGGTTGAGGATATGGTTGCTAGCCATGCCATCTCTATGGTTGAGGTGGCAACCTATGGGTTAAAGGTTGGCCAATCAAAGCAGGAATCTGAGAATGATGAAGATTATGAGAATGAAGATTTTTGGCCATCAACAATGGAACTAATTGCGTCAAAGAAGGTGTCTAAGCAGGCTTTGCATGAGGCAGGTGACTGTATACGTCTTGAGACTGGCTGGGAGGAGCCCGTGGATTCTTTATCTGTTCATGCCTACATTGCTAAATGCCAGAATAATGAGGCACAGGTAGAGGAGAAGCGTAAAAGGGAAAATGAGGAAGGAGGGCCATCAAAAAGAGTTACCCGTGGAAGTGAAAAGAAGGATCCTGGGCCATCACATATGCCTCCACCGCATAGCAGACCTCCACAGGAAGTATCAATGGAAGAAGTGCCAGCAAAAATGAAGCATGAGAAGGAGAAGGGTAAAGGGAAAAGTCCACTCTACAAGCTTCAATCTGATATTGAAGCCGCAACAGATCTTAAAAAGGTGCTTGAAGAGAGGATTCTAAACAGCAGGGTGGAATTTACATTAGGGGATTGCAAAGAAAGAATTCCATGATGAGATAATTGATATTATACGAAGAAAAAGGCAGTCTATAATTGAATCTATTCCATCACAAGGGGAGGCAAGCACTTCTAAGACCCATGGAGTACAGGTACAGCAAAAGGAAGAGAGAGAGAATGTGGTGGAATGTAATCACTCTGCTGAAGGGGCACGACAAGTGCGCTTTGTGGAAGAGGATGATGAAAAAGAAGTTCTTACAAAGAGTCATTACTCCAGGAGCCATTGGGCAAGGGCCACCACTGAAACCCTTGTCAAGATAGGTGACTTGGAAGAGCCGTATGTCGCTCTAATCGACCATGGGTCTGAAATAAATCTTATGGCTAAAAATCTCTACAATAAATGTAAGTGGCCAATGGATGTAAATCATGGGTGGATGATTAAAGTAGCTAATAACTCATCTGGAGAGCTCTATGCAGCATGTCCAAATGTAAGGGTAACTATAGGGGATGTGAAAGATGATCAGAACTTCTTTGTTCAGGAAATGTCATCATACCCCCTCATCCTTGGGCAACCCTACATTACAGCTGTGAGGATGGAAACAAAAGTTTTGGATGATGGTTCAGCATATGCAAGAATAAGGAGTAAAGATGGCAAGAAAGCTGTTCAGTTCTTGTTGACAGTTTGCATTAACCATGAAAGGAACCGTGAGTCTCTTCGAGCACAGTCACTCCCAAAGATAAATAGAGAATTCATGAACTACAGGGAGATGAGGGATTTTGGCCAGGCGCCATTGTAAAGCGGGATTCCAATGGTACAAGGGAAAATGAGTTCTCGCAGGACTCAATCAATGTAAATAACTTTTCAGCAAATTTTCAGGGATTTTCTAGCTATGGGTCACTGTTCTTTGTAAAAAGCAAGGATTTGAAGCGTGGCATGTGTCGACATGTACAAAATGAACAAAAAAATCTTGAGCAGTGTGGTCTTTTGCAGAAGAATGAGTTTATTTCAGGGGTGCTTGATGAGGTGTCATTTGTGGATACTATGGATGTGCTTTTTGCTATGGAAAGAGCATGCTTACAGGGTGAAAATGAGATGATAGAGGTGTCATCTGTGGGGATGTATGATATAATCCGGGAATTTGAGGGGATGGAATGTAAAAACATGAATTGTGAGATAGATGCTCATGTTGATACAAAGTATAAAACGGTTGCAAAAAAGGTGAAACCAGTTGCCTTGATGTTATGGAGCATGTACAACATATTCATCTGTCTTTTAAAAAAAAATCACCATGTCTAACAATCCAAAACCAAAAAGCCCTTTTATTCCATGGTTATGCCTACATGTGATTTGTTTGAGGCATTTGAAAAAAGGAGTCAGTAAATCTATGCTTGGAACGGGACATGCTCTTGATACACAATTTATGTGCAATCATCAAGCTGAATTCGGGGATGTATTGAGGTGAAATGGCACATGTATATGTCATCAAAAATGGAGATGTCTTATGCTCTTTGAAGAGTATGTGTGTGTATTTCCTTGCTGGGAATTAGAAGCTACTCTCACAGCTAGAAGTCTCGCACTTTCCCAGCGACACTGTCCACGTCACGACAACGTGGTCAAAACTTTGGATTTGCCATAACTTGAACACCATTACTCCAAATTGTGCGCTTTAAAGCTTAATAGATCCCTCTTTTCAAGCGCTTTCTAATGATAGGTCACATGATAGGGTTTTGAGAAACTTATAGACATGTTAATCGGATCCCACCTTGTTAGTATTACAAAAATGGGACTTGGGAGATTCCCAAACTCACGAATAGGTGTTAATGAGGAAAATCTTGTTCATATCAAGGTTGCACGTCCACTACATGTTGTAAATATGGATCTGGTCTACACAACTTCACCTCAATAACTTATAAATAAAATTCATCTAGAAAGATCATCATTAGATAACCATAGTTTGTAAGCATGCTCTGACTCACTAGGTTTATTTTCTTGGCCCTTATATATATATATGTCCTTTGGTATACTAGATAAGATCATCATTAGATAACCATAGTTTGTAAGCATGCTCTGACTCACTAGGTTTATTTTCTTGGCCCTTACTTATATATATATATGTCCTTTGGTATACTAGGCAACGGTCTGAGTGCATCCTCACTGTGATATGGCATGGATACTATAGGTAAGTGAGATAAGTAGCTATCACATTAGGGTAGATTGGGACTCATTTTGGGGCCCTGTAAGATAATCCACATCACCCTTCTTATGGTGGCCCAAAAATTAAAAAAAGAGGATTTTAGACCCTTTTGTGTATTTTTGTAAAGAGCGATAATACACACGGTGGTCCATACCTTCCTAAATACTTAAGAATATACCGTTGTCTTATGGATGCATAATAAATATCAAAGGAATAAATGTGCAATATGTATCTATAGGTAAACGAGCTCTCATTAATGCACTTTTTGAGCGTGTTTATTTCCTCTTTGGCGAAGGATTTCCCTTCTAGTGACTTTTCCCTCCCATTTTAGACATTTAAGTGCATTTCTTGTGAACTCAGGCTATTGCGAGCTCATCATGGTGCTACATTGTGACTTAGTTGCATTACATCGATATGGGAGATAAGTGGAAGCCATAATGAAAGATTCATGTCCCCTCCGCGCAACGAATTCTGGGGTGCTAGCAGCGGAAGTAGCACTTCTTGCATGGGGCAGGGTCCCTCACTCGGGGCCTCACCCAAGTATATCCGGACAAGAGACTAATCCCTTGGTTCTTCCAAAACCGAACCCGAAAAAACTTCCCTCGTCCGGAAAGCACGGGCGATTCCTCCGATATGTTTACTCTAACATAGTCAAGAGCCTTAACTAACTGAACTGATCTGACCGAACCTGTAAGTCCCATAGTCAAATCAAGGAAAAAACTTGCACTTGGATCATAGAGACCAACGCTTTTTTTCTCATTGAGAGGCACAGCCGTTGATTCTTTTCCATAGAACAATTTTTATCCAGGATTTACTTCATCTATCGTACCATAATAGCATTTAGTCTCATTTTAGGGATCCATCAGTCCAGCCCGAGTCCCGTGGGTTAGCCAACTACCAAACCACTGTAGTGATGGGATCCATTTAAGAATTTGGTTAGGTTTTGTCCCGGGTACCAGGGAAAAGAGTTCCCAGGCCCCCTAGTCGTATATTCATGCAAACTTAGAACTAGTCACACCACCCAATATGAAATTGCCTTTTTCATATTCTCACAGATTCAGCTGTGAAAAAGGCAAACTTAGAACTAGTCACACCACTTACACACCCAATATGAAATTGCCTTTTTCACAGATTCAGCTGGGAAAAGAGTTCCCAGGCCCCCTAGTCGTATATTCATGCAATCTTAGAACTAGTCACACCACTTACACACCCAATATGAAATTGCCTTTTTCACAAATTCAGCTGTCTTTAAAATAATCTTTTAATGAAACTATAGTATCACTAATCATAATCCTCCAAAATATCCGGTTGAATCCTAGTTTCCAATTTTTCCTTCATCGGTGTACCTATGGCATCATTGGCAACGAGAATGCTACCACCTGTCCACTCAGGGGCCTTTTCAATAGTTCCTAGCTCATAGTAACCGGTAATATTTTCACTTATAAAAATCAAAATGGAATCTCCATTGAAGATCAGCAAGGTCAACCAATAGATCCATATAAAAGAGCCATGGACTCATGCATTGAGGACCAACAAGGTCAATCAACCAGATCCATGCCCGACTTCAGAAAACAACTATTACTCCTTGTTCCAATATCTTTCCCGACGCACGTGTGGGTATCTTCGGTGACCCAGAGCCCAAGCACCGTACGCTCAGCACCCTCTAGGATCCTTCAGAGGTCACCTAGCGCTTCACTCATAGGCCGCTTCCTTGGTCCCTCATCCACCACCGTAACCGAAAGCTCACCATTAAATCGCTGGTCAAGACCTCCGCCGACCTTACTACGCGAGATGTCCTCCATTGACTCTCCATCAACTGTTGCAACTTTGTCAGTTAGGTCTCCACAACCTCATTCACAAGGCGGTCAAAATGCTTCCCCAGCATTCTTGACATAAAACAATCATTTTAAAATAGGTCATAAATACAGTTTCTATAACGAACTCTCGTCTTTCCACATTGTTCCACATCAATCCACATCCATTTCATATGTATTCCCATTCTCATCTAATCACATCATTTTCATCTCATCACATCTTTCCTCCTTTATCCTCATCAGATCTCATCCACTCGCATCTACCCATATCCACATCTCATCACATCACATTCATTCACATCTCATCCATTCACATCACACCTCATTTATTCACATCTATCCTGTTTCACATCACATCACATAGCATCCATTCACATCTATCCCAATTTACATAACATCACATCTCATTTATTCACATCTATCCTGTTTCACATCCACATCCATTTCATATGTATTCCCATTCTCATCTAATCACATCATTTTCATCTCATCACATCTTTCCTCCTTTATCCTCATCAGATCTCATCCACTCGCATCTACCCATATCCACATCTCATCACATCACATTCATTCACATCTCATCCATTCACATCACACCTCATTTATTCACATCTATCCTGTTTCACATCACATCACATATCATCCATTCACATCTATCCCAATTTACATAACATCACATCTCATTCATTCACTTCCCGATTCACATCACATCACATCTCATCCACTCACATCCCATATCATTCATTCACATCCCGATTCACATGACATCACATCTCATCCATTCACATCCCATATCATTCATTCACATCCCGATTCACATGACATCACATCTCATTCATTCACATCACCATCCCATCACATACATTCTATCCACATAACATCACATCACATCTATCCACATCATATCTCATTCATACACATCTCATTTCATTCATCCACATCCATCCAATCGTTCACATGTACGACTACCCACATCTATCCATGCATTCATATCTATCACTTCACATCCAATCGTTCACATGTACGACTACCCACATCTATCCATGCATTCATATCTATTACTTCACATCCACATATATTCATGTCACATCACATCTCTTTACATCACATCACATTCTTTCACGTACACATCCACATCCATTCTTTCAAATACACATTCATGTTCATTCTTCACATACACATTCATGTTCATTCTTCACATACACATCCACATCCATTCTTCACATACACATTCACATCTATTTTCATCACATACACATCCACATACACATCCACATCCATTCTTTCACATACACATCCACATCCATCCTCATCCACATACATATCCACATCCATTCTCATCACATACACATCCACATCCATTCTTTCACATACATATCCACAACCATTCTTCACATACACATCCACATCCATTCTTCACATACACATTTAGTGCATGTAACTTGTAAATTTATAACAAGAGGAATTTATTTCCTGAAGGTGTCTCCTAAAACCAAATAAAGAAAACATGAAATTGGATTCAGCAAACCAGACAATATTTCATGCTTTTATCTTCAAAGATGGTAGGCAAAGTGCTCAAGGAGAAGAAGTATAAGAAAGTACAATGAACATTCATAGAATAGCTTACAAAGAAAAGCCAGGTGTCAGCTCTTGATATACAAAAATATCTTGATGATGTTAGATGGGGAGAAAGGGGTATTCTGAGATTTTCAAGCTAATACACTTAAAATACAAAGAAAATGGAAATCAGGCTACACTTCTTCCGAAACCATATCATGTTACGAGAGATCGTGTGGCACTCAATGAGCGAATCACAACTTGGCTTGGTCAACCTTTTCACATCGAAGACACCTACCTTAATAAGACCAACAATATGTTCTTTGATTTGGAAATATTACAAAATGCAATGGTCTAAATTTTTGGAATGACCTGGTAGAGACTAGAGGAGTCCTTAAGTTTGTTATCAAACTTGATGAATGTCAAGTTATGAAGAAAAGGAAAATAGAGAGAATAACAATCACATTAATGAATAGGGCATTGGAAAACACAATACAAAAAAAAATATCCCAGATATTTTAGTGTGTAATCAGAGAACAATATTTGGTGGCTTGGGTCATGAAAACTGAAGGAGAAATGCTTCATGTAGAAGATATAGGAATTTTCACTGTGGAATGGCATATGGAAGGTATGGCTTGTATTAAGAGAATGACACAAAAAGAATTCCCAAATAGTTCTTCTTCTAAACATGAATTTTTAATAACAATTCTTTTGCTTTTATATTTCAGGAGACTTGAAAACACTCAAGTGCATGTACAATATTTCAAAGGCTGGAAATGTAAAGTGCCCTTGCCTATACTGCATGGAACATGCCAGTATGATGAACAAAATAAACTAGTCACGAGCCCCTAACAGGCATGAGAAAGATCCAAACTTTTAACCTATGCTAGATATTCCTCTTGCAAGAGTACATATCTACCTATACTGCATGGAACTGCCTATATTGCATGGAACTACCTATACTGCATGGAACATGCCAGTATGATGGACAAAAGAAACTGGTCACGGGTCCCTAATAGGCATGAGAAAGATCTAAACTTTTGACCTGTGCTAGATATTCCTCTTGCAAAAGTACATATCTACACATTACACACACACTGTGCATGATAATTAAGAAACTTGTATTCATATACATTGGATTTTCTTGGAAGCTCTTGCCTATATGCGGGAGTAAAACGGCTATTAGAGCCTTGGAAAAAGTTATATCTGACATTGGCTTGCATGGGGCCAATGTCAAGATAGCAGTCAACCAAAAGAGGTTAATAAATAGTGTCCAAGTACCATCAAAGCCATCAATTGGTGGAGTGAAAGTAAGGTGCTTTCTTTCCAACAGAGAGAATGTAGGAACAAGGAGGAGGAGCACTACAGTGTTATATGAGAAATGGAAGGCAGCATTGCATATAATGTAGTAAAGGATCATGGGGATGATGGAAATGTAACAATAAAGAAGGAAGATGTGTGGAAATCCATAGAAGACAAGATCTTCCATTTCTGCGAGAAGAAACTTTGGGACAAGAATGACCTTAACATCTTCGAAGCCACCATCGAGAAAGTTCAAAAATCAATGAAAGATGCATGGAGAGAATTAAACATAATGCATTATATGGTAGAATTCATTTCATTCATTCAGTAGAAGGACTCGTTTCATTCATCATACATTATAAGGTAAGAACTCATTTCATTCATAATTATCTTTCTGCTAGAGCACATAATATACAACCATCTACCATGGTTTGTGAAAGAGTATGGAACTCCATCAATATGGCCAACACAAGGAATGGATAAGTCTCACTATCAAGCAAGAAACACATACTTTTGCCACACCAGACATGCCAGAGGAAAAGTGAGAGAAAACAGTCTATATGAAGTATTCCAATGGTTCTACCAGAGGATTCTACAAAAATTACAAATAAAAAGTGAATTGGAGTGCATGAGGCCTTACAGATCACATCAAAGCAAAAAAAGAAAAAAGGCAACAAGCATACAGAGGGTCAAATGCTGCACAAAAACACTCAGAGTGACGATCACAGAAAGTGTGCATGAATCAATGCTGGGTAGAGCACATAGAATGAAGTTGCTCTTTTGAAATTTTTTTGTATGTTAAAATAGCTAGAGGAAGTATGTACAAGCCTTTTTGTATCTAGATGGAGATAATACTAAGAAAGTTCATCATCATCGTTTTCCTTGTCTATAACATGATTCTATTAACAAGATTCTATCATCGTTTTCCTTGTCTATAACATGATGCGTGTTGATCACTCAAAATCCTTCTTTTGTAACACACTTTTAACAAGCTTAGCTAGTATTTGGATAGTAATGGTACTCCAGCTTTGGATGCCAACATTGCTAGATCCTTGCTTATGGATTCTACTTCTCTTTTTTCCGTGATTGGTCATACTTTAGCTTATCACCATACAATGGTAAGTGTGAAGATGCACAAGATGAGTTTTCCACTTCATCTGAATATTCATTGAGCTCTTCTCGCAAAAATTGGGAGGTGAATTGGAGCCATTCTTCCAGTACATCTTGAAAATCGATAAAAAAATTATGACCATGTGTGATAGGATATTGACCTAGCCGATTAAGAAAAATAATAAACCTAATGTCATTTGTATTATTTAGATTTAAAAGGTAGGGTAGAAGGTCATTGCACAGTACGTAGTCGTGCCCTCCTTGAAAACTTTCAGGGAAGAGATAGTTGTCTTTTGGATTAACACATCCCTTGAAAGGGCTATCATCAATAAGCAATGTATTCTTCTTATTGCAAATATCTTGGCACTGATTCCAAACCTTGAGTAAAGGTTTAAACATAGCCTCAACAGTAGGCTTATCTAGCCTATACACTTTTCGAAGATTATGGATATAACATTCTTCTTGTCCCCACACCATAAAGAAATGATATTTCTTATGTGCATACTATTCAAGAGTGTTTACATAGGCACAAACATTCTTGTGTAGCATGGTGGACCAAATACCAACATGAAAGTACTGGAAAATCTCATCCAAAAATTCAAAACACCTGGGGCGAATAACAACTGTGGTGCGGCCAATATCAATTCGAATACAATTTGTTTGTGGATGCCTCTTCTCTTCCTTGTTGAGTAAAACTCCATTAAGATCAAGTATAAGTGCATGGTTCTTTATAGTGATTGTACGAGGAATATTTTTGCATACGATATAGAAGAATGATAACACTTTAATGTGTTTACATACTTAACAATGTTAAAACAAGTGATCCTATATTATTAATGAGAGCTAATTACAACAAAACATCCACAAGTTTACTTTCGTTTCATGCTCCCGTACACATCTATGATGATGGCTCCTAGACTTGATTGCATTTCCCTATTGATTGGTGAAGATTGAAATACTAATCTATCTCCATCTCTCTCAAAAGAATATAAACTTCCTAGAGGCCTACTCTTTTATGTATCGAAATGTAGCTCCTCAACACGTTGCTCTATTTCTTACGCACTTAACTTGTGATTGTTAGAAGCAGCTGTACCTGCAAAAACAACTCTCGCTGAGAAACATACTTTTTAACACACAAAATTGCTGAATAAATCATCTTAAATAACATCCTATTGAAAAAGATCTACCTTTAGTTTTCTTGGCACCCTCTGCCGCCGTAGAGTCCTTGATTTCAACTATTCTCTCTTTATTTGTAGCATATGTAGCCTTGTCAATTTCTTCAACACCCTCTACCACAGAGTCCTTGATTTCAACTATTTTCCCTTTATTTGTAGCATATGTAGCCTCATCAATTTGTTCGACAATCTCTCCTTGGTTGCAAAAGTCTCTTGAAGCTCTTCATTAACTTTATCTTTATTCTCACTAACCTCAACATTAACTTGCAAATTAGGAATGTCCTTAGTCTCTTTAGTCCTATCACTTGAAGTCCTTGAAGATGTTTGCAAAGCTGAATCATCGATGTGATCTACCTTCACCATGTTGTCTTCATTATTTCTAGCATTTGAATCATGAGAGTTGATCTCTCTAGTAGGGATTTCATGATGATGTTCTAGTTGAGCAATGTTATCTTCGTCTTTCCCTTCTTTGTATATATCTGTAAGATTTAAAAAAAATGTTATTACTTTTAGGATTTAAATAATACACCAAGACTAATACAATACTAGTTATTTTTATATCTACACATATACTTTGTATCCAAACTTAGATTACTCAACATTGAGTGATGTACCATAATGAATTAGGAACCATATTCACATAAGGGTCAAACTTGATTTTGAGCCTCACTTACAAGGGCAAAGTAAAGAGCACTCAACTTGAGATTGTGCCTTGTGTTGGAAGACATCCCCAAGGTTGGACATAAGTGGAGGTACGGCTCAAACTTAAGTTTGAGCCTCACCACTACACTAGGATATGGAGTAAGTGTAATTTCTTAATAGTAAGTGTACGTCAGCATTTGTATTAGGCTCAAATTTAATTTTGAGCCTCACTGCTACACTAGGATATGGAGTAATTTCTTAATAGTAAGTGTGCATCATCATTTGTACTAGACGTTGGCATGAAATAAAGGATAATTAAAATAGAAATATTCACTTTAATAGAAAAATCTTAAAAGTGAATCCAAAAAAGCCAATGCATTAATCAAAATACTAATAATTATTTCAACAAATCCACACTTTGAACAAGACCTATGTTAATATTAGTTGTTGATAAGCTCCTTTCAATGATCACCATTCGTTGTACATTCATAAGCACTATCAATGCACTTTTCTACCTTTCTTTGGTTGAGAGCTTGATGGGCTATGAGCATGGAAACCCTTGTTGGCATCTGTATCCCCAATCTTCTCAACGACCATAGCAACCCCAACATTTGAAGCTTCTATGGCTTTTGGAGTATCTAATATATCATCACCATTCCCACCTTCATCATCATTTTCATGCCTTCCAATATCTTCAAAATTGTCTTCGGCATCCTCATTGAATAGAGCATTATTCCCTTGGTCCTCTTCATTCCTTTGCCCTACATCTTCAAAGTCTATAGCATCCCCAACTTCTTTATCATCATCTGTGTCATTTTTGTTGTCAATATCATCACCTTCATCTTCCTCCTTTGTACTTGGCGGGTCATCAATATGAAGATTTTGAAGGTTCTCTTTTTCTGCATCATCTAGTGTTTGCTTTTTTGTGACACCACTTGCACCACACCACTCTTGCAAGGACGGGTGACTGTCTAAACGAGCAAAGCACTTTGATTCTAATGCCATCGCTTCCAAATCATCTTTGCATAAAGCAATACATCATCTCTTCTTTAGCAAGCTCTCCTCTAGCACAACTCCACCACAATATATCTCTACAACATAGTTGTGTTCAGGACAAAACCCTGTGATGAGACCGTCAATAAAGCCTTTGTCGATGAATTCTCTATTTTGGCCACTAGAGCCTGAGATGAATACATTTTTTGTAAGAACCTTATCAATGGCCTCAAACTTGTCAACCTTGCTGATGAAAAGAATAACAGTTGCAATCTCAATTGTTCCAGATGTCCAGGCATCATCTTTTTGTGTGTGGATCATGCCAAATTCATAGTGCACCTTTGTTGACTGGCTAAAAATCTCTCAAACAATAAGCATTCCAATTGTGATGAAATCAACAAAACACACAAGAATATATTCATATTTTGAGTTTAGTGTGTTCAAAGCAAGTGCCAACTTGGAGAAAAATTCTGACGAGAGATGCTCCTTTGTACCATGTAGGTCCATGATTGCCACAGTTGAAATGGTATTGTGAGTTTAGTGTGTTCAAAGCAAGTGCCAACTTGGAGAAAAATTTTGACGAGAGCTGCTCCTTTGTACCATGTAGGTCCATGATTGCCAGTTGAAATGGTACATGCTCTTCACTACAGAGAAGGCTATAATCTTTGTCATATCAAAACCCACCCCTCTAATTGTCCAAGGAATAGACTCTTGTTGAGATACAATACCCATAGATGCTCTATATAGGTGATTCAGTAAAGTTACTACACTTTTTGGAAGTGAAGGATTTTTTTTTGAACGATTGAGAGCATCCCTAACAAAGAACTGGCTGTAGCTCCTTAATTGATTATACTCATACTCCCCTAGTTTATATGTATCACACACCTGTTCCCAAGTCATCTTTTCCCTTGTCAGATCAAAATAGAAGAATAGAAGGCAGTTATTGCATCTTTGAGCACTCGATCTGTTTTTAGCTTCCAAGCCATCTCCTCCATATCCATCCTTTGATGGGTTTGCTTTCCCTTCTTAAGCAATATCTCTTGTCAAGAAGTGTTGTTTGAATGTCCAAAACTTCACTCTTTTGAAGGCCTAAAATGCACCTAAACAATGTTGGGCCTAGCGTGACTATTCCTAGTGTGCTTATACTGAATTTGCCCACTCTTCAAAGTTGGAAGTTTGGGATTTTGATCAAGACCTTTAGTTTGAGTTTTGTCCTTTGGTAGCAAGCCTTTTGCATATAGCCTCATGATCTTAACCCAATTTTGCCATACATCATCATCACATAGAAGCAAGTGTAAATTATTTTTGAGAAAATATTTATATGTAGTGTGTGCTCCGTGGTCTCCACAAAGGCCTGCAAAGTTGCAAAGTAAAAAGTTATCCCCCTTACTATAGATATCACAAAGTATTAGGAAGAATCATGCATCTATGGGTTTTCAATCATTTGGAGCTTATGCTCAAACTTGAGTTTGAGCCTCACTTACCAGTGCTAAACTAGTATATAATGGTAATGCTCGATCTTAGGTTTGAGCGTCACCTCCATATGCAAATCTAGCACTTGCAAGTGAGGCTCCAAACTTAAGTTCGAGCCACAATTAGATATGCAAGTGCTACACCATCACAGAGAGGTGAGGCTTGAAGTTCAATTTCAAACCAAACTATTAAGTTTATGCAGTTTGAGAAGATTCAGCCTCACATGCATCTTTCTTATGCTACTGCTACACTTGAAACTATAGATCCATAAAAGATATTATGAAAGGTAAAGAAGAAGTAATGTATGTCTATGATTTACCAAGATATAGCAAAGAATCAAAAGAGTACCTTCCAAGACTCATCCATCTTGGGTTGATTGACACTAGGCAAAGGTTTACTAGGACGACCGTTTGCATGCCATTGTGCTCGAGCTTGTAGAAGTTGATCGAGGAATGGCTCCTTTTGCATTGACTTTGCAAAATAGATAAATTTGCATCCTTGGAAATGTCACGAGAAATCTTGGGCGGGCAATTTACAATTATCTTTGATCTCCTGAACCTAAATTGCTAACGCAGTTGAGGGGTCACTTTAGCCATATTTAGAGCTTGTAAGCTTTTTGCAGCACTAATGGAGTGTTGACCAGAGATAATCCAATATTCAACTTTATGAATATCTTCTTTTGCGAGTTTATCAAGGGGTTATTTCGTAGCATGATTACAGGGCATCAAAATTACAAGTATCTCCTCTTGCTTTGGGTCCTCAATAAAGTCTTAGGTCAAAATACAAACCCAATCCTTATTTAACCTTCTATACACATAGTTTGAAGGAGCAGGATAACATTTCATCACATCAATGCTGAAGACCTCATTTAGACTAAAGGGATAATATCCCTTCTTTATTTCTAATGAGATCATTGCTTTGCTGCCCTTGTTTAGAGTCTCAACCTCCATTAGCTCGTCATCGGCGGATGCATCGATCTCCTTTGAACCACTTGTTGCTGTGAGATCCCTGTTCCCATCGTGCAACTGATTCGGGATACTAGCAGCGGAAGTAGAACTTCTTGCGTGGGGCAGTCCCACACTCGGGGCCTCGTCCATGGATATCCGAACAAGAGACTAATCCGTCGATTTTTCCAAAAACGAACCTGGAAAAACTTCCTTTATCTAGAAATCACGAGCGATTCCACCAGGATAACTTTTTACTCTAACGTAGTCAAGACCATTACTGATCAAACTGATCCGACTGCACCTATAAAGATACTCGGTCAGATCAAGGAAGAAACTTGCACTTGGATCATTGGGATCAACGCTTTTTTCCCCATCAAGTGGCACAGCCGTTGATTCCTATCCATAGAACAATTACTATCCGGGATTTACTTCATCTATCGTAATAATAGAAATTGAGTCTCGATTTACGGATCCATCAGTCCAGCCTAACCCCATCCAGTCCCATGGGTTAGCCAACCGCCCAACCACTGTAGTGATGGGATCCAATTAGGAATTTAGTTAGGTTTTGTCTCGGGTACCAGGGAAAAGAATTCCCAGACCCCCTAGCCGGAAGTTCATGCAAACATAAAACTAGTCACACCACTTACACACCCAATATGAAATTGCCTTTTTCTCATACATCAGCTATCTTTAAAACAATCCTTTAATGAAACCATTATGTCACTGATGACAATCCTCAAAATCTCTGGTTGAATCCATATTTCCAATCGGTGCACTTATGGCATCATTGGCAACCAGAACGCTCACCACCTGTTCACTCAGGGGCCTTTTCAATAGTTCCTAGCTCATAGTACCCGACAATATTTTCACATATAAAAATCAAGATGGAATCCTCGTTGAAGATCAGCAAGATTAATCAACAGATCCATATAAGAGAGCCATGGACTCATCCGTTGAGGACCAGCAAGATCAATCAACCAGATCCATACCCGGTTTCAGAAAACAACTCTTACTCCTTGTTCCAATATCTTCCATGACGCACGTGTGGGTATCTTCGACGACCCAGAGCCCGAGCACCGTATGGTCAGCACCCTCTAGGATCCTTCGCAGAGCAAGTGACCTAGCGCTTCACTCATAGGCCGCTTCCTTGGTCCCTCATCCACCGTATCGGAAGCTCACCATTTAAATCGAACCGAGGCTGGTCAAGACCTCGGTCGACCTTGCCACGCGAGACGTCCTCCATTAACTCTCCGTCAGCAGTTGCAACTTTATCAGTTAGGTCTCCATGACCTTAATCCACAAGACAATCAAAATGCTTCCCCAGCATTCTTGACATAAAACAGTCATTTACAAACAGTTCATAAAATATAATTTCTATATCGAACTCTCGTCTTTCCACATTATCCCTCCTCGGTCCATATTACTTATTCCACATTCCATTCATATGTGTACTCATTCTCATCCATTCACTCATATCGACGACACATTATCTCACATACACATTCACATTCATTATTCTACATACACATCCATGTTCGTACATCCACCTCATACATCCAATCCACATCCACATTCACATCCATACATCCATATCTACATGCATACATCTATTTTCACATCCTCATTCATACATCCACATCCACATATATACATCCACATCCATATCTACATCCACACGTCCACATCTACATCCACATTCACATTCATACATATACATCCACATTCATACATCCACATCTACATGCATACATCCATTTTCACGTCCTCATTCATACATCCACATCCACATACATACATCCACATCCGTATCTACATCCATACATCCACATCCACATCCACATACACATCCACATTCACATACATACATCCACATCCGTATCTACATCCATACATCCACATCCACATCCACATCCACATCCACATTCACATTCATACATCCACACTTCCATTTCCACATCACACATCCCCATTCACATTCATACATCTACATCTACATGCATACATCCACATCCACATTCACATTCATACATCCATTTTCACATTCCCATTCATATAACCACATATGCCTTCACATCTATTCTTTTACATCACATCCATTCTCACCCTATCACAACCCATATACATCTTATCCCATCATATACACTTCTTACCTCATCCCATACACATCTTATCACATCTTAACTCATCTTATCACATCTTAACTCATCTCATATGCATCTTATCACATCTTATCACATCTCATATACCTCTTATCACATCCTGACTCTATTTATAGAATACAAGAGAATTCTTATATTTGATATAAGGTTTCTTTACGCATCTATTTATGAATAAATTCCATTTTAAAGAGAATAACACTTTCAAAATAAAAATCAATCTTTTATGCATCTTCCTATGCATAAATTCATTTTAGATGAGAATGACACTTTTGAATTAAAAATCAATCTTTTATGCATCTTCCTATGCATAAATTCACTTTAGATGAGAATGACACTTTTGAATTAAAAATCAATCTTTTATGCATCTTCCTATGCATAAGTTCAATTTAGTAGGAATTACACTTTTAGAATAAAAGAATTTCTCTAATGCATCTAATTTATGCATAAAATCCATTTATCATAAAAATCACACTTTTAGTATAAAAAAATATCTTTTATGCATGAAATCTAAATATGATAAAAGTAACACTTTTACATTAAAATAGTAATCTTTTATGCATACCTCTATGCATGAAATCCAAATATGATAAAAGTAACACTTTTACATTAAAATAATAATCTTTTATGCATACCTCTATGCATGAAATCCAATTATGATAAAAGTATTACTTTTACATTAAAATAGTAATCTTTTATGCATACCTCTATGCATGAAAATCAAATGTGATAAAAGTAACACTTTTATATTAAAATAATAATCTTTTATGCATACCTCTATGCATGAAATCCAATTATGATAAAAGTAACACTTTTACATTAAAATAGTAATCTTTTATGCATACCTCTATGCATGAAATCCAAATATGATAAAAGTAACACTTTTATATTAAAATAATAATCTTTTATGCATACCTCTATGCATGAAATCTAATTATGATAAAAATAACACTTTTACATTAAAATAATAATCTTTTATGCAAACCTCTATACATGAAATCCAATTATGATAAAAGTAACACTTTTACATTAAAATAGTAATCTTTTATGCATACCTCTATGCATGAAAATTAAATGTGATAAAAGTAACACTTTTATATTAAAATAATAATCTTTTATGCATATAATCAAAATGCATCTTTTATGCATGAAAATGATACTTTAGAATATAGAAACCGTAAGGATTAATCTTTTAGAAAGATGAATTTTATCTAGCTAATTTCTAAAAATTTCGCCATAACCTCCTTTGTATGGCTGACCATTTTTCAAATTTTTAAGTCTTTAAGACTAATTAAAAGTGCACCAAGAATATTGAAATTATCCTAAAGTAAACATTTTTTCACTTAATTAAGACAACATTATAAAAACTTGACTTTAATCATTAACCATTCACCTAGGATAGAGAATGGTTGATTTTGCTAGAGAAGAGAGGGGAATGCCTTTTTGTAATGAGGCATAACATTTTTAGAGAAGACATAAAGCATAAAAACCATTTAAAACCATTAAAAAAAGTTAAAAAAAAGAAGAATCACCAACTTACTAATGACTTCGATAGCTTTCCTTTGGCTTGATGATTTGAGGGTTCAACTCTTGTTTGGACAAGAGAGGCCACCAATCTTGGAAGAGAGAAATGTCAAAAACTAGTGAATTATTAATAAATTCACAGTTCTTGGCTTGGGAGGAGTAGAGTAACAGTGCATAAAACACTATTAAGTTTCAACAAAGAGGAAGGCCTCTATTTATAGGAAAAAGTGAGCTCCTAACCAAACAAACTGATTCTAGAATTTTCCAATTCAGTTTGGTCAATTTTTGACCATTTTTAGGTCAGTTGAGCTAACTTTTTGCAACTAGACTTGAAGTAGGAGAGAGGAGAGATAAAATATCTCAAATTTTGAAGATTTAAAACTCAATTGCACATGTGAAGTAGGCGCCTCATTCATGAGGGGGAAATCCCCATGCAGATGTGTCAAAAATGCATCATTACTTCTAAATATCTCCCCTTTTTAACTATTAGCCTTGTCCTTATTCAACTCTTCATCTTATGTGAGTATTTACTTCTAAATATCTCCCCTTTTTAACTATTATCCTTGTCCTTATTCAACTCTTCATCTTATGTGAGCATTTACTCATTTTTGGATACCCAAAATATCTCATATTTTGATATTACTCATAGTTTCTTACTAATAAACCTTGTACATAGTCAACTCTTCATCTTATGTGAGCATTTACTCATTTTTGGATAATTTCTTTTACAAATTGGATTTATCTCCTCCCCACACATGGATTGATCTTATTGGCCCATAGGAACCTTAATTGGACCATAATCCAAAAATTTCTAAAAATCTAGACCCTTAGGCTAAGGTCCTTTATACCCATTTCCAATTTATTCCAATTGCACATTAGAAAGTTCTTTTTGAATTTTTGTTTCACGGGAATTCATTTTAATAATATGAGAAATTTTTCTATCTAAAAATATTCAAAATTTGAATATTCTCTCTCTAGAATATTTTCTCTCTCTAGGTTAAAACAGTTAGAAACAAGATCTTTTATATTTTTGAAGAGGGATTTAATTACACGGGAAGATGCTGGACATCTTGAGAGGCTAGGGAGGAATCTTATAGTTGCTGGTTTTGTCCTTTGCCTCTTTGAAGAGATTTCTTGAACATTTGTAGAGTGCTTTGTCTTTCTCTTCTTTGCAAGTGCTTGCTCCTCTTCTTACACACTTGAGAGCTTGCCATGTCTTCAATGCTATTGTGCTTACATCAAGGACTTTTGTTTTTTCACCCTCCTTTTTATGTTTTAAAGAAGTTGCACCAGCATTTCTAGATGATTCAAGTGCCCTCTTCACTATGGCCCTGCCTTTTTTCTCCACAATTTTCCTAACTTGAGTGGTTGTTGCCTCCTTTTCAGGTATGGACTTTTTTCGTGAATCCAAAGCCTTCTTTGCATGCCTCACCGCATTCACCAGGTCCTCCACATTATCCACCCCTGAGTCTTCTTGATTGAAAAAGTCAATGATCTTCAATCCTAGCTTTACAATAGAATTGTAAAGCTGAGTCTTCTTGATTGGAAAAGTCAATGATCTTCAATCCTAGCTTTACAATAGAATTGTCCTTTCCTAGTTTACTGTCAGTCATGTCTGCTAGGTGAAAAGTGTCCAATGATAAGCAAAACTTATTTGCTTTTGTAGTTTCTCCTTCTAGCAATACATTGCATGTGAAGCATGGGTTTGCTCTTGCATCCACATCATCCTTAGCGCCTACCACAATCCCCATATCTCCATATGATGTATCACCTTGAGACAGAAACAAATGGAGGACTCCTTTGAAGTTTGCACTAGCATCGTAGCCATCCACAAACCATTTTACTCCTTCTTTGTTAATCAATTCGAAGGTCTTATCCACCTTGATACTAGGAGTGACACTTTTACCTTGAGTTGTTGTTTCGAGAGAGCATCCAGAGTAAAGATTGGTGCACCATGTGGTTGCGAGGTAGCGGGCACTCTGCTAGCTTCCATTCCTGTGAAACACAAAAAAAGTTTTAAAACCTTAGAAAAAATGGATTTAAATGCTACATATCAAATCAAAACCTATCAAACTTAAGAAACTTAATGCATGCTACAATTATTGATGCTTCACTTAGTTTTCTTGAATAGCGGGGGCCTTACTTGCATTTACTTAATCCATACAGAAGCTCGTTGGAGCCTAGATCCAAGTTGTGCACTCATATGCTAGGGGGGGTACGCTAGCATAGAGAGGCAAGGCTCAAAATCAAGTTTGAGCCTTAAGGCAAAGTTCCATGTCATTAGGACCTCAATGGAAGGCTTCTTGGGCCGTTTTATTTGGCAGTTTAAGGGAGTCAAACCTTTTCTCTTAAGAAGAAACGTTTTCTAATTAGAAGCTTCAAAACGGCTACTTTATTCGAATTTGAATTTTGGGAGAAAAATGGAATTTAAAATCTAGCGGATAAAACCATATCATGTAACATATCTATGGAAAGCTCTTGATGCGTAGACCACGGATCTGTAATCTCCGCTCAAATTGGAGCTTGTATGTAGAAGTTATGGAGGTCTGAAAATTGTAAAATTGCCCCTCCCCCCTTTTTGGGGGAAAAAAGTGCACCCTTTGACCACTCTTACACCTCTCTTAAAAACCCAACATTTCAGTCCACATGGCAACCCCCCATTTGGCTATTCCTTAATCACCTTGATTAGGCTTGGGCAAATTAAAGGGCCCACGAAGACCCCATTCACTTCCTAATGATGGGAGGCTTGAACTTAAGCTGGAGTCTAGATCCAAGTTGTGCACTCATATGCTAGGGGTACACTAGTATATTGGAGCCTTAAGGCCAAGTTCCATATAGGGAAAACCCGAACTTAAGCTAGAGCCTAGATCCAAGTTGTGCACTCATATGACAGGGGTACACCAGCATATAGAGACAAGGCTCAAGCTCAAGTTCGAGCCTTAAGGCCAAGTTTTATGTAGGAGAGGATCGAACTTAAGCTGGAGCCTAGATTCAAGTTGTGCACTCATATGCTAGGGATATGCTAGCATAGATAGGCAAGGCTCGAACTTAAGTTAGAGCCTTAAGTTCCATGTAAAGTTAAGCATAGAGGATGAGCCTTAACACATAAGTTCCATGTAGGGGAGGTTCGATCTTAAGGTGGGGTCTATATCCAAGTTGTGCACTCAGATGCTAGGGGTGCACTAGCATGGAGAGCAAAGGCTCAAACTCAAGTTCGAGCCTTGAGGCCGGAGTACACTAGCATGGAGAACAAAGGCTCTAAAGTTTGAGCCTTAAGGCCGGTGTACACTAGCATCGAGAGCAAAGGCTCCAACTCAAGTTCGAGCCTTAAGGCCGGTGTGTACACTAGCATGGAGAACAAAGGCTCAATCTGAAGGTCGAGCCTTAACACCGGGGTGTACTAGCATGGAGAGCAAAGGCTCAAACTCAAGTTCGAACCTTAAGGCTGGGATACACTAGCATGGAGAACAAAGGCTCCATTTGAAGATCGAGCCTTAAGACCGGGGTGCACTAGCATGGAGAGCAAAGGCTCGATCTGAAGTTCGAGCCTTAAGGCTGGGGTACACTAGCACGGAGAACAAAGGCTCGATGTGAAGTTCGAGCCTTAAGGCCGAGGTGCACTAGCATGGAGAGCAAAGGCTCAAACTCAAGTTCGAGCCTTAAGGCCGGGGTACACTAGCATGGAGAACGAAGGCTCAATCTGAAGTTCGAGCCTTAAGGGCGGGGTACACTAGCATGGAGAGCAAAGGCTCAAACTCAAGTTGGAGCCTTAAGACCGGGGTACACTAGCATGGAGAGCAAAGGCTCAATCTGAAGTTTGAGCCTTAAGGCCGGGGTGCACTAGCATGGGAAGAAGGTTTGTAGTAAAGCATGGTATGTAATGCATGGCATTGGTAAGTCAACATTCAGAAGTTCTTGAATGGTGCATGTAATGTCAGTCATGGCAACAGTGGGATAATACAGAAGGGCATGACACATGTTGAGATGGCAAAATCAATCGTATAGGGCTTCATAGATAATAATGCTGCCGATCAAATGCCACATAGGTCAAGGACAACTATGCATCGAGCTCGCAAGACCCAACGTGTTCTACCAGTAATGTACAAACAAGTGGACTTATTGCGTGAAGTGAATGACACACTTGTCTCATTCGAATACCGGCCACTGTCACAACAATCATTCTCAAGATTGTGGAACACAGAGTTCAAGATAGTTAGTTTATCAAAAACCAGCACCTTCTCAAAATGCGACATTTGTACGACAATCAAGGTCAAGTTGGAATCAACAAAAAATCAAGAGGAGCATGCCAGATACATGGCACAAAGAAGGGCACACATGTTGCAGCAAATGAGTTGTAGAAATCTATACTATGCTTGGAGGAGCTCTTCCGAAATGAAGCCAAACAAGTATTTGTGTATTATACATGATAAGATGGACCAGAGCAAGACTACCATACCACAAATTAAACCAGTTCCTAAATCTCTCAATGGGGTTGAGAGGCTTCCAGTATCCTTAACAGGAATGCTCACTCGTGGACATGGACAAATAGCTATGCTCACTCGTGGACATGGACAAATAGCTTATGGTCACTTTGCCTTGGGGTTATGGCCAAGTGATCCCAACTTCACAATTTCATCTCTCTCAGAATGTTTAAGAAACTTAGAAAGAGGAGAGCAACACATGTATGGTGACTTGAGCTCACAAAAATCAGATGCACAAACACGAACAGATCTTTTTTATTGTGTTTTGTCTACTATGGCCCTGTATCAGCATATGCAAGTGCTGAAGGAGAGAAACGCATATTGCAAGCAGAGCATTGAGGATGCAGATTCACATACACATGTAGAAACAAATGTGGATACAGAGGGAAATTGTTCTTCACATATGCAGTCAGTCTTTCATACTAACACACGTGCAGGATAGGGGCAATGGCAATGCCTCAAGTTTAATGCCATCAAATTCAAGGACAGTTTTCAAGAGATTGCCAAGGACGTTGTTGCAACTTGACAATTGTGGTTCTGAAAATAAGAATCGTTATGTATTTGCCTATCTATCCCTATTGGTTGCACGAGGAGTGTTTGACATGGTGCAGCTTGGTTTTCTTATGGTTGGTCATACTCATGAAGATATTGATGCATTGTTTAGTCGCTTCTCTGAGAAGTTGAGGAAACAAACCATTTTCACATTTCCACATTTGATGAAGATCTTTAATGAGTGTGTTAGCATGCATCCAGCACCCTTTCTCCTACAAAAGGTGGCAAACTTCAAAGGCATTGTCAAGGGATGCTTACATGATGGAGCCGATAGCTTGATTGGACATTCAAAGCCATTGCAATTCAGGTTTTATATGAGTGATGGAATACCTTTGATGCAATACAAAGTACACCCCAAAAATATTGATTGGTTACCAGAAAGCGGATGGAGTTATGGAAGAGAAATGACCAGGGAGGACCCAAGCTTCCTAAAGGTTTTCCAAAAGTATAGCCACCCTTTGAGTATGTTAAGGAAAATGAGAAGGTTGTGGAGGGCTTAAAAAAACATGTCAATTGGTGGAAAGAGCACTTGCAAGAGAAAGGAGACCAAAGTGATTATGCTAAGTGGATCAATCCGGTCCTTGCCTATTGGGAGAATCTTATGCTAAACATGCAAACCCCTAGTGCAAGGGAAGACATTGGATTTCATGACTTTTGGCCAAGGAGTGTATGCAAAAAAGCTGAGCCTCTTAACCTTCAAGTGGAGGATAATGTAGATGAAGGGTTTGATGTAAATGAGGACCATTATTGTGGTCCAATGCGCAACAGACCTACTGTGAAGAGTTCAACCCGACTCTTAATGTGTCTAAAGGAGATTTTGTGCTTGTACAACCTTGTGATGCAAATTACCCAATATGGTTTGGGAGTGACAACAAGTGATGTTGATCAAAACAACAACTTGATAAACTACCTACAAGTTCAGATACAATATTGGGCACCAATTTCAAAGAAGAAGAATGCAAGTGATGTGGAGGTTTATAAGGATTGCTAGAACAAGTATTGGCAAGAGAACAGAAACCCTTTGAGGTAGTTACTGATGCCAGTGGATTTGCCTTAGGCGGTGCTCTAATAGGTCATGCAGTGCCTATGAATCCAGAAAACTCAGAACACATGAGAGGAATTATGATGTCCATGACTTGGAGTTACTCTCAGTAGTGTATGCTCTGAAGTTGTGGAGACATTATCTTTTGGGACAAAGGTTCACCTTGATGGATAGATCATCAAAGTCTGAAGTGGATCTTCACCCAAAGGGATCTCAACATGCGTCAAAGGAGATGGATGCAAACCCTACAGGAATTTGATTTTGAAATAAAGTATCGACCGGGGAAAGAAAATGTGGTTGCAGATGCGCTCAACAAAAAAGCCTCCTTGCTTGCAATTACAATGGTGTCAAATTCATTGATCAATGAAGCCAAGGAGAAAATCATGTAGAACAAATTCTTTGCCCCTATTGCTACCCTTCTGATGCAGGAAAGCAAGACTTCTCAGGATATGAGTCGAGTTCTTGGGTACAAACTGGATGAAGGATGCATGTATTATAATAATCGACTATGTATCCCTAATGATGTGGGAATAAAGGGAAGAATTCTGAGAGAAGCCCATGATAGCTTGATAGCTGGACATCCAAGGTTTATAAAAACATATGTCTGTGAAGAAAAGCTTCTTCTAGCCAGGACTCAAAAAGGATGTACTTGATCATGTGCGAAAAGGTTTGATGTGCCAAAGAGTCAAGGCAGAGAGAGTCAAGATGCCAGGGAAACTGCAGTCTCTAGACATTTCCATAGATGAAGTGGGAATGCATTAGTATGGACTTTTCACTGGATTACCTTCAGTGCAATCAGGTTACAACTCCATTTTTGTGGTAGTTGACAAACTAACCAAAGTTTCCCATTTGATTCTAGTGAAAGAAACATAATCTGCAGTGGATGTTGCCAGAGTTTTCCTTAAGGAGATCTTCAGATTGCATGGTTTACCCAAGAGGATAGTAAGTCACACAGATCCCAAATTCACATCAAAATTTTGGATTGCATTCTTTGAAGCAGTAGGAACTTTCTTGGATCTCAGCACAGCCTATCACCCCGAAATAGATGGCCAAACAGAAAGGGTGAATTAGGTAATAGAAGATATCCTTTGATCATGCTGCACAGTAGGGAACCCAAGAAGTGGTTAAGTCATTTGCATTTGGTCGAATTTGCTTACAATGCATTATATCATCGGAGCATTGGGATGAGTCCTTTCAAAGCTTTGTATGGACAAGATTGCCTTACACCATTGACTTGGTCTGATCCATTGATTAGAGTCGAAATGTCCAGACAAATGCTTGACGACATGGACCAACAGATGCAATCAATCTATAAAGACATAAAGGCTGCCCAAGATAGGCAAAAGCAGTATGCAGATAAAAAGAGATCTAAGAGAGAGTTCAAAGAATCAGATATGGTCTTCATTCGAGTACGACCAAAAAGAAGTTCCTTATCCTTAGGGAAGTACAAGAAGCTCTCTCCCAGATACTGTGGCCCGTATGCTATCATAAAGAAAGTGGGCGATCTAGCCTACAAACTTCTTCTGCCTCCCCATCTCAAGGTACATGATGTATTCCATGTCAGCTTGCTTAAGAAATATGTGTTGAGATATCGATCTCATCTAGTGAGGCAGTGGACACTGATGACCCACCTGGGGGATAGGCCCCACACTTACACCACTGGCATGGTTGGTGAGATCTTGGGTGATATGCGGCCAGTGGGATGACAGGCTGTGTGACAGCCATTCTAGAGACACGCATTGTTATAGCGCCAGCTAATTTAGTTGGGTTCACACTATAGAGAACCCATGTATGTATTGGTTGAGTACCTTTCATATTATGTGTACTCTTATCTTGTATATGGTGTGTTGAGTGTTGAGTGAAGAAGAAGAAGATTTTCAGCCTCTCACCTTGTGTGTTCTCTATTAGGGTTTTGTGAGTGTGTGTGTGCTTGCAAGAGCTCAAGCTCTCTTCCCCCCTGCATCTTTTCATGGTATCAGAGCCTGGTTCGTGCTAAGGGCTGAGCTGCAAGCAAGAGAACCACAGGAAGCGGTACGAGGTTAAGAGCTTCAACTTCTCTTCCCCCTATTTGTGTTGGTGACTACACCCTTATCAGGAGCTCTACGGGAGGCACCGGCAAACGATCTCTGATTGAGGAGCTTTCTTCGCGGGAGTAAAGCTATAGAGCAACTATAAAAAAATTTCGGGTCAAAAACGCGTTTCGGGCGCGTCTGGACCTCCGATTTTTAGAAAGCAGGTGATTTTGAGCACTGCGGGCAAGTCATCGATTCTCTGCGCAGAACTCTGTTTTAAGAACTGCAGGAAGACAGATTGGCTGTGCAGACACAGTGTGTTCTGTAAAGAGGTCAACAGTTGCCATTGGGTGTATGTATGCATATTGAAGTCACATTTGAGAGTACTACAGTACTGCTGTAGAAAATACAGCAGTTTGTGCAGGACAAACCAGAGTGCTGTTTCTGGTAAAATTGTGTTTGGCAAGATATCAAATGATGGGATAACCCAGATTGTGGCTGAGAAGCTTGATAAGAATAACTTCCATGCTTGGAGGTTCAGGTTGATGAATTTCCTGATGGGAAAGGACTATTGGGACTACATAGAAGGTGAGCATGAAGAGGCACCAGAGATATCGGACACTACTGCAGATGTGAAAGAGTTTAAAGATTGGAACCAAGGAGCTAGGAAAGTTATGTATTGGCTCTCCATTAGTATTCAGGACACCATGATTGGGCACATTCAGGATGCCAAGTCCCCCAAGGAGGCGTGGGACACCTTGGTAAAACTCTATGAAACAAATACCAAGGCACGTAAGATACAGTTGAAGAATGAACTTCATATTGTGGAGAAAAAGAGCATGTCTATGAATGACTATGCATTGAAGATAAAGGGTATTGTGGAATCCCTTGCATCTATTGGTGTGTCAGTAGATGATGATGATAAGGTGGAAGTCTGTCTACATGGTCTCGGGCCACAATACAAGGCATTCAAGACGTCTATTCAGACTCGGGAAAACATTCCCAACTTTACAGATTTGGTGTCTATGCTGATTATAGAAGAGAAGAGCTTGGGTGAAGACCAACAGTCTTCACAAAACAAAAACAGTTCAGAGCAATAGGCCTTCTACACAAGTTCAGGTAGAGGACGAGGTAGAGGAGGCCGTGGACGCGGTCAAGGAGGTGGCGGAACAGGTAATCAGAATTATGGCCAGCAGTAGCAGCAACAACAGTCCCAGAATACACAACAACAACATCAACAACACATAGGTGGAAGAGGCAAATTCAGAGGCAGGGGGAGTCAAAGAGGTCGTGGAAATTGGCAAAGGCAATATAATGATGCACGTGAATGCTTTTATTGTGGTAAGCCTAGACATGTGCAGGCAGAATGTTATAAGAAGCAGGCTGACATGCAAAATGGGAAAGTGCAGCAGAACAACTATGCATCCTCAAGCAGAAACAATGAGGATAATGAAAGGTTGTTTGTTATGCAGCATGTCGTGAATGCCATGTCTGAAAATGTTGAAGCAGCACAAAAAGATGATGTATGGTATGTGGATTCAGGTGCTTCGAACCACATGACAAGTCATGGGGAGTGGTTCAAGGAGATGAAAAACCCGAAAAGACCACGTTTTGTAGAAACAGGGGATGACACTGCTCATCCAATTGCCCATGTTAGAGATGTGTCATTAATTATGCAGGATGGCAAAGTGAAGTACCTTGCAGATGTACTTCACGTTCCGAACATAACAAAGAATTTGGTTTCAATTAGCCAGATGATTGAGCAGGGTTTATAGGTTCGGTTTAACCCTGATAAAGGCAACAGAGTGGGCAGAATGTTTACATTGAATGTAGACATGGGCCTGAAATGAGTGCTGTGATGTTTGCAAATGGTTTAGGAATTGTTGCAGACACAGACATTCGGCATAAAAGAATTGGACATGTGAATGTGCAGAGAATGAAGTCTATGTAGACTAAAGGAATTGTGACAGGGTTGCCAAAATTTAAAGTGGAAGGTATGCAGAGAATATGTGAAGCATGCCAATTTGGAAAGCAAACAAAGCATGTATTTCCACGTAACAGATACGTGAGCAGAAATGCACTAGATGTTGTGCATTCAGATGTATGGGGTCCTACGAAGACCATGTCTATGGGAGGCTGCAGACATTTATTGATGACCACACAAGGAAAGTGTGGGTATATTTCATGAAGGAGAAGAGTGAGGTGTTCACTCACTTTTAGAATTTCAGAGTTTTGGTTGAAAAGCAAACAGGGAAATATGTAAAGTGCCTAAGGTCAGATGGAGGGGGAGAGTACTTCTCCAATGAGTTCTCTGGATTTTTGAAGAAGAATGGTATTCGGAGACAGTTTACATGCAGATACACTCTGCACAGCAGAATGGTATTCGGAGACAGTTTACATGCAGATACACTCTACAGCAAAAATGGAGTTGCTGAGCAAAAAAACACGCACATTGCTGAGGTTGCGCGAGCATTGATGGAAGAGAAGAATATGCCGCATAGCTATTGGGATGAGGCTGTTTCTACAACAGTATACATCATGAATAGGACTCCAACTGCAGCCATACATGATGTGACTCCAGAGGAGAGGTTTACTGGTAGAAAACCAGATTTGTCTCATCTGAAAGTCTTTGGATGCATTGCATATGTGCATGTGCCAGATGAGCTAAGAACTAAGCTGGATCCGAAAGCTAAAAAATGTGTGTTTATTGGATATTCCCTTGAACAAAAGGGATACAGGTGTTATAACCTTGCTACACGTGAGTTGAGGGTAAGCAGGGATGTTGTCTTTGATGGGATGAGCAGCTGGTATGCTGCTAAAAAAGAAGCTATTGGGGCTGATGTGAGTGGAAGTGTGGTTGCACAGAATGCAGGAAGGTAAGCAATCATAGTCTTTGAGTGGACCAGGAGAGTCCTCATCTAGTGGGTCTGTTGATAGACCATGGAGTGGTAGACTGCGTCATAATACCAGTCCTACAAATGTGATTAGTACATCACGTAAAGGAAAAGAGAAAGTGGTTGAGCCCCTTGGTATGCCTGACATTTCTGCAGAGCATTCTCATGTTGATGGAGAGTCTAGTGGCTCAGATATGAGCCTTGATGAGGAGCTTGGGATCCCAGCTATGAGAACACCTGGTGTAAAGAAGGCTATGGAAGCCATGAACAAAAAGCTGCAAAGATCTGGGAGAGTGAAAAATCCTGTGCAGAGATTTACCTATGATGGTTATGTGGCACATCACTATGCATATATGGCAAAGGTTGTGCAGGTTGTTGAGCCCACATGCATTGATGAGGCTATTGGAAATGTGTGTTGGGAGAAAGCTATGGATGAGCAGATGAATGCACTATATGGAAATCAAACTTGGGACTTAGTGCAATTGTCTAAAGGCAAGAAAGCCATTGGATGCAAGTGGGTGTACAAAGTAAAACATAACAGTGATGGAAGCATAAATAGGTATAAGGCTAGGTTGGTAGCCAAAGGGTATGCGCAGACATATGGCATTGATTATGAGGAAACTGTCAGCCCAGTTGTTGCCAAGATGGCAACAGTGAGAGTTGTGATAGCAGTGGCTACGTCAAAGCAATGGTCTTTACATCAGATGGATGTAAAGAATGCATTCTTGCATGGGGATTTGCAAGAAGAGGTGTATATGTTGCAGCCACCTGGTTATGAGGGTGTGAGTCAACCCGAGCATGTTTGCAGGTTGAAGAAAGCCTTGTATGGCTTAAAGCAAGCACCAAGAGCATGGTCTGACAAGATTTCTGAATATCTTGTCACTATTGGCTTTCATGTAGCCAATGCAGATTTCTCGCTGTATGTGAGACATGGTGATAGAGGGGTTGTGCTTGTTATCATCTATGTAGATGACTTGATCATTACGAGGGGAACATGATGCAGAGATCTTTGATGTAAAGATCTTGCTTAGACAAAAGTTTGAGATGAAGGATCTGGGGGAGCTCAGATATTTCTTGGGCATTGAGGTGATTAGGTCACCACATGGTATTGGATTACTACAGAGACAGTATGGCTTGGACATGTTGTCCAAGCCATACTTGGACATGTTGTCCAAGTATGGTATGACAGGCTGTAAGCCTATCTCAGTGCCATTGGATCAAAATGGCAAGTTGAGTGCAGATTCAAGAGAGATTTTGGAGGATCCTACTATGTATAGGCGCATAGTAGGAAGCTTGATATACATGACGATCACCAGGCCAGATTTGAGCTATGCTGTTGGGTTGGTGAGTCAGTTTATGCAGGTTACACGGAAACTGCATTTGGATGCATTGAGATGCATACTGAGGTATGTGAGGTCTACTTTGCATTGTGGACTATTCTATGAGACTGCGACAGAGATATGTGTACATGGGTACACAGATGCTGATTGGGCTGGGTACACAGATGCTGATTGGGCTGGTAGTATCTCAGACAGAAGATCTACTAGTGGATTCATGTTTTCTTTGGGGAGTGCTGCTGTGACTTGGAGTAGCAAGAAGCAGCCTACGGTTGCTCTATCCAGTACACAGAGGCCGAGTACAGAGGAGCTGCTATGGCAACATGTGAGGTCGCTTGGTTGAGGAAGCTACTTTTGCAGATTTGGGTCTATCAGTTTGGATAGACAAGTTGTCATTTTCTGTGACAACATTAGCAATATACAGTTGGCTAGGAACCCAGTTTTTCATGCTCGCACGAAGCATATAGAGGTCCACTACCATTTCGTCAGAGAGAAGGTCTTGGCAGGAGACCTTGACCTTGTTTATGTCAGCACAGAGGATCAGGTAGCTGACATCTTCACCAAAGCATTGGGTACAGAGAAGCTCCGCAGATTCAGGGCTTCGCTTGGTGTACATGAGTTGGAGTTGAGCTCGAGGGGGAGTGTTGAGATATCGAGCTCATCTAGTGAGGCGGTGGACACTAATGACCCGCCTGGTGGGGATAGGCCCCACACTTACACCATTGGCATGGTTGGTGAGATCTTGGGTGATATGCGGCTAGTGGGATGACAGGCTATGTGACAGCCATTCTAGAGACTGGCATAGTTATAGCACCAGCTCATTTAGTTGGGTTCACACTATAGAGAACCCGTGTATGTATTGGTTGAGTACCTTTCATATTATGTGTACTCTTATCTTGTATATGGTGTGTTGAGTGTTGAGTGAAGAAGAAGAAGATTTTCAACCTCTCACCTTGTGTGTTCTCTATTAGGGTTTTGTAAGTGTGTGTGTGCTTGCAAGAGCTCAAGCTCTCTTCCCCCCTGCATCTTTTCAATATGTACCTAGCCCAAGTCACGTGCTTGATGATGAGCAATTAATCTCTCCGACTCAAGGCCAGATGGTACTCCAACCTGAGGAAATCCTTGACATTCGGGAGAAGATTCTCAGGAGCAGAGTCCTTAGAGAATTCTTAGTAAAGGGGAAATTCTTCCCTCTAGAAGATGCCACCTGGGAGAAAGAAGAAGAGTTGGGATTATCCCCACTTTGCGAGCTGAGGACATCTCGCATTTTTCAAGTGTGAGAGGATGTAAGATTCCTCCTCGAGTTGAATATTGATTAAGCCTCTACTTCAATCCCTTGTAATCATTCTATGTTTCTGAATACAAGAAAATATTATTTTTCCTTGTTTGGCCTAGTGAGATAAAAATTTCTAGAGAGTGGTAAATAAATATTGGGATATTTTTGGATAAATAAATTCTACAGATATCAAAAAAATATTTTCCTAAAATAGAAAATCAAAATAGATTTTCCAAGGTGCAATTAGAATTAATTAAAATTGATTTAGAAGACCTTATCCTAAGGGTCAAGATTTTTTGAAAATTTTGGATTAAGGTTCCTATGGACCAATAAGATTAATCCAAGTGTTGAGACAAGATAAATCCAAAGAATAAAAGAAAATACCCAAAAATGAGTAAATGCCCACATAAGATGAAGAGTTGACTAAGTACTAGGTTTAATAGTTAAGAATTATGAAGTATTAATTAAAAATGAGATATTTTGGAGTAATCATTCATTTTTGACACATGGGTAAGGAAAAGGGGGCCCTTCAAGGAGGTGCCTATTTCACATGTGTGGATGAGTTTTAAACTCAAAAATAATAGGATATTTTTATCTCTCCTCTGTCCTAAATCAAACCAAATCAAAAAGGGAGCCAAACTGGTCCAAATCTTGTCCAATTTCAGCCAAACTGAAGCTGGAAAACTCTAGAACTCAGTTGGACTCAGTTAGTGGCCTCCCTCACTTATAAATAGACCCTCATTCCTTTGTATTATCATCTGTGAACTAAACTATGCCGGTATTACTCTAAGTTAAGCTTATTTTCTATTATCCTCTAAGAACCCTCTACAAATTGAAGAGATTAGAGCTTCTCTCTCTCTTCAATCTTCCTTGGAGACTCCAACAACATACCAAACCAATTGATTGGTTGGGGGCCTCTACTATGATCAAAGAATCAAGTAATTTAGAAGGTAAAGTGTGGATTATTGTCTTCTTTTTCTTAAATCTCCAAATGTTTCTCTTCTCAACCCCTCTCAAGCTTGAGAAGCATTAATTTGAATGGCTTTTGAATACTATTGAAGTTCTTTAATGTATTGTAATGAAGAAATACATAAATTTCCATTTATGCTTAATTTATAATGGTTTTTTAACATTTCTCTCTCTCCCCCCAAAGAATGGTCATTCCTATGACCTATTCTCAATTCGAATGAAGCTTCTCATGAAGCATTTCTCTAATCTAAAAGTAATTTCTATGCTTGTCTAATTGGAGGCCAAAATAATGGCTTTTTAATACTTTTATGTTATTTAATTTGGTAAAATTAAGAATCAATCCATAATTGGATAATGATCCAATTAGTGGTTATTCTAATCACATGAATAATACCAAACTTTGTTCTTTCAGTAATAGCAGCAGAGCTATGGCAGCGGAGCTATGACAAAATTTTTGAAAAATAAACACATAAATCATTTTCAATTATATTATGAAAAGAGGACTTCCTACCATATTCTAGGATTAATCATCCTAGATTAATTGAATGATTCTCATTATATTCATGAAAAATTTAATTTTTATGTTTATGCTAATCTGGTAATTTAAGAATAGGGTTGGTTACTAAGGCTTTTAGCTTGTCAAAGGCACTCTGACACATTGCAGTCCACTGAAAAAGTGTACTTTTCTTGAGAAGTTTAGTCAAAGGGGACGCTATCTGAGCATACCTAGTTATAAAGATCCTATACCTAGTTATAAAGATCCTATACCATCCGGTTAACCCTAGGAATCCTCAGACTTCCTTTACTGACTTGGGTTCTGGCCATTCAACTACTGTTTGGATCTTTGCGGGGTCAAGAGAAATCCCATCCTTTGACACTATGAATCCCAAGTATTCAACCTGGTCAACAGAGAAGAAAAACTTGCTCTTCTTTGCAAAGAGTTGGTGTTTCCTTAGGATTTCCAGGACTTTGCGCACATGATCTTCATGGTTTGCAGCATTCTTTGAGTATACCAAGATATCATCAAAGAAGACAAGAACAAAATCATCCAAGTATTCTCTGAGAATATCTTGCATAAGACGAAATTGAATGTCGTCGTCGGGGCATTAGTCAATCCAAATGGCATGACTGTCAACTCATAATGCCCATAGCGAGTATTGAATGCTGTCTTGGGATGTCTTGCTCCTTGATTCGGATCTGGTAGTAACCGGATTTGATGTGAACATTTGTGTCCCACTTAACAGATCCAAAAGTTCATCAATCCTAGGAATAGGATACTTATTCTTAATTGTTAATTGATTCAATCCTCTGTAGTCAATATAGAGTCTTAACATTCCATCTTTCTTCTTTTGAAAGAGAATGGGCACACCCCAAGGTGAGACACTGGGTCTAACGATTCCCTACTCTAATAGTTGTCTTAAGTGTTCCTTAAGTTCTATGGCTTCAGGGACTGGCATTTTGTATACACGCTGGGATACTAGCTGAGCTCTGGTCGATCTCATGATCTACTTCACTAGACGGAGGCATCTCAGTCAACTCTTTAGGAAATACATCTGCATACTCACTTAACCACTCTGGTTCTTTAGCCTTACTTCACTAGACGGAGGCATCTCAGTCAACTCTTTAGAAAATACATCTGCATACTCACTTAACCACTCTGGTTCTTTAGCCTTACATTGTATGTCTACTGGATTCATTTTAACGACAGCTTGCCTCTTTCTGAGCCCTTTTAATAATTTAGAAGCCTTGACTAATTGCAGCACTAAGGATCCGAAAATTCCAATTCCTTGAACTTTATTCTCGTGAAGGTCAAGGAAAGAGATGGTTCCTTTGTGACAATAAATGTCAGCCTTATTCTTTTGAGCCAATCCATTCCAAGGATTCCATCATATGTTCCCAGGGGTAGGACTCTGAATTGGCACTCTGTTACGTTCCCATCTAGGCTAAACTGAATAAGGTCAGTAGTCTCAAGGTGAGTGAAAAGAATCTTCCCACTCGCTAATTCCATTTATAGGTTTCCCTGATTTTTGAATTAGGACTAATTTACGCAGACATCCTCGGGAAATAAAAGAATGAGTACTGCTGGAATCAATCAAAAGCTTGAATTTCTTACCCTGGTACTCTGCTGGAGTCTAGAGGACTGAGAATTGATGGTTATTCCCCTGATGCTCAATTGCTGCATAGATCTCTCCTTTCTCTTCCTCCACTTCCTCAGCTATGGTAACTGCTCTGGCTGCTGCAGTCTGAGTTGGAACTCTCTCTCTTTGGCTATTCCAATTCTGGGAGAGAGTTCAGAGACTGCCTTGCATGGAGGCTGCAGGGCTGAGCTGGCACTCTTCTTGGGTTACCCTGATTCTGGCACGGGGGACCCTGATTAGTGGACTGATATGAAGGAGTTTTTCTTGGAATTTTGGGACCCTGGCTTCCTTGGCCCACAGAAGGAGATGGAAAATCCTTGAGCTACTGTCCAAGTCCCTGACATCCAAAGCATCTGTTCTCGCTTCGAAGCTCTTCCCTTTGCATTCTAGAGAGAGCCGGAGTTCCTGATAATGTACTTCGGTGGGGGAAAGGTCTTCCTTCATTTCTGAAGCTTCCCATCTCCACATTCTGGTTAGGACCTTGGTGTCTCTTTGGAGGCGGAAAGTTGGAAAAACTTCTCGTAGTCTGAAATCTCTTGAAGGATGAGGGAGCTAGCTTCGGCAGGACTTTTACGATGAAGGCTTTGGCAAAGTCCTTCGCCATTTTGACAGCTTTAGCCATGGACACTGGCTTGGCATTTTTGACCAGTGTGTCCAAGGTTTAGTTCATTCCCCGAATGAATCTGGCCATGAGTTGCTCTTCATCTAGAGGTGGTGAATATTTAAGTAGAAGAGCGAAGGCTTGGTGATATTCCTCGATGGTTTTGCTCCCCTACTTTAGCTCTAAGAATTCGTTCATTTTGGTTTCCAAAAATCCAGGGGAAAAAAAACTCTTCATTAAATAGGTTTTAAGGTCGTTCCAGGACTAAGTATTTCTGTCCAGACGGTTGGTGTCACAATGATTCCTCCATGCCACCCTAGCTATTTCCACTATCTTCAGCCTTGCAAGAGCCATTTTGCTTCGCTCATTGTAGCCGGTAAAATATTCTTCCATGGCTTCCACCCATTTCTCCACAGCCTCGCCCAGGTTCTCCCCTTCTCCTTTGAATGGTCTTGGCTGAGTTCTATGAAGAGCCTTGTGAACGTCAGGGTCAAGATCATCATCTTCAGAGAGAGGGTCTAGCTGACGGCCATTCTCATGATTCTACCAAAAATGATATATTATTAAATTTTTATTTTTGATATCATCCACGAGATCCTAAGACTTAAGAGGTTCGAAAAACAATTTCTTAAACAAGACAAATGATCTTATTGGAGATCTATGACATATGTTCGATAACATATTTTTCTTTATCAGATCATCCATAAACAATCACTTATACAGCAGGGAATTTTTCTCCAAAAAACATTTCTTTATTTATACAAAAGTTTCAATATGTACATAGAGCAGCTTGGCTCCAGAAATCAAAATCTCCTCGGGAACGCATAAGACGGCAGTACTGGTGGGCCATAGCCATGCCCTGATACAAACGTTCACTTACTGCCAAGGGAGCTATTATCCTCTCCTTAGGAATAAAGTGACTAAGGAGTCTATAGATTTGGCATGAGAGTCTGAAATTTCGAGGCGTTGAGTGATATAGAATGACACCATGTACCACTTTCAACTTTATCAGAATCATGGCCAATGAGAGGTTTTGCCTCAGTGTTGCATGCCGGTCGCAAGAGGCGTGGACATACTGCCCTGCAAACCAGTTATGCTATCGTCTCTCCGCTGGGTCAGGAAAATATAAATCCTCAAAATGGCATGCGAGTCTGACTCCGCTTGTTCGAGTTGAAGCGAAACAGATGAGATGCTCGAAGGCGAATGCACTAGGTGAGGTCGGGAATACCAGATAAGTACAGAACTTCCATCTTAAAAAAATAATTTCTTTGATATAAAGAAGCTTACGGAATGAAAATACATTATAAAAATGCTTTTTTTAAGTTTTTATTATCAATTTCTGATAAGAATTCGTTTATTCTTATTAGCTTTCAACAAAGCTCTAATACGAGCTGTGAGGTCCCTTGCCCGCTCCGGGGCTCCTGCTGACGGCGGAAGCGGTGTCTGCCTCCCACACGGGGCGGGGTCCACACACTCAGGGCCTTGCCCGCGGATGTCCGGGATGAGAGGCTAGCCGGGCGGCCCCTCCGAGACCAGGCTCGGAAGACTCCCCTCGCCCAGAAGGCACGGGCGATTTTGCCAATTGGAAAAAATCTTCTAATGGGGAAATTACTCTAACGAGTCAAGTCTTAACTAGATAAACTGATCTGACCAAACCTGAAGTCACATGGTCAGATCAAGAAGAGACTTGCACTTGGTCCATGGAATCACTGTTTTTTTCTCATTTACGAGGCACAGCCGATGATCCTCTCCCACACAGAACAAGGTCTTCTCAGGATTTAAAACTAAATAACGTAACTAATCATATCTAGTTGTTTCTCAGGAATCCTCCGATCCAGCCTAACCCCATCTGGCCCATGGGTTAGCCAACCACCCGGCAACCACTCAACCAACTAATTGGTGGGATTCCTTTATGAAGATTTGGTTGGGTTTTTGCCTTGGTACCGAGGAAAAGAGTTCCCAGGCCCCCTAGCCGGCGATTCATGCAAAAATCAAGGTAGGCATACCACGTACACACCCAATGTGAAATTGCCATTTATAACAAATTCGACTGGCTTTAAAAACAATCCTTCAATAGAAATCATAATATTTATGATCATCATTTTCTAAAATTTCGAGTCCATTGTATTACAAAAATGTATCCTCTGAACTCTCCGTTGAAGACCACCTGGCCAACCAACGAGATCCAGTAACAAAATTTGGTTCCCAAAAATCTTTTCTTTTTGTCCATCCGAAATCTTACTTGACATATGCATGGGTGTCCTTGCAGCCGCCCGCGAGCCCATGCATCGCGTGGTCAGAACCCTCTAGGATCCTCCTTAGGTGTCCTAGCACTTCACTCAGGGACCGCTTCATCGGGCCTCACCCATCATACTGGAAGTGTAGCATTTTAACCGTGCCGAGGCTGGTCATCAAGACCTCGACAGGCTTTGCCGCCGCAAAAGCAGCATCCCTTGACGTCTCCCCGCCAACTATTCCAACGAACCTCCTCTTAGAAAAACATAAGCCAAATGCTTCCTCCAGCATTCGTGCGTAAAACAGTCCTTTGAATGAAAAAACAGAGGTTCCAATGCAAGTAAAATTCCAGTTTGAGATCGGTTCCAAAAACCCTTTTTTCATAATTTCCAGTTTTATAATGAGGATCCTTGATCTCTCATGAAGGTAATCTACCCATCATTTTGTCCATTTGTCCAACTAGATTCTTGGTGAGTTTAGTAAAGATGATTAGTTTCGATAGTCTGTTCTTTGGATTTAGTAACTGGAATTGGTCACACGAAGTTTTTGTCTGATTCAGATCGAGAGAAGGACAATTAGGTTTATCATCCTCGTCCCTCACGTAGTCTAACCAAATTCATTCGGTTTAGTTCTACAAGGATTTCCTTCAACTAAACATCTAGATTTTGGGTAAATATCAATTTAGTGAATTCACTAATTAAAGTATCCCAAAGATATTCCTTCTCCCACATAATTTCTCAACCTTAATTCATTAGGTAGAATTATGATGGAAATTCATCTTTTAACTAAAATATCAATACCTTTTTTTTGAATAATTTTGAAATCCTTCTTTTTTCTCATTTCAATGAGTGTAATGCAATTGTCATGGGAATTCCTCTTTTACTATAAATTAAATCTCTCTAAAATTCTTCTTAAAAAATTACATAAAAATATCCATTAATTCCATTAAGCTAAAAATCCCACTTTTCTCATTTAAATATTTGAATTCCAATATGGTGGGAATTCCTCTTTCATCATTTAAATTTATCTATACAAAAAGATAAATTTAACTAAATTTTCTCTTAAAATTTAAATAAAAATCTTCATTAATTCCTTTACACTAGGAATTACACTTTTCTCATTTAAATATTTGGATTCCAATATAGTGGGAATTCCTCTTTCATCATTTAAATTTATCTATACAAAAAGATAAATTTAACTAAATTTTCTCTTAAAAATTAAATAAAAATCTTCATTAATTCCTTTACACTAGGAATTACACTTTCCTTATTTAAATATTTGGATTCCAATATAGTGGGAATTCCTCTTTCATCATTTAAAATTTATTTATGCAAAAAGATAAATTTAGCTAAAATCCTTCCTTAATAAAATAGACATTATTTTAGCATTCCAATTTTTTCTCTTAACTCATTGGAATACATGGATTTCCATTGTCATGGGGATTACTCTTTTAACATAAAAATGAATTACTAGAAATTTCTCTTTTTTCTAATTTATTATTTATGGATAAACATAAAAATCAATTTTTTTTCATGATTACAATGAGAATCATTCAATTAATCTAGGATGATTAATCCTAGAATATGGTAGGAAGTCCTCTTTTTATAATATAAATAAAAATGATTTATGTGTTTATTTTTCTAAAATTTTACCATAGCTCCGCTGCTATTACTAATAATTCTCAATAAATTTGAAAGAATAAAGTTTAGTATTATTCATGTGATTAGAATAACCACTAATTGGATCATTATCCAATTATGGATTGATTCTTAATTTTACCATAAATTAAATAGCATAAAAGTATTAAAAAGCCATTATTTTGGCCTCCAATTAGACAAGCATAGAATTTACTTTTAGATTAGAGAAATGCTTCATGAGAAGCTTCATTTGAATTCAGAATAGGTCATAGGAATGACCATTCTTTGGGGAAGAGAGAGAAATGCTGAAAAAACCACTATAAATTAAGCATAAATGAAAATTTATGTATTTCTTCAATACAATACATCAAAGAACTATAACAGTATTCAAAAGCCATTCAAATTAATGCTTCTCAAGCTGGAGAGGGGTTGAGAAAATAAACATTTGGAGATTTTATAAAAAGAAGACAATAATCCACACTTTACCTCCTAAATTACTTGATTCTTTGATCACAGTAGAGGCCCCCAACCAATCAATTGGTTTGGTATATTGTTGGAGTATCCAAGGAAGATTGAAGAGAGAGAGAGAGAGAGAGAGAAGCTCCAATCTCTTCAATTTGTAGAGGATTTTTAGAGGATAAAAGAAAATAAGCTTAACTTAGAGTAATACCGGCATAGTTTAGTTCGCAAATGAGAATACAAAGGAATGAGGGTCTATTTATAGGTGAGGGAGGCTACTAGCTGAGTCCAAATGAGTTCTAGAATTTTCCAGCTTCAGTTTTGCTGAATTTGGACAAGATTTGGACCAATTTGGCTCCCTTTTTTATTTGGTTTGATCCAGGAGAGAGGAGAGATAAAAATATCCTATTATTTTTTAGTTTAAAACTCATCCACACATGTGAAATAGGCGCCTCCTTGAAGGGCCCTCTTTTCCTTACCCATGTGTCAAAAATGAATGATTACTCTAAAATATCTTATTTTTTTATTAATACTTCATAATTTTTAACTAATAAACCTAGTACTTAGTCAACTCTTCATCTTATGTGGGTATTTACTCATTTTTGGGTATTTTCTTTTATTCTTTGGATTTATCTCATCCCAACACTTGGATTAATCTTATTGGTCCATAGGAACCTTAATTGGACCATAATAAAAAAAATTTCAAAAATCTTGACCCTTAGGCTAAGGTCTTCTAAATCAATTTTTATTAATTCCAGTTGCACCTTGGAAAATCTATTTTATTTTTCTGTTTTAGGAAAATATTTTTTTAATATTTGTAGAATTTATTTATCCAAAAATATCCCAATATTGATTTACCACTCTCTATAAATTTTTATCTCACTAAGCAAAACAAGGAAAAATAATATTTTCATAGAATGATTACAAGGGATTGAAGTAGAGAGTTAATCAATATTCAGCGTGAGGAGGAATCTTACAACCAAAAGCCACCTATTGAGTGTAGCCTGAGCCTGATACTCACAACACTGTATGATTTGTTAGATCTGAGAGCTCTTTAGTACTAGGATTAGGGTTTTTGGGATTAGCCCATCCACAGATTAGAGTCCAAATTTATCATTCTTTTATCTCATCTGTTTCAAAAATATATAAACAGTGTTGATTCAATTTTCAATTTGTTCATTCAATTAGATGTGTTGGTCACTATGTCGCATTTCCTCCTGTACTCTCACAATTTTGACATGGCATCAAAGACTTATTTATTCCATTACGTAGAGTTTTCCTAGGCACCACCTAGCACCTAAGATCAAGCACACGAGCGTCTACATCAGCTTCAGTCACACGCTGCCTCATATCTATGCTGTCTCAAATTTGTAGCCCTTTTGCTCCATGTCGGCGTTGCACAAACTGCTAAGTCAATCTTCTACATTCTAGCATTCAACATTCTGCACTTGGGCTACAGATTCAACTTTAGCCATTTCTACCTACAAACTCAGATCTATAGAATCTACATCGACTTTTGACCTACTAATGTCATATCATCTTTTGATCTATTGATGCCACATCATCTTCCTACATGTGCTGAAGCCATGTCATCTTTTGACCTACAAAAGCCATGTTATCTTTTTGTTGAAATAGGTAAGTGAATAGGGTGTGTGTGAGAACTAGCTCTAAGAAGGATCTACTGGATGAGAGAATCAAGAGTAGCATGAGTGAATATAGGAGTGTGGAGAGATTCTAGGATCAAATGGAGAAAATCAGGGAGAAATCAATGGGGAGTGGGTGCTTGGCACCTTTTGGATGTAAAAGCTATAAATTGAGGCACTGGCCTAATGAGAATTTGTTAGTTATTGTGAATCTAAGCCTACATTATGCTATTAGCTTAATCTTGCACTAATCTTATTTTAATCACTTTGCTAATTGCTTACCTAATCATGATGATTCTTGCATTTGATACACCATAGCCCATCACTTCTTGCAAATTCAAGTTGGTATCAGAGCCTAGCTTAGAATTTAGTTGTTGTTAGCCTAATCACCTTAATTAGATGCTAATCACCTTATAAGCTATTTTTAACTTTCTGCAGTACCCACGCTTGGTGGAGCTAAGATCTCTCCCTCCACACAGCTCCATTTCCTACAACCTTCACACACTCTCTTTCCAACACCCTAGCACCGAGGCATGGCACCTCAAAAGCTCAAACCGCAGACGTAGCCAGGAGGCGTCGATTTGCTGGAGCCATTTTTTTAAGAAAAATTACAAAATCACCATCATGCCTTTAAATTAGAAGCATTGGAGCAAGGACTAGGGGTTTTTGGGTGTGCTGAATACACTGGTGACCTTAGAATTTTGAAATTCATCAAGGAGAAGCTACATCAAGCTCTGGATCAAATCTCCAAGTGACTTTGGTAAAACAGAGATTAAGCATTCATTATTTAGTCAAATCTTATTTTTTTTGGCCTGATCCTCTACTAGGCTAACTTCTATTAATGCCCTTAAAAGGATTTGAGCTCATTTGAACTCTAAGGCACCAAATCTGGCCTCTCCATACACTCTATTTTCTACACACAAAATAAGAGATTACCCTCACTAATTAGTTATTAATTAGCACTAATCATTAAATCTTGGTGCAATTGATGGTTCAAACTTACTATTAGGTATTTGATATAGACCTCTATCACTTCATATTTCAATTTGAAGTTGGTTTGATGTCCCAACCATCCAGTACAAAACCAACTATCCTTGGAATTATGTAATTTTTGGTGTATTCATGCTTGTAAACTTGTTATGATCATCATTAAACACAAAATTGGAGTTGTAAAAGGGTAGACACTGCCCTTGAATCTTGAATTGGATCAAGAGTCAAGACCCCCTTCATCATCATGAGCATTACACAAGAAGTAGTTTAATTCAATGGTCGGGGAGCAATTCCATACATGGCAAACAAAAACCATGTATTTGGTCATGAGGAAGAATCTATGGGGGCTAGTTGAGGAAAGAGATGAATGTCCAGAGGAGGATTGAAAGAATGTGTGGAAGAGCAAAAATGAGAAAGAATTAGGACTCATTGCACTTAGTCTAAATGATGAAGTCATTCACCACATTGCAAAGATAAAAAGGCCTGAAGATGCATGGGATGAACTTAACAAATTGTTTGGCACTCAAGTAAAGAATTTAAAGATAAATCTACTAATGCAACTTTATAAACTTGACATGAAGAAAAGTGGACCTCTAGCCACACACTTGAACAAATACAAAAGCATCAAACAACAACTTGCAGCCATTGGGAAGAAAGTAGAAGATGACGAGGCACTGGATAAGGGAGAGTATGAGAACATTGTGGCAACCTTAAATAATGTACCAGATTTGAAGTTGCATGAGATAGAAAGATCTCTACTAGAGAAACAAGGTCAAAGGGAAGAAAGCAATGGACCCAGCACAACTGGAGAGCAGAAAGCATTCTTCACATGAGGAGGTCTCTCACGAGGACGAGGACGAGGCAGAGGAGGAGGAAGGACCTTCACTTGCCACAACTATGGGAAGCCACCATGACACTTGGCTAGAGATTTCTAGCAAACCAAATGAAGAAGAATCGGCATCGGGCAAACTTCATGGAGACTCCTAAGATAGAGGAGTCAGAAGCTCTTTTATGAGAGAAAGAGAGAGAGAGAAACCCCACAATCCAATGTAACTTGCCCCAATAGAGTAAAACCACCTCTGAGCCACCGATGATGTAGGCCATGTGGTAGATGTATGTGTATAGTGAGCTTTTTGGTCAAAGTTACGGGCACTTATAGTAGCCTTGGACATCACAAAGAAAGAGTGTTAAGGACTATGAGTTAGGGACTTGAGGCACTGTACCTGGCTACCAAAAGTAAGAGGGAAACTTGGTATAGGGTCCAGGTGTGCTAAGAAGTATTCACTTGAGGGGAGGTGTTGAAATAGGCAAGTGAATAGGGTGTGTGTGGGAACTAGATCTAAGCTAGAGATTGTAAAATTGAGTCTGTAATTGAGTAGGTAGTAGTAGTGAAAAGGTGAGAAGAATCTACTGGATGAGAGAATCAAGGGTAGCATGAGTGAATATAGGAGTGTGGGAGAGATTCTAGGGTCAAATGGAGCAAATCAGGGAGAAATTAGTGGGAGTGGGTGCTCGGCACCTTGTGGATGTGAAAGCTATAAATTGAGGCATTGGCCTAATGAGAATTTGTTGGTTATTATGAATCCAAGCCTACATTATGCTATTAGCTTAATCTTATTTTAATCACTTGCTAATTGATTGCCTAATCATTATGATTCTTGCATTTGATCCACCATAGCCCATCACCTCTTGCAAATTTAATTTTTAACCTATGAAAGCTACATCTTCCTCTAACGTGCTGAAGCCACATCATCTTTCAACCCTTGTGAAAGCCACATCATCCTCTGACTTGCTAATGCCATGTCATCTTCTAGCCCCATTGAGCCAGCTGACTAAAATCAGCCTACCAAAATCAACTTCTTGAATTGGCAGAGGTTTACTTTCTTGGCCACATCATCCTCTGACTTGCTAATGCCATGTCATCTTCTAGCCCCATTGAGCTAGCTGACTAAATCAGCTTACCAAAATCAGCTTCCTGAATTGGCAGAGGTTTACTTTCTTGGCCAGGTTTACTATAGTTAGAAACAACTTTCAGAGTCAACTGTGATGTCAGAGTCAGCTCAACCTATCGAAATCCAAAGGCAGAATCAGTCAAATGTTCTACTGAGTCAATGGCACCCAACTTGAGTAGCCTACACTTGGAAGGAGTTGAAAAACTCAATAGTACAAACTATGCAACATGGAAGCTGAAGATGGAGTCACTATTATTCTTCCAAGTTTATTGGGAGATGGTTTCTATGGAGAGACCAACTGATCCATGCACTGAAGCCCTAATGTGAATGAATGTGTTAGCATGTGAATCGGGATGTGAATGAATGATATAGGATGTGAATGAATATGATAGCATGTGAATCAGGATGTGAATGAATGATAAGGGATGTGAATGGATGTGATGTGATGTGAATCGGGATGCGAATGAACGACAAGGGATGTGAAAGAATGTCTTAGCATGTGAATCGGGATGTGAATGAATGAGATGTGATGTGAAATGGATGTGATAAGATGCGATGTAAACTGGATAGATGTTAATGTATGTGAAGTGATGAGATGTATGGGTAGATGCAAGTGGATGAGATCTAATGAGGATAAATGAGGAAGTAAGTGATGAGATAGAAAAAGATATGATTAGATGAGAATGGGAATACTTATGAAATGAATGTGGATTGATGTGGGTTGATGTGTGGATAATGTGGATTGATGTGAATGGATGTATGGATGATGTGGATTGATGTGTGGATAATGTGGATTGATGTGGATGGATGTATGGATGATGTGGATTGATGTGTGGATTAATGTGGATGGATGTATGGAAGATGTGGATGGATGTGTGGATAATGTGGATTGATGTGGATGGATATATGGATGATGTGGATTGATGTGGATGATGTGGATGATGTGGATGATGTGGATGATGTATGGATGATGTGGGTTGATGTGTGGATAATGTGTATTAACGTGAATGGATGTATGGATGATGTGGATTGATGTGTGGATAATGTGGATTGATGTGGATGGATGTATGGATGATGTGGATGGATGTGGATGGATGTATGGAATGTGGATTGATGTGGATGGATGTATGGATGATGTGGATTGATATGTGGATGATGCAATTGGATGAAATTTGATGTGGGAATGATGTGATGTGATAAGGATCGCTGAAGAAAAAAAAATATGGGAAGATGAGAAAAGATGGGGACTAATGTGAAAGGATGTGGAGTGATGAGAAAAGATGGAAATATTGTTAGGAACTGTATTTGTATGTGATCTATTTTTAAATGACTGTTTCATGTCAAGAATGCAAGCATTTTGACCGTCTTGTGAATGAGGTCGTGGTGGAGACCTATCTGTTAAAGTTGTAACTGCTATGATGGAGAGTCAATGGAGAACGTCTTGCGTAACAAGGTCGGCCGAGGTCTTGACCAGCCTCGGTTTGATTTAAATGGTGAGCTTCCGGTACAGTGGATGAGGGACCAAGGAAGCATCCTATGAGTGAAGCGCGAGGTGACCTATGAAGGATCCTAGAGGGTGCTGACCATATGGTGCTCGGGCTCTGGGTCACCAAAGATACCCACACGTAGGTGTCAGGGAAGATATTGGAACAAGGAGTAGGAGTTGTTTTCTGAATTCAGGCATGGATCTGGTTGATTGACCTTGCTGGTCCTCAACGGATGAGTCCATGGCTCTTTTATATGGATCTGTTGGTTGATCTTGCTGATCTTCAACAGAGACTGCATTTTTGTTAAAGTGAATACTTGCCGGTTACTATGAGCTAGGAACTATCAAAAAGACCCCTGAGTGGACATGATTTTCATGTGGGAAAGCATGTTTAGCCTACTTACTAAGCTAGCATGCTTCACGTACTTTGTGCATACCATCAACCTTAAACTTTGGCAAACCTACAAAATATTTTGGGCTTGCATAGACTTCATTCATTGTACATTCACATGACCAATGCACTTTTGCCATATGTCAATATCTGTAATGACACTTGTTCCATATGCAAACATGGCTACCTTTACTTCAGGCATGTCTACATCCAAAGTAAACATCCTGCCATTTCTGTTTCCCTTTACAACCAAGCAACACTGATTTTTTAAGTCTTCCACAAAACATCCTTAAGGATTAACCTCACTTGTAGACCCTTCAACCACCTAGCCAACAAAAACTAGGTTCTTTATAATATTTGGAACATAAGTATATATGCCAAGTACTTCATTTTTCCATTCTGCATAGACAATGGCACTTTACCAACATGCGCAATGGGATGTACAGTATCATCACCCATTTCTACATAACCTGGTTTTTCCATTTTTTGCATTTCTCTCTAAACCACTCAGCATGACTGGTCATGTTGTTAGAGAGGTACCAAAATCCACATACCATGTATCTTGAGATCCTGACACATTTCCTATTATGGAACTGAGCATGTGCTACATTACAAACAGCTACTCACTTCTATCATCACCTCCCTATTTACTAGATGATGCATAGTTTCCTTGCTATAACTTTCCACATTTAATGTCATTCTACTTTTTATAGTAGTTCTTTGCCATGTGCTCTGGTTTGCCACAATAATAGCTCTCTATGCTATTTGCATTCAGATTTCTTTGCCAACCACCTCGGCCTCTTTGGCTCCCCCTGCCTCTAGAGTGGCCTCTTCCACCTGTGTATGATTTCTCTATTGTGAATCATTGGGATTGTTGTTGTGTCAAGAATTCTGATTTCCTTGTGGGTAATCACCTTGGCCTCGACCACGACCTCTACCTTTGCCTCTACCTGAAGTAGAGTAAAACGCCTGTTCAGATGTATTCCTACTTTGTGAAGAAGAGTCCTCACCTAGTGACTTTTCCTTTATAATCAACATAGACACAAAGTCCTGAAAGTTTAAAATATTTTCCTTGACTGCAATGGAGGTCTTGAATGGCTTGTACTCTTTGCCAAGCCCATTCAAACAGACACTCACCAGATCATCATCTTCCACCGATACATTGATGGACCCAAGGGATTCAACAATGCCCTTGATCTTTAAAGAATACTCATTGATAGACATACTTTTCCTTTTCCACAATATGCAACTCTTGCTTTAGCTACAATTTCCTTGCCTTTGTGTTGATCTCAAACATCTGCACCCAAGTTCTTCCATGCAACTGTTGGAGTGTTGGTATCTTGTATGTGTCCTATCATTGTGTCTGTGACACTAATTGAAAACCAATGCATGACTTTCCTTGCACCCTGGTTCCAATACTTGAATGCCTTTATGTCTACTAGAGTGGCATTCTTCAGATAACTCAGTCCGAGGCTCCTCATTGTCTCCTTCCACATATTCTCAAAATCCTTTACCCACCATAAGGAAATTGGTCATTCTTAACTTCTAGGCATGGAAATTATTCTTGTCCAACTTCTCTCACGCTGAGATAATATGATTAATTCCGTCAAACATGTTTCTATGTAACAATCTACAACAGACAATTTTTGTATGCAGCTTGTAACATAGCAGTATCTTCTGTAATTACTACAGTAGTACTTCAACACAACTTGTAGGTCACCAGATCTAAATAGAGTACATGTACATACACCCAATGTCAAAAATACATGTGTAAACTGTAAGATTCCTCCCTCCAGCTTTTGAGATATAAAGGTGTAAGAACCTCCCTTCAAGCTCTTGTAATCATCCCCCCTCAGAAATGGAAAAAGGACTTGTTTTACCCAATTTTGGCCTAGAGAGAGAAAATATCTAGAGAGAGATAATTCAAAATTGAGATATTTTTGGATACAAAAATTCTCATGATATCTAAAATGAATTCCCTTGAAACAGAAGTTCAAAATGAACTTTCCAATGTGCATTAGGAATTAATTGAATATGTGTATAAGAGACCTTAGCCTAAGGGTCCACATTTTCAAAAAATTTTGGATTAAGGTCCAAATAAGGTTCCAAAAGTGTTGGGATGACAAAAATGCAAAGAATAAAATAAAATACCCCAAAAATGAGTAAACGCTCACATAAGATGGAGAGTTGACTGAGTACAGGGTTTATTAGTTAAAAATTAAGGTATATTAGTAAAAAAAGGGATATTTTGGTAAAATGATGCATTTTTGACATCTCAGTAATAAGGAGGGAAAGCCACTTGAGGTAGGCGCATTTTTTATCATCATTACTTGGCTTTTTTAATTCAAAAAAATCAAGATATTTCATCTCTCCTCTCTCTTGGTGCAAATTAGATCAGAAAGGGGACCAAACTGATCCAAATCGAAGCTGGAAGGCTCTAGAACCCAGTTGGACTTGGTTAGTGGCCTCCCTCACCTATAAATAGACTCTCATTCCTTTGTATTTTCATCTTTGAGCAATACCATGCCAGTATTATCTCTAAATTAGCATATTTCTATTATCCCTCTAATTTGCCTGTTCTCTTGAGAGCTTTGGAGCTTCTCTATTCTCCATTCTCTCTTGGAGATTACCCTCCCCCTCTTGGTGGCCAAGGACTTGCTTGGGGGCTTCACTTCTAGAGCCAAAAAATCAAGCCAAATTTAAAGGTAAACCTAATTTAATGGTTTTTTTTTTCAATGCTCTCAATGACTTTCTTCTTCTCAATCTCTCTAAAGCTTGAGAAGCTTTCAAATCAATGGCTTTTTCTTGAAATCAAGCTCTCCAGTGATTCATAATGCTTAAATGTTTTAATGCTAATTTTTATGCTTAATAATTAGTGCTTTTTGTTAATAAATCTCTCTTTTGGAAAGATTAACCATCTTTATGGTTAGGTCCTTGATAGAAGGATGATTCTTAATGATAATTTCATTATCTTAATCTAGACTCTAGGCTTGACAAGCTAGAGAAAAGGATTAGTTATTTTATGATTTTTAATCTAGAAAAAATGATGATTAATTCTTTTAAACTTGTTTATGGATGATATAGAAAAATCATATTAACTCATTCTAAATTGAAAGAGGGTTATGCTAACATTTTTAGAAATGAGGAATGGTTATTTTAGATTAATCAAGAGAATTAATCATAATTATGCTTATAATTATAGTTATAAAATTTATGCTATGTATAATTTAATTTTGCTATGTATGCATAATTTAATTTTAATCTAAAAGAGGAATTCCTATCATATTTTCATTACAAGTATTCATTTTAAAATAGAAAATTGAATATTCTTAGTAATTCCAGCAAAGCTATGGTAAAATTTTTTCAATATATATATATATATCTTATTTTTATGCATGATTTTAATAAAACAAAAAGAGGAATTCCTATCATATTCTAGGTATAGATATTTTTATGCTAAAGAATGATTTTTGTCTTATTTATAGAAAATACTTTTTATGCATATTTATGTAATTAGAGAAAAGAGAGGATTTTGATATATTTATTTAAAAGAGGAATTCCCATGATATTCTAGATTCAAACATTTAAATGTTATAAGAGGAATTTTTGGCATATTTCAAAATATGAGTATTCTTATTTATTTATCAAAAGCGAAACTCTAAGTATTATCATTTTCTTAGAAAATATGGGAATGAATTTATGTAATAAATTTTATGCAAAAAGAGGAGTTTTGAGCATTATCCAATTGACAAAAAAATAAAGAAGGTTATGCACATTTTTTTCTAGAATCATTTAATTTACGAGAATCAGGGAAATAATTCATTTAAATTAGTGTTTATACTGAAAGAAGAAATATGGGTATAATTGATTTTGTAAATCCCATGAATCTTTTATTCAAAAAAGTAGAATATTGAGCATATCTTATTTTGAGAAATTTGAGAAAAAATGTGAAAATATTCATCGAGAAAACTTGGATAATTCTTAATCAGAAAAGGAATTTTGAATACTTTTGACCTTTGGAAATTTGAAGTATATGTCTAGATTCTTGGAAGATAGAATCTTGGAGTACTTTCTGATGGGAAAAGGACTTCCCAGAAAAAGACCAGAAACATGCTTAGTTGAATGAACGTATGACTAATTTATTCCTAGTTTCCCTGAAAAAGGAATCTGGAATCCCTGAGAGGATCAAGGATCCAAAAAGTGAACAAAAATTTAGATTTAATGAAAATTTAGATTTAAACATGGGATGTCCATCTATAGAATCCAATTCATCGATCAAAAGTCTTCATTATTAAAGCTTAAGGAATGAAAACACAATACGTAAATGCTCTTCTTGAGTTTTTACTGATAAAATTCATTTTTCCTTTTTAAGCCTTCAACAACACTCTGATAGGTAGATTTAATGGAATCAAGAAAAAGTTGCCTTTAACTAAGCCAAGTAATTGGCAGAGACCTAGAAAAGTTCTGTCAGTTTCAAAAGTAGAGTAACCGTACTCTCAAACTGATGTGAATGGATGTAAATGGATGCGAATGGATGTAAATGGATGCGAATGGATGCGAATGGATGTAAATGGATGCGAATGGATGTGAATGGATTTGGATGGATGTGATGTGGATCTAGATGGATGTAAATGGATGTGATGTGATGTGAATGGATGTGATGTGATGTGAATGGATGTGATGTAATGTGGATCTAGATGGATGTAAATGGATGTGATGTGATGTAAATGGATGTGATGTGGATCTGGATGGATGTAAATGGATGTGATGTGATGATGTAATGTGGATCTGAATGGATGTAAATGGATGTGATGTGGATCTGGATGGATGTAAATGGATGTGATGTGGATCTGGATGGATGTAAATGGATGTGATGTGATGATGTAATGTGGATCTGAATGGATGTAAATGGATGCAAATGGGATGTGAATGGATGTGATGAGAAGTGGATCTGAATGGATGTAAATGGATGTGAATGGATGTAAATGGATGTAAAAGGATGCGAATGGATGTGAATGGATGTGATGAGAAGTGGATCTGGATCGATGTAAATGGATGTGATGTGATGTGATGTAAATGGATGTGATGTGATGTGATGTAAATTGATGGATGTGATGTGATGTGATGTAAATGGATGTGATGTGATGTGATGTAATAAGGATCTGAATGGATGTAAATGGATGGGATGGGATGTGATGTGATGTGGATCTGGATGGATGTAAATGGATGTGATGTGAATAGATGTGATATGATGTGAATGGATGAGAATGGATGTGAATGGATGAGAATGGATGAGAATGGATGTGAATAGATGAGAATGGATGTAAATGGATGTGATGTGAATAGATGTGATATGATGTGAATGGATGAGAATGGATGTGAATGGATGAGAATGGATGTGTTATGATCTGAATGGATGTGAATGAATGGGAATGGATGTGAATGGATATGAATGGATGTGAGTGGATGTGAATGGATGAGAATGGATGTGTTATGATCTGAATGGATGTGAATGAATGGGAATGGATGTGAGTGGATGTGAATGGATATGAATGGATGTGTTATATGATCTGAATGGATGTGAGTGGATATGAAATGATCTGAATGGATGTGAGTGGATATGGAATGATGTGAATGGATGTAGGACGATGTAAATGGATGTGATTGGATATGGAATGATGTGAATGGATGTAGGATGATGTGAATAGATATGAATGGATGTGGAATGATGTGATGTGAATTTAAGTGTTCTGGCAGCTTTGAGACCTCTTTGCAGCACACACAGTGTCTACACAACCAATTGCCCTTCTTGTAGTTCCAAAAACAGAGTTCTGTAGAGAATCGAAACCTACCCGCAGTGCTGGTGGTGAACGCTTGCGAGATGCGCCTGAAATGCTTTTTTGGCCCAAAAATTTGATTCCAATAGATAATATGATTGCCTTGTACCTTTGCTCCATGAAAAAATCTCCTCAATCGGAGTTCGTTTGCCAGTGCCTCCCAAAGAGCTCCCGACAAGGGTGTAGTAGCCCAACACAAAGGGGGAAGAGTAGATGAAGCTCTTACCCTCGTACCATTCCCTGTGCTTCTCTTGTTTGCTGCTCTCAGCCACCCTTAGCATGAACCAGGCTCTGATACCATGAAAAGATATAGGGGAGAAGAGAGCTTGAGCTCACACACACACTCACACAAACCCTAGAAGAGAGAACACAAGGTGAGAGGCTGAAAATTTTTGTTTATTCACACAACAAAAGAGGTCTACAAAGAAGGAAAAGTGACTAACACACATAATAGAGTATATACAAGCGGTCCATAATGTGAACACGCTAAGAGGAGTGGGTAGATGTGGACTAGTCAATATAGTCGAGCTGTAGAATCTCTGGCAAAGATATGTCAGTGCCAGCTACTACGAAACCTACCAGTGATATAAATGTCGAACGGTCATGCAGGCACCTCGTGAGTGTCAGCTCATGTTGGGCTTGACATCTCAACAGTTAGTAAGATGTAAAGAAGTAAGTGGAGTATTTGCGATTAAGTATCAAGCTAGTCGTATGGGCTCTTATGAGTTTGCTTTCTATAATGCCCAGTAGTACTCTTTATTTTATTTTTGTTGTTTTTTCTTTTTGTCGCCTTTGCAATGGGACATCCTCATTAGAGGGATAAAAGTACTTAAATGAGGAGAGTAGCTCAGAATACTTATGACTAATATCCCAGTGGTAGGTGGTATGATTAAAGAGAAGTTAGTAAAGCAATGGTGTTAGTAAGCAAGTGGAAAGGGGGGAATTTCAGAAGGATAAGGAGCAACTCGCATGGAGATTGCTTGCGCTTTGAGATGTATGTCGATGGGATGTTCATGAACCTTTAGCATCTTTGTCAAGACACCGTAATGGGTATCTTGGCTCCCATGGATGTTGAGTTATCGGGTTGCAATGTTCTCTCTATTTCTTTTTGTGGATTGTCTTCTTCTATTATTGGAACTATGGGATCATGTGTTGATAGGAATGGTAGTTGATGGCAAGTATACATAGGTGTTGAGCCAAAGAAGTTATGGGTAGGAAGAATTAGTTAGGGTGAAATAGGGGTGATTAAGAAGATCAAGATGATGGGTTGTACCATTGATCAGGCTTGCACCCACCATGGTCCCCCCCATCCAGAGATGGACCTGGATGGTTGTTGTCGATGATGAAGCTTTGTGTGGTGTGTGTGCATAGGAAGAGCCCAGTGATTATTGTAGGTATTTTTCATGGGCGAGGGCAAAAGGTGTGCCCGTGGTCCTAATGATTTTGTCAAGGAGGAGGGGACTTGCCTCCCCGTTGGTCACCAAACCATCCTTGTTGATAGGACATGTATTGGATTGGTTGGTGTGGTTTGGGCAAATTGCTAAGGGTTTTACCATGGGAGCCAAATAATGGAGTTGCCATCATGGAAGCCTTGGGCTTCTAAGAGACATTTGGGCACCCATCGCTACCAAGTGATGAAGGTCCATGGTTGTCAAAGCCTTGATCTTTGAGCACATTGGTAGGCACCTAGCGTGGGTGGCTTCAATGTGTTTGGGGTTGCCTAATCGACAACCATGGGGCTTTTTATTACAGCTTATTGGTGGGGAGTTTTTGTGGTGGATAAGCACAAGCAATGTTCTTGGGTAGCAAAAGGCATTCTTGGGTAGCCAAGGTGAGTATTTCCTTCATAGTAGCCCTGTGCTCATAGCAGGCAATCGGGGACTAGCCAACATTGAAGCTTGGTGGGCTTAGGGTTGGATTTTGTTGGCTTTGTTGGCTTCTTGCGCTTGGGTTTTTGGGATGGCTGTTTGGGGATCCAAAGTTTTGTGTAACCATCGTATAAACCTTGAGCTGCAAGAAGGTTCTTGGGCACCCACCACTGATTGTCATGATAAAGGTAAGAGGTCGGGGTGCTTGCTATGTGGGTGGTCAAGGATGTAGAGTATAGGGGGATTGTCGACGATGAAGCTTGATTATCATTGTTGGAGGGTGTTGACACAGTGCCCGATCAACCGGCTTTGGTGAGGCATAGGATTGAAAAGATGTAGGGGAGAGGAGAGCTTGAGCTCTTGCAAGCACACATGCACACACACACACACACAAACCCTAGAAGAGAGCACACAAGGTGAGAGGCTTAAAATTCTTCTTCTTCTTCACACAACAAAACAGGTCTACAAAGAAGATAAAGTTACTAACACATATAATAGAGTATATACAAGCGGTCCATAATGTGAACACGCTAAGAGGAGTGGGTAGATGTGGACTACTCGATGTAGTCTAGTTGTAGAATCTCTGGTGAAGATCTGTTGGTGCCAGCTACCAAACCTGCCAGTGATATAAATGTCAAACGATCATGCAGACGCCTCATGAGTGGTGTTAGCTCATCTTAAGCTTGACATCTCAACACTCCCCCTCAATCTCAACTCTAGCTCATGAACTCCAAGCATATCTCCAAATCTGTGGAGCTTCTCAGCTCCCAAGGCCTTCCTGAAGATGTCAGCAACCTGACCCTATGTGCTGACGTAGGCCAAGTCGATGTCGCCTGCCAAGACTCTCTCCTCCCAGATGAAGTGGTAATGTACCACAATGTTGTTGAGATTCAAGCTCGATGTCAGTGTGAGCCAGCTATGCTATGTGCTGGCAGATTAGGTAGGAACATGTGTGAGACATAAATAACCGCGTGTCCAGCTGGTCATAGTGTGTGGACATTAGCTAGGGTTAGTAGAGTGTGGACACAACTCATTGTGTGGTGTGTGGATTATGGATTAGTGCATTATGCTTTGTGTGAGAGTGGACATGGATTCCCTCTATGGTTAGGGTTTGCAATATACATTAGGGTTTGCTCCTGTGTGTGTGTCTCCTCCTCCTCTACCGTTCTTTCAACATGGTATCAGAGCCTTGTGCTGTTTATTAGGGTTTATGAGTGAGTAAGTGAAGAGGGAGAAGAAGCTGTGAAAAGAAGCTGTGAAGCTGGCCATTGGAGCTGTGAAGCTTGGAGCACACCAAATACTATCAGATCTGAGAGCTTGTCCTACCGGGTAAGGTCTTCTAAACATCCTTGAGCGGATTGCAGGTGATACAGGCAAAAACAAAGCAAATCAAAGCAAATCAAAGCAAAGCAAAATTCTGGTTTTTGAAGCTTTCCATTAAAGCTTGGCAACATTGATGTATGGTGGAAATACGTGTGATTCTGGCAAAAGACATATGTATTTGACAAAGAGGAATGTAATGGCAACTCTTATGCAAGCCCTATTGTGATTTTGGAGCATTTTGGAAGCATTTGAATGTGTGAAAATTTTGGTTTTTTGAGCTCTTACAAAACAGAGAGAAGGAAGCCCAAAATTGATGCATTTGGAGTGAGTTTTTTGCAAAAATCCAAGCATTGGTGGATTGCACATGTACCTAGGTGTGTTGGGCACCTATAACCATCATCAAACAACATTATAAACCTTCCCAAATCCCCTAATTGCAGGCGGCGCAGCCCATACAGAGGAAACAGGGCAGAATTCTGGTTTTTTACCCACGAGGAGATCAAATTCTCATTCGGTCCTTGATATCTTCCACAACTTCCTTAGCAATTGGATGCTTTACACCTTGGAGAAGAGGGCTATGTGATTTGTTTGGTCAATGATGCTTAATTGAGCTGGGAATGAGCTGATTAAAACAGGCTATCCACTGGTTGCAGAGAAACAGGGTCATTTTAATTGAGCAATTAATCCTTGGTGTTTTACAATTGGACAAATTCCTCTTACATGGAGTTGATGGACACTAATGCTAAGCTAATGAATGCCTGGTTGCCCAATTTGGACAAATATTGAAGGAATTAGAGCAAATTTTCTACTGGTTTTTTTGGTTTTTCCAAAAACAGAGAAAGGACAGCAGATTCTTCACTCTATGTGAAGAAGACACAGCATGGGATTGTTTTACTAGTCATCTATGTGGATGATACAGGTGATCATGGTGCAGATGTGATGCATGTCAAGGAAGCTTTGAGTGGGCAATTTGACATGAAAGATCTTGGTGAGTTGAGATACTTCCTTGGAATTGAAGTGGTGAAAGATCATGCAGGTACTTGGTTAGTACAGCGCCAATATGCATTGGATATGTTGGCAAAGTATGGCATGACAGGGTGTAAGACTATGAGTACACCATTGGAGCAAAATGTGAAGTTGCGGGCTGATTATGGCGAGGAATTGGATGATCCTTCTATGTACAGGAAGATGGTTGGTAGTCTCATATATATGACTATCACACGCCCGGAATTGAGTTATGCTGTGGGGCTAGTCAGCCAATTTATGCAGAGCCCCAGGAAACCACATTTGGATGCAGTGAGACGCATCATAAGATATGTGAAGACCACAGCACATTATGGTTTATTTTATGAGAGTGGTAAAAGCTTGGACATACATGGCTACACAGATGCTGATTGGGCAGGTAGCGCATATGCTGATTGGGCAGGCATATGACAGGAGGTCTACTAGTGGATATGCTTTTACACTTGGAAGTGCCATGGTGAGTTGGAGTAGCAAAAAGCAACCTACAGTTGCTTTATCCAGTACAGAGGCTGAGTACAGGGGTGTAGCCATTGCTACTTGTGAGGCTATATGGTTAAACAGTCTCTTGGCAGATTTATGTGAGCCTCTTGATGGCAAAGTTGTCATTCATTGTGACAACATGAGTAGTATACAGCTGGCAAAGAATCCAGTGTTTCATGCGAGGACCAAACACATAGAGGTCCATTATCACTTTGTCAGAGGTACAGTTGATCTTCACTATGTGAAGACTGATGAGCAGGTGGCAAACATCTTCACGAAGCCACTTAGCAAGGAGAAGTTTGAGTACTTCCGGACTATGTTGGGAGTACATGGGATGAGCTTGAGGGGGAGTGTTGAGAGCCTTGATATCCCAAGCTCATCTACATCTTCATCGGCAGTACATCATGAGCTTGAGAGGGGCTGTTGAGATTCAAGCTCGATGTCAGTGTGAGCCAGCTATGCTATGTGCTGGCAGATTAGGTAGGAACATGTGTGAGACATAAATGACCGCGTGTCCAGCTGGTCATAGTGTGTGGACATTAGCTAGGGTTAGTAGAGTGTGGACACAACTCATTGTGTGGTGTGTGGATTATGGATTAGTGCATTATGCTTTGTGTGAGAGTGGACATGGCTTCCCTCTATGGTTAGGGTTTGCAATATACATTAGGGTTTGCTCCTGTGTGTGTGTCTCCTCCTCCTCTACCGTTCTTTCAACAAATGTGTTTCATCCGTGCAAGGAAAACTGGGTTCCTGGCCAACTGTATACTGCTAAGATTGTCACAATATATGACAACCTTTCTCTCCAAATGCAACCCCAAATCAGCAAGTAGCTTGCGTAACCAAGCTACCTCACATGCTGCCACCGCAGCTCCTCTGTACTCTACCTCTGTACTCGACAGACTGTGGGCTACTTCTTGCTGCTCCATGTCATAGCAGCACTCCCCAATGAAAACATAAATCCACTAGTAGATCTCCTATCTGAGATGCTACCTGCACAATCTGCATCTGTGTACCCATATAGCTCCAATGGTACACTTGCTACATAAAACAATGCATAATCCACAGTATCTCTCAAGTACCGAAGTGTGCATCGCACACTATCAAGATGTGGTTTGTGTGAAACCTGCATAAACTGGGTCTCTAAGCCAACAGTGTAGCTCGAATCTGGCCTGCTAATTGTGACATAGATCAGACTCCCCACAATCTTCCTATACATAGTGGGATCCTCCAACACATAACCTGCATCCACAAAATAAGCTTGCCATTTTGATCTAATGACACTGAGATTGTCTTACAATCAGCCATCCCATACTTGGACAACATGTCCAATGCATACTATCTTTGTGACAGCCAAATACCCTCAGGTGTGCGAATGACCTCAATTCCCAAAAAATAGCACAGATCTCCGAAATCCTTCATCTCAAACTTCCTTTTGAGAAGACTTTTCACATGCTCAATCTCATCCAAGTTGTCATCCCCCCCAACAATAAGATCATCTACATATATGGTGATGATCACAATACCCTTATCACTATTGCGCACATACAAAGAGTGATCTGCATCTGCCATATGAAAACCAATAGTGACATGATACCCAACAATCTTGTCATGCCATGCTCGTGGAGTTTGCGTCAGCCCATATACAAGGCCTTACGAAGCTTACACACATAGTCTAGATGACCTATATCCTCAAAACCTGGTGTGGTTGATCCATATACACCTCTTTTGCAAGTCACCATTCAAGAATGCATTTTTGAATCCATCTGATGTAAAAACCAGCCTTTAGCTACAGCCACTGCCAATCACAACTCTCATAGTTGCCATCTTTGCAAAACTGGGGCAAATGTCTTCTCATAACCAATCCCATGTGTCTGCGCATATCCTTTACCAATCTGGCCTTATACCTACTTATGCTACCATCACTGTTATGTTTCACCTTATACACCCACTTATTGCCTTCAGGCAATGGTACCAAATCCCAAGTCTCATTTCCATACAATGCATCCATCTCCTCATCCATAGCTTTTTGCCAACACACATTTCCAATAGCCTCATCAAAACATGTGGGCTCTACAACCTGCACAACTTTTGCCATATATACATAGTGATGTGCCACATAACCATCATAAGTCAACCTCTGCACACAGGATTTTTGACTCTTCCAGATCTTCGTAACTTTGCATTCATGGCTTCCATAGCCTTCTTCACACCATGTGTCCTCATTGCTAGAATCCCAAGCTCGGGCACACCTTTTGCTTCCATAATAGCCTTTTTTACACCATGTGTCCTTATCTCTGAGCTACTAGAATCTCCATCAACAAGAAAATGCCCTACAAAAATGTCAAGCATACCAAGGGGCTCAACCACTTTCTCTTTGCCTTCATGTGATATACTAACTACATTTTCAGGACTAGTATTATGATGTGCCACTCCATGGTCTTTCAACAAAATCGTTGGATGAGGACTCTCCTGGTCCACTCAATGACCGTGATTTGCTAACTTGCATTCTGTGAAACCACATTTTCACTTACATCAACCCCAACAACATCCTTTTCAGCAACATACTAGCTACTCGTCTCATCAAATATAACATCCATGCTTACCCTTAATTCATGTGTAGCAGGATTATAACATCTATATCCCTTTTGCTGAAGGGAATACCCAATAAGCACACATTTTTCTTCTTTTGGATCCAGTTGGGTACGTAACTCATCTGGCACATGCACATATGCAATACATCCAAAAACTTTCAAGTGAGATAAATCATGTTTCTTGCTAGTAAACTTCTCCTCTGGCGTTACATCATGTATGGCTGCAGTAGGAGTCTTGTTCATACTATAAGCTATTGTAGACACAGCCTTAGCCCAATAGCTATGTGGCATATTCTTCTCAGCCCATCAATGCTCGTGCTATCTCTACAATGTGCCTATTTTTTTGCTCAGCAACTCTATTTTGCTACGGAGTGTATCTACATGTAAATTGTCTCTGAATGCCATTCTTTTGCAAGAATTCAGAGAACTCGTTGGAGAAGTATTCTCCCCCTCCATCTGACCTTAGACACTTCACATTCTTTCCTATCTATTTTTTAACCATAACTCTGAAATTATAAAAATGAGTGAACACTTCACTCTTCTCCTTCATGAAGTATACCCACACTTTCCTTGTGTGGTCATCAATTAATGTTACGTAGTACCTATAGCCACCCATAGACATAGTCTTCAAAGGACCCCATACATCTGAATGCACAACATCTAGCACATTCTTGCTCACATTTCTATCATGTGAAAATGCATGTTTTATTTGCTTTCCAAATTGACATGCTTCACAAACTTTCTACATACCTTCAACTTTGAACTTAGGCAACCCTATCACAATTTCTTTAGTCTGCATAGACTTCATTCTTTGCATATTTACATGCCCAATTCTCTTATGCCAAATGTCTGTATCTGCAACAACTCGTGAACCATTTGCAAACATTGCAGCACTCACTTCAGATATTTACATTCAATGTAAACATTTTGCCCACTTTGTTGCCTTTTGTAACCAACCTACACTTATCTTTAAAGTCTTTTACATAATAGCCCATCAAGGTTAAACCGAACCTGCAAACCCTGCTCAATCTCAAAAACCAGATTCTTTGTAATGTTTCAAACATAAGTACATCTGCAAGGTACTTCACTTTACGATCATGCATAGACAATGGCACATCTCCAACATGGGCAATCGGATGAGCAGTGTCATCCCCTGTTTCAGCAAAACCTGGTCTTTCAAGATTCTTCATTTCCTTGAACCACTCACCATGACTTGTCATGTGATTCGAAGCACCTAAATCAACATACCATACATCATCCTTACATGGTGCTACATCATTTCCAGACATAGCATTAACCACATGTTGCATAAGAAACAACCTCTCATTATTTGTGTTATAGAGGATGCATAGTTGTTATGCTGCACTTTTCCATTTCGCATATCACTTTGCTTCTTATAGCAATCTGTCTGCACATGACTAGGCTTACCACAATAAAAATAGCCTCGTGTATCATTATGCTGCCTTTGCCAATTACCACGACCTCGTTGACTCCCCTTGCCTCTAAATTGGCCTCTTCCACCTATATGTTGTTGTGAATCCTAGGAGTGTTGTGCTGCTGTGCAGACCATAATTCTGATTACCTGTTCCGCCACCACCACCTTGGCCACCTCCATGACCTCTACCTCATCCTCTACCTGCACTTGTGTAGAAGGCCTGCTGCTCTGAACTTTTTTTGTTTTGTGAAGACTGTTGATCTTCACCCAAGTTCTTCTCTTCAATGATCAGCATTGACACCAAATCTGTGAAGTTGGGAATGTTCTCCTAAGTCTGAATAGACATCTTGAATGCCTTGTATTGTGGCTCAAGACCATGTAGACACACTTCCACCTTATCATCATCATCAACAAAAACACCAATTGATGCAAGGGATTCAACAATACCCTTGATCTTCATCATTAGACATATTCTTCTTTTCCACAATATAAAGCTCATTCTTCAACTGAATTTTTCGTGTTACAGCTTCACCAAGGTGTCCCATGCCTCCTTAGGTGACTTGGCATCTTGTATATGCCCAATCATAGTATCATGTATGCTCATAGAAAGCTAATACATGACTTTCCTTGCTCCTTGATTCGAATCCTTGAACTCTTTTATATGTGCAGCAGTTGGATTAATCTCTAGTATTTCCAGTGCCTCTTTATGTTAACCTTCAATGTAGTCCCAGTAACCTTTTCCCATTAGGAAATTTATCAATCTAAACCTCCAAGCATGGAAGTTGTTCTTGTCAACCTTCTCTACAACAATCTAGTTTATTCCATCGTTTGACGTCTTTTCTATAACACAAATTTACCAACAACAATGTTACTCTTGCTTAACCTGCACAAACTGTTGTATTCTCTGCACAGCGGTACTATATTGCATCCAAACTATCACAACCGATGACTTTACTTTGCATACATACACCCAATGGCAACTTTGAGACCTCTTTGCAGCACACATAGTGTCTCCACAACCGATCACTCTTCCTGCAGTTCCAAAAATAGAGTTCTGCAAAGAATCCAAACTTACCCCGCATTGTTGGGTGGTGAACGCCTGCAAACTAAAAAATGGAGGTCTAGATGTCCCCAAAACGCATTTTTGGCTCGAAAAATTTTGTCCAACAAATGATATAGTTGTCTTATAGCTTTGCTGCCCCCAGGAAGAAATCTCCTCAATCGGAGTTCATTTGTCGGTGCCTCCCGAGAAGAGCTCCCGAGACAAGGGTGTAGTAGCCAACACAAATGGGAAAGAGTAGATGAAGCTCTTACTTCATACCACTTCCTATGCTTCTCTTGCTTGCCGCTCAGCCCTTACCATGAACCAGGCTCTGATACCATGAAAAGATGCAGGGGAGAGGAGAGCTTGAGATCTTGCAAGCACACACACACACACACAATTCCTAGAAGAGAGCACACAAGGTGAGAGGCTGAAAATTCTTCTGCTTTTTCACACAACAAAAGAGGTCTACAAAGAAGATAAATTGACTAACACACATAATAGAGTATATACAAGTGGTCCATAATGTGAACACGCTAAGAGGAGTGGGTAGATGTGGACTAGTTGGTGTAGTCCAACTGTAAAATCTCTCGAAGATATGTCGATGCCAACTACCAAACCTGCCAATGATATAAATGTAGAACGGTCATGTAAGCGCCTTGTGAGTGTCAGCTCATGTTGAGCTTGACATCTCAATAGGGATGTGGTCATAGGGGAGACTTTGAATGATGAGGATGGGGCATGCAGGGGGAAGGGCAGTCGAGGGTGAGGGTGTGTATATGATTTTCTCTTAAGGACACAAGAATATTGTGGCATTTTTGTCGCCCCGTTGATCTAGCAGTGAGTGGCATCAATCCACTCATTTCCAATGATAATCCAGCCTTGGAGTACTCCTACATCTATGACATGAAATCTACACTCCAACTAGTTATCTCCTATAGAAATGTTAGGAATGAAATACCCAACACTCGGACTCATTTCGTGTGATATTTGAATGTAAGTGTTTTCTTTTGTTAGTGTGGGTTTTCCAAGAGCTTTCCATGCCTCCAAGAATATGAGATTGGTTTGGACCATAGGATATATGTGGGCGTGCCACCATTTTAAACCATTCTCGATCAGGATTCTAATCCATATTCTTGGTGGGTTTAGTTCTGGTGGTAGTGTGGGGGCAGTGGAAGACTTACAAGTTATGGCTGGGGGTGAGAGAGTACCATTGGTGGTAGTAGTTATTATTGGGGGTAGATGATCAGATTCATTGCACTCCCCATCCCAAAGGATCATTACCTTGCCCTAGAGAAGCTTGAGGGTAGTTGTGTTGTGACTAGAGTTGATTGTACTTGTAGCGTTATGGACCCAACCTCCGTCGCCAAGGACAACTACTTTTGTTTCACCTATGGGAACCACATAAAATTACAATCCAATGGGTTAGAGATAGTATGTATAATTTTTGTAAAACACCCAAGGCTTTGTATACGGTTTCCACTAAGTAATTGAATTTTTGCATGGGAACTTTTAAGAGATGGTATGCCTAGGGAGACCCATGTTTCCCATGGCAAAAGATTGTGGCTAGTTGTGGAAGACAGCAAGACACACTTTCTTTGCATATTTCTACCAAAGGGAAAATCTATCCAAACCCTAAGGGTGGTGGTTGTTTCAGGTTGTGGAGCTACACTTACACTCAGGGTGTTAAGCGAGGCAATGTCTTTGTAGGGTTCATGAAGGGTCTGGCCATTTGGGAGAACGAATTGCGTGCCGAGTTTGTGATCAGGGAGGTTATCAAGTGTAGCAAGGATTGTCAACCAGTCATGGTCAACTTCTTCACTATTGATAGAAGCAACCATGCATGGCACTCACACATCATCAAGGGCTTGATGACAAGCATCGCAAACAAAGAGATCATTGCTCTTGGTAGTGTCATAGAGTCTTTGGAAAAGGGAGCTTTGGCCATGGGATGTGAGTGCTAGGTATATAAATTTACTTTGAGCATTTAAGACCCTTTGTGCAGAGGTAGACATGATGCGTGTCCCAGACATGGATTAGTTATGTTTGTCGCATGAAGGGTCTACCCAAGATGCTTTCATATGTGGCATTATGAAAGTCCATGACTACAAATGTGAGGTGGAATGTCATGTCACAGACTTTTACCTCGAGATCATGCACTAGGCCCAGGGGTTTTACAAATTTTATGTCCAGCCAGCCAGCTTGATCACCAAGGTGCTGCCCAGTTTTCCTAGCATGTTCTTATGAGGATGCTTATGCCAACATCTCCATCCAAGATGCCTTTCACCACATGTTTGTTATAGAAAATGGGTAGGGCTGTGTTTGTGCCATCACCTTCAAAGTACTGGCCTAGCACATTTACTCAAATTTTTGGTGCATCTTTGGGTTGTGGGTTGTGGGTTGTGGTGATGGAGTAGTTCAGGATGATGGGGCTTAGATTCATCCGAGGAATTTGAGTTAGTTCCCTCCTCCACAGAAGCATATAGTTTTCGTTCCATCAAATCTCGAAGATCATTCCATAAATATGGATTACCTTTTAACAAGGTTTCAATGGGAATTGGGATTTGGGAGGAAAGGAAGGCTGAGAGGCTGGCCAGGTCGCGTTGATGAGGAGCTTCCTCAGGTGCGGAGCCTTGATCATAAGGTGGACCACATAGTATATGGAATGTGGTCCTTATTTAACGGGGATGGAGGTCGAGATTTGGGTGTTGTAGGCGGATAAAATACCTTAGCAAATCTAGTGTGGGCACCTCGTGAGTCTCCGTCGGACTCTATGTCACTATTCGCCACCCATTAAGTTGTTCGATGTGAACATGGGATTTGGGCTTGGCCACCTGTGGAATAGGCACTGGAGGGTTAGGAGGCACATGTGGGGGGCAAGATCTTTGTTTTGTCAACGTCATGTTGGCAAACGGATCTTCCTCAACCTTGAGCGTAAGCAAGGACTCCTGCCTTACATGGGGCGGAAGTTTAGGTTCTTTGGGGGATGGCACACCCTCAAGTACCGGGTGGTCAAATGTTCTGCAAATGGGCGATGGCTCAAGTTGAGCCTGGTATTTCTCTATCAATGCTTGGACCTCCTGAAGACGTTGCTTATTGAGGATGATATTGGGATATGCAACCAGCCCTTTTTCTTGTTTGGTGAGTTTTTTGGGGGCTGCATGGGGAGTGGCAGTTTGGCACCACGATCATCGCTCCCAAAGGAGGAGGATGTGGTCTTTGTTGAGCCAGTGTGGATGCTATTGGCCTTCTTTAGCTTGGTCTGCAAACCGTGTGATGACATTCAATGATGGGACAGTCAAAATCTTCCCATGTTGAATGCTCAAAAGGTTGAGGTATGGCATGCCTTCGACTATGGAGTGAGAAACTAATTGCAAAGGGAAATCCTTATAGTAGTGGTCAATACCACAGCCATAATATTATGATGTCATTGTGGTAGGTGTTTCTTTTGGGGGAATTCAACCACTCTATGGGGTCCCTAGTAGAGGAAACACATAAGAGGTGGTTTCCTTGGAGGTGCACCTATAGTGTGCACAATTGGTTTAGGGTATGTGTGAGGCACCAGCAAAGGGAGTGATAAGAAACGTGGTGCTCATGATAGATCAAGTGTGTGGAGGAGAGGGACTCAAAAAATACAAGAAAGAACTCTTGCTTATTAAGCTGCTTATGCATACAACTAGGCTTTGCTCTCATGCAAAATGCCTCATGGCCTCACCTTTAAATAGGTAAACAAGTGGACCTCAAGTCCATTCACACTCACACCCTTCTCTCACCCTTCTACATAACCTTAGTCTCTTAATACCCCCCCTCAATACCAACTATGGAAGGATGGAATAGGTGGTATTGGACATAAGGTGCCTTTATAACATTAGGCGTACAAGGCTTGAATATAGGTGTGGTTATCTAGGATTTACAAAGGTGTTCCTAGAGCCTTAGAGGCTATTACATTGATGCCATCTAAGTCTTTATTTGTTTGTCGATGAAGATGTACACCTCAATGATGGTGCACCCCACTCTTTGTGTTTGCTTGGCTTCTTGTAGATGACATGCTTGATACATGCCATTGCTTCCACCATATGCTTTCCACCTTGACCATTCTCACACAATGATCATAAGCAGGCTGCCACCATTGCTTAAGTAGTTTGCTTTTAGATGGTCCTCCAACATACTCGATGCTTCCTTGAATACCATATCTCCTCCATGGGTAGTGAGGTAGATTTAAATGGGGAAGGGAAAGGGAGGATCTTACCACTTGCCTTATGCATTGGTCAAGGGCAGTGTCTACTCCACAATTACAATAGCTTTTATGCATGTTGGTTAAATGATACCCTTTAGGGTTTGAAGTTACAAGATTAATGAGTGATTGGTTGAGGTAAATACTCAAACAAATAAGGTTTATCATCTTTGGCTCAAGAAGGAGAGGACGTGGCTCATAATGTTGCCAATGCCTCTTACAAAAGTAATGCCAAAAAATGCTTAAAATCATGACAACCAATAAGGTAGAGCATTTAGGGATGCTATGCTCAACCTTACAACTCATCTTGGATGATGAAAATGCAAAATATGCAGCGGAATGAAATGCCTTGGGCTTGGGAAACGAGAGCATACGGCTCATGCCTATGCCTCTTACAAACAAGGGCCTCAAGGGTAATAAACATAAACATTGAAGATGAGCACTTAATGTACATGGGCTACTATAGCCCTAAGGACTCATACCAAATGGTGGCTTAGAGGCGCTTAATTCTTGTACGGCCAGCGCTGCAGCTGGCGGGTAACTCAGACTGTAATGTCGCAGCGACGCAGAGAAGATTCATGAAATTGACAGTACGAATGTGAACGCCTAGAGCTTATCTTCATCTTTCATGAAGAGGTCGTGGAAAGATGAGCCCTCTGCACGACTGTGGAAGGCCTCCAAGGGCAGTAGGTTGTGCTCCACACAAAGGAGATGAGCAAAAAATGGATAATTTTGACCTATTCTCTACACCACAAAGTTTGAACTCACCTAAGCTCTAGATACCATGATAAGAAACGTGGTGCTCATGATAGATCAAGTGCGTGGAGGAGAGGGACTCACAAAATACAAGAAAGAACTCTTGCTTATTAAGTTGCTTATGCATACAACTAGGCTTTGCTCTCATGCAAAATGCCTCATGGCCTCACCTTTAAATAGGTGAACAAGTGGACCTCAAGTCCATTCACACTCACACCCTTCTCTCACCCTTCTACATAACCTTAGTCTCTTAATAGGGAGATGATGTGGTAGGGGTAGGGATGGCGGAGGGCATGGACTCCATAGGTTTAGCAATGGACTTGGTTTGAATCTTTCCATGATCAATGAGGTTAGCCTAGAGAGGCAACAGTTGGAGTGGAAAGATGGGCACGGCTGCAACCGCTATCAAATGTTGATCTTAGAGATGGTATCTCAAACAACACCTTCAGCAGTAGTACAAAAGCACGCAAGCCATGGAATCTCATTATGAAGAGCTTGAAGCGCAGCAAGACAAAAGCAATGCAGGTAGATTGAGCAACAAGGTCTCCATGGAAGGTCGGCACCGCAGGAAGCTCAAAAAGAAGAAGACCCTAGTGGGGTCAAGGTCTGCCAAAGGAAGAAAAAGCCTGTAGACTCGGCGCACAGAGAAACGGCCCGATCGGCACATTGAAGGAATGCCAGGCTCCCAAGCGGTGGATAAAGTCGATTCTTTTTTTTAGAAAAAGGATTTTATTGAAGGTTTAACCCTTAATGTTGTAAGGGGTCTTTCACACCCCACGACAAAAGTTATTGTTCATATAGAAAAAGGATTTTATTGAAGGTTTAACCCTTAATGTTGTAAGGGGTCTTTCACACCCCACGAAAAAAGTTATTGTTCATATAGAATCTTGCAAGCTATTCATGTATATGGAAAAGTTTACACACACAAATTGTTAAGAGGTTGTTCACACATAGGGTTCACTACTAGGCTTTCGCCAAAATGCTTTGTCTGTGTATTTCACCCATGGCATCATTGGTATGAGGGTCGCCCTGCTCCTAGAAGCTCTAAATGGTTGTTGCGTGATGTGTGCATGAGTGATGCACGTGTGAGGTGCATGCGCATGGGTTGGTTCCCACCTGAACTTCCATGTTCAAATCGGACTCAGTGGTTCCACTGTGAGCGAGTCGGGTCAAAATGGACTTGGTGTCTAAGATGGTAGATGCGCACACATGACTGGTTGATGGACACTCCAATGTATCATTGAAAGGGAGTGTTGAGAGATAGAAATTGTGTTTGTGCAATGCTACATTGATATGGGTGATGGGTGAGTTGTGGAACACCTTGATTAAGAGAGGGTGTAATCGTGGTGTTGTGTGTATGTGGGAAAGCACCCTAAAGGTGCAAGATATTGTGGTGAGATAGGAATGCCACATGTAATATTGTATGGTGTGTGAGTGTTGACCAAAAGAAGTGGAAAAGGGAGTGCCACATGGATGATGACATGTAAAGTGGGATAAGGCTAGAGAGCCTATAACATTGTATGGTTCATTTGAGTTATGCAATAGAACTTGTGTTGAGTGTGCAATCTCTCTCTCTCTCTCTTATGGAGTTTTTAGTGTGGTATAACCCACCTTAATTATGTTGCTTAATCCATATCTTTCACCATGATCAATCCCATTTTAGAATTCTTAACACCCTCCATCTCCATTGCGCCTTCCCCTAAACCTCAAAGACATTCCCTCAATGTCAGCAAGTCCCCTAAACCTCAAAGACATTCCCTCAATGTCAGCAAGTCCCCCACCTCTCCTTACCGCAACCCTCGCCATGGTACCCTCTCTATTGACATCTCCTCCACCCTCGTCACAATCACCCCCTGACTTCCCTTCCCCCACACCCTCTCCATGGTACCCTCTCTATTGACATCTCCTCCACCCTTGTCACAATCACCCCCTGACTTCCCTTCCCCCACACCTTTGGAGGAAGGCAAAATCCACCCACCCTCACCACAAGAGAATGAAGAGTTGTATCCACCCCTTCTGTGCCAAGCTAACTTTTTTGCCTCCTTTTCCCAGTGTTCTACTTTCCAAGTAGTAGCCTTCAATGCTTGTGCTAGATTATGGTCTTCATTTTCCACTTGCTTTCCCTTTCCAAAAGTACTGATTTTGGGAGACTACTGGCCTACTGGTTGTTGTTGGCTGCTATTGTGGCTACTGTTATTGTCGCTCCGGCTCCCTGTCTGCATCATCGTCTTCCTCTAGGTCATGAATGACCTATTTTGTGGGTTTTAAGACATTTGTTCACGAATTTCTATCAGGGCTTGCGGGGCCTAATCCTAGACCTTACTGAGTCTGGCCTTTGCTATTTTTATCACCTTGCTTTGGCATCTAGTGGTAGGCAGATAACTTCTTCTTGTTCTTGGTTTTTCAGGACCTATGCTTCTGTGATGACAGGGTGACTGCCAACGCCATTGTAATGTCTAGCACTTCATCCTTCAGTCCTTGGATGGTGTCGACCCAGACTTTTGCTGGCTTTTTTGCTTCTACTAATTCTACACGGAACCCTTCCACCTAAGCTTGGAGCATGTGTCTTTCACTGATGGGGGCTCTGATTTTTCCCACTCAGCTCCTTTTGTTGTACTAGGGCCCTCTCCACCATGGCAATCTTTTTCTCCATCTCCTTGTTTTGTTATGCCATCATCTGTGATTTACTCTCTAAATCTTTAGCTTTAGCTATGGCATTCACTAGCATTCATGTTGTTTATGATTCAGGACACACATGTTATTGATTATGCTCCGGGCCTTCTTCTCATACTCTTCCATCAAAGAGAGATCATGTGAGAGGATGTTCTGAGCTACAGACATCACCCCTTTGTTTGTATGCAGTTGTGTTGGCTGGGGAGTTCCGCCTCCAACTCTCTGGGTAGCTTGATGTTGTGGCTTGGACCTTCATGCACCTTCTATGCCAAGGTCGCCACCCAAGGCTATAGTTCTGCTGGTATGACCACTTATGTTCTTCTGGGTAGCTTCCCCTTTTGAGCTTCTTTGGGTAGCTTGATGTTGTGGCTTGGCTCTTCCTGCACCTTTTGTGCCAAGGTCGCCACCCAAGGCCGCAATTCTGCTAGTATGACCACTTCTGTTCATATGGGCAGCTTCCGCTTTTGAGCTTCTTCTCTCTTTTTCTGCTATTATCCTTCTTTCCTCTTTTTCACTTCTTCCTCCTTTCTTCTCTTTTCTTCTTCCTCAAGCTTTTTCTTCCTTTTAGCTTTCGCAGTGGCTTCCTGCTTCTGTCTTTCCTCCAGCTCCATTTTTCTTTCTTCTTTTGCCTTCTCTTTCTTGACATCTTCCAGGTCAGGCAACATCTCTTCATCTATTCTTTGCTTCCTCTTCTTGATGGCTTTCTAGGCAATCTTCTGCCATTCCTTTTCATCATCTATGTCATCCCCTCAAATGAACTGAAAGTTACCTTGGCAGCTTTTGAGGATCCTCCAACTTCCTTATATTGCTGTTTAATATAGACATCTCCTGTCTGACGATCCATGAACATTGCAGCCTGAGCGATCGCTCTTAGGTACGCATGTACTACAGTGGGTTGTTTCTCCTTAGCCCAGGTGGCTGCCCTCTTTGCCAGATTTTGTTTATAAATGGTGACCTAGTTTTCTCTTACTTCTACTACTCTGAGTAGTCTGTAGTTTTTATTGGGCATGTCTTCCGTCTTGCCCATGAACATGACATACTGTAGAAAAAAGATGAACTATTCCCGCCAGGTTTCAGCCACCCCACATTCTTCACCTAATGCATGTTTCTAGTCTTTGGAATTTCTTATTCCACCCTTACCTTCAAGTTTGTGTCCATTGCACCATCCATTGACAATCCCAGTGCATGATGCACTGTCAGGGGGGTCACTCATAAATATGTAAGTGTAGCATGTGCGTTCAACAAAAGGAGTTTTTAAATTCCCTTTTTTACATATTTTTTACATGTAGAAGGGTACCATTTAAAGGGGGTATTTACAGATGGAATAGAAAAAGGGTGTGCTTTAATCATGAAAAATTTACAGATAAGGGGTTTTAAAATTAGGCCTTGAACGCACGTGATATAGAGGGTTTATATATAGTGAACTCCCCGAGGATGCACTGCAAGCTCTGAAACTTTTATAGGCTCCTTCCCCTCTACATGCACTGTGTTGGTCTCCAAAAACTAATTTATGAGTTTCCCCCCATCTTCGGGGTCCTACACCTCCTCCCACTGGTGCTCCAATAGGTTTTCAAATGCACATTTCTTAGTGTTCCTTCTTCCTCATATTTGGGATGATCATGGGCATGCACAGGCTTTTCTCAGGCCTTTTTTCTGACCTATGAGACTTGTTGATCTTCGGCATGGTGCACTCTTCTGAGAAAGTGTTGTAGATGGGTGAGAGAGTTGTAAGCAAGAGGGAAGATTGTGAATGTGCATGTTTAGTCTCCTTGTGTATTTTTTTGCGATGTTTTCTCCTTTTTGCTTTCTTTTTTGGGATGTTGTCGTTTTCGACTTCCCGATTTGCGATGTGATGTGACCTTTGATTCATATCATGCGCCTGCCATCTTGGCTGAATGGTATTGAAGCATTCTTACTATCTTCCTATCTTACCATTGCAAGTGGGGTTTTAATGATGTTGTGACACCTGTCCTCCATGTGGCCACCCTTTCGCGGCTTTGTGGTTTTTTGAATTTTTCACATCTACCTCCACTAGTGAGATCATGCCATAGCATATGCTCCGAAAAACTGGCTCCTGGCCTTCCACTTCTGCTTCATCCGGTGTAGTTACCACTGGTTGGCCCTTGTATTTTCTTATCCTAAAGCCATTTACTATCTTTGTAAAAGGTGTGCCATCTAAGTTTTCTAAGGTAAAGGCCTTCTGTGGGGCTGACAAGTGTTGAAATATACAAGTGAATAGGGTGTGTGTGGGAACAAGCTCTTGGATAGAGGCTGTAAAAGAGGAGATGTAATTGTGAAAGAACCTGTGAAAAGGTGAGAAGAATCTACTGGGAGAGAATAATGGGTAGCATGAGGGAATTTAGGAGTGTGGAGATATTCTGGGAGATATTCAGGGAAAAGAGAAGAGGTGGAGAGAATCAGGCAAAAGGTGGAGATATTCTGGGAGTGAATCATGGAGAAATCAATGGGATTTGATGCTTGATGTAAACTCTATAAATTGAGGCATAGCCCTAATAAGAATTTGCTGGTTTTTGAGTATCCATGCCTACAGTAATCTATGGGCTAATTATTCACTAATTACGTCTTAATCATTTGCTAATCACTTTGTTAATGATATTGATTCTAGTGTTTGATCCACCATAGCTCATCATTTTGCTCAAATTTCAACATGGTATCAGAGCCATGCCTAGAATCAATTAGGTTTATGAGCCCATTAGTTAATTAATTAGAATTAGTAGATAATTAGCAAAAAAAATCAATTTTTAGTGAGTTTTTCACCTTCCCCTTCACCCCCAGCCAGTGGAGGATCTCTAGCACCTTGCACACTCACAATTAGGGCACAAGCTTCTAGCATATCATAGCTAACCTCCTTGGCTTCAAGCCCATGAAGAAAACGCAACAAACCGCCAACGGACGAAGGAGAATTTGACGTTTTTTCCAGCGCGTTTTTTCTGAAGGGAACTGCAGATCTCTCCTTGCTCAAATCAAATCCTTCTAATTCCTCTTAGCCCAAGGGGTAATCAAGCATGCTCTACAAGCTGGTGAAGACAGAAATCAATTTCATCAAGTCTACAGTGAGATCCAAGCTCTTCATCAAATCTGCAGGTGACTTTGGTAAAATAGAGATTAAGCTTTCATTATTTGGTTAAATCTTGTGTTTCTTGGCTTAATCCTCTACTAGACTCATTGTTATTGATGCCTTTGAAAGCATTTGAGTTTATTTGAAGTGGAAGGCACCAGATCTGGACTCCCCGCATACTCTGTTTTTTGCACACAAACCAGAGCATTAATTTGCTAATCAGTGATTAATCAGTGCTAATCACTGTATTTTGGTACAATTGAGGGTTCAAATTAACCATTAGGTATCTGATACAGATCCCTAAAGCTTCAGATTGCAAATCGGAGTTGGTTTGATACTCCAACCATCCCGTACAAATTGGTTACTCTTAATTTAATGTAATTTCTGTGTGGTGATTTTATGCTGATAAAATTGTTGTAATCATCTATTAAACACCAGATTGAGTTATAAAAGGGTAGACACTGCCCTTGAATCTTGAATTTGGATCAAGAGGTAAGACCCCCTTCACATCACCATGAGTTCAGCACAGGAAATAGCCAAATTTAATGGGGAACAATTTTGTACATGGCAGACAAAAACCATGTATTTGCTGATGAGGAAAAATCTGTGGGGATTAGTTGAAGGGAGAGATGAATGCCCAGAGAGAGGAGAAAATGAGTGGAAGAGTAGGAATGAAAAAGCATTGGGACTTATTGCACTCAGTTTAAATGATGAAATCATTCATCACATCACAGGGATACAGTGGGCAAAAGATGCATGGGATGAACTCAATAAATTATTTGGTACACAAGCAAAAAATTCCAAGATAAATCTATTAATGCAATTCTACAAATTGGACATGAAGGAAAGTGAACCTTTAATCACATACTTGAACAAATATAAAAGCATTAAGCAACAGCAGCTATTGGCAAAAAGGTAGAAGATGATGAAGCATTAGCTGTACTTTTGAAGAGTGTGGACAAAGGAGATTATGAAAACATTGTAGCAACACTAAAGAATGTACCTGAACTGAAGATACACGAGATAGAAGCAGCTCTACTAGAGCAAGAGAGCAAAGGCAAAGAGAAGAAAGGGCTCGACTTAACAGCAGGAGAGGAAAAAGCATTCTTCACCCGAGGAGGATTCTCTCGAGGACGAGGACGAGGAAGAGGCAGAGTAGGAGGGAGGACCTTCACTTGCCACAAATGTGGAAAGCCAGGACACATGGCGAGAGACTGCTACAGCAAACCCAGTGAAGAAAGAATGACATCGGCAAACTTCATGGAGGCTCCAAGGGAAGTGGAGTCGGATCATCTTTTCTGAGAGAGAGAGAGAGACCCCACAACCCAATATAACCTACCCCAACAAAGTAAAACCACCTCTAAGCCACCGATGATGTAGGAGGCCAAGTGGTAGATGTATGTGTGAGCACTTTAGTCAAGGTCGCGGGCACTTATAGTAGCCTTGGACACATAGAGAGAGAGTGTGTCAAGGACTATAGAGTTTAGGGACTTGAGGCACTGGTCGCGGGCTATCAAGTAAGAGAGAAACTTGATACAGGGTCCAGGTGTGCTAGGATTATTCACTTGAGGGGAGGTGTTGAAATATACAAGTGAATAGGGTGTGTGTGGGAACAAGCTCTTGGATAGAGGCTGTAAAAGAGGAGATGTAATTGTGAAAGAACCTGTGTTGAAAAGGTGAGAAGAATCTACTGGGAGAGAATAATGGGTAGCATGAGGGAATTTAGGAGTGTGGAGATATTCTGGGAGATATTCAGGGAAAAGAGAAGAGGTGGAGAGAATCAGGCAAAAGGTGGAGATATTCTGGGAGAGAATCATGGAGAAATCAATGGGATTTGATGCTTGATGTAAACTCTATAAATTGAGGCATAGCCCTAATGAGAATTTGCTGGTTTTTGAGTATCCATCCTACATTAATCTATGTGCTAATTATTCACTAATTACGTCTTAATCATTTGCTAATCACTTTGTTAATGATGTTGATTCTAGTGTTTGATCCACCATAGCTCATCATTTTGCTCAAATTTCAACAACAAGGTCTTTCACTATGAATGGTCCTTTCCACCGGTTTTTGAATTTTTCAAGGTGAGGTCCAAGCTTGAAATTGTAGATCAATACAAGATCTCCTTTCTTAAAAATTATGTGCTTGAGATGCCTATCAGTCTAAGCCTTTCTTCTCCGCTGCACTATCTCCTCTTTTAGAGAGCTCATTTGCCTTCCTTCCTCTAAGGCTAGGAGTTCCTGTATTCTATGCTCTCGGGATTCTTCCATTGGTAGCTTCTCTTGAATGGCCACTCTTAGATTGGGTACCACAAATTCCATGGGCATAACTTCTTCCAACTCATAAACCAGCTTTTGAGTGGTGTTTTCCCAGTTGAGACTTGTAGGATGTGCGAAATGCCCATAGGGCGGCATTTAGCTTTTGGTCCCAATCATTTTTGTTAGCATTTACAATTTTCTTTAGAATTTTTGTTAGAACTTTGTTGGTTGATTCCGCATGGCTGTTGCACTATGGGTAGTAGGGTGAGGGCTTATTATGATTGATCATGTATCTCTCCATAAACCATTTCATTCTTTTGTTCATGAAATGCGTGCCCTGGTCTCACTGACTATTTCCACCAACAACCCATGCCTAGCAATGATGTCCTTGAAGAGGAACTTCACCAGCTCTTCTGAGGAGTTTCTCTTTACAACTTTAGCTTCCAGCCACTTGGTAAAATAGTCAGTAGCACAATGATGTACTCACATCTGCTGCCTTTTGTGGGTGGCTTGACTAGTCCAACAAAATCCAATCCCCACTTCATGACTGGAGATAGCGGCATTATAGGTGAGATGAGCAATCTATTGAAATCTTTAGGTTGACCCATTCGCTGACAGACTTCACAGTTCTTTGCTTCACTGTTGGCATCCATCATGACAGTTGGCCACTAGGCCTGCTTGCAAAATTTTATGGGCTATTATTTCTTCGCCCATGTGTCCTCTGGTGATAACACAATGTGCTTCTCTTAACACCGCTTGTGTTGCTCATGATCTAGACACATCTGCGTAGGATCTGGTCTATGCCTCTTTTGTAGAGTTGCCTAGTAATCATGGTGAAATTTCTATGTCAGGAGAGTTTATATCATCGAATAAAGGGTTGTTTTGCACCAATTTTCTCGAGCGTAAGTGCATGAATGTATGGAATAGCAGTGTTGGACCCTCTTGTGGACAGTCTTTCTATCTGCGTGTTTTTTTTGGAATGGTACAGCCTGTAAGCTTTTAAGAAGGTACAGGTATATGCTCAGATGATGACACAGGCGTACGTTTCTAGGCGAGGGGATGGAACGAGCGTGGCAAAGATGACACGGGCATACGCTTCCAAGAAGACACGGGCATGGCTACAAGAATGGTATGGGTGTGCGCTTGTGGAAACTGAAGGAACAACGGATGTATGCTCCAGATGGTACAGGTGTATGCTTGCAAAAATGAAAGACCTGGCATTGCCAGGGTAGAAGGAATGGGCATAGGCTTTCAGCAAGGGAATGGAACGGGCGTGGCTTCAGGGAAGGAATAGATGTACGCTCCAAATGGTACGGGTATACGCTTTTGAATGGTATGACCGTACGCTTTTAGTTCGAAGGGATCTTTAATGGTACAGATGCTGAAAACCACCCACTGAAACTCCTTGATAGAATAGCTGTACCCCCTTGTTTAATGCTCTCTATGCTTAATTAATGCATAGAGAGCATTAATAGAATTTTAGAATTTTAGAATTTTTTGCTTTATGTTGTCGAGGCAGTAGGGAAGACTACTAATTGTTTGGTTGAATAGCATCTTATGCACTTATTTCTCACATCCAGAGGGGTGACAAGAGTATTGTTATTTTGTCCTTGATGTGCCCATAAGTCTCTATTACATATGTGGGTATTAATGCATTTTATTCTTTTTTAAATGCCCTCTACTCAATTTAATGCAGGAGATGCTCTGGGGAATGGAACAGGCATGGCAAAGTTGCCAAGGCCGTGGCACTTAGAAGGGTATGGCCATACGCTTCTCAGAAACTAGACCAGAGTGAAAATTACACCTCCTCTCCTCCTTACATTTTTTATGATTCAGGTACTTCCCAGATGTTTTTAAATTTTTTATTTTTGTAGGAGGCTAGAGCTCGTCTCTAGCCATGCAATGATTCCTAGAATGACTAAGAAAACCTTATTAACTGAGATTAATTAGAGCCTAGAGGATTAAGCTAATTGTGCAAAACTTAACAAATGTTGAATAAAACCAAAAATTGCATGAATCTCAAGAGTAAAGTTCAAGCACCTACTTGTGTCTCCCACATCCGATGAAGAATTCAATGCTCCTCATACTCCATTAATCTCCATTGCTCCATGGTAAGAGTAAAAAAAATCAAACAACAAGCAACAAACACATTCAACAAGAAACCATCGGTGGATTTGCACTCCAACTAGGTAATGTGATGGCTCTTGCAAGTGAAATGTATAGAGGAGGACCCTAAGTTAAATGCTCATCCTTGGTAGCGATGCCAAAGATGTTTACCAGAGCATATTACCTTGTACAAGAGAGAGACACAGAAGAAGATAATGATGACATTCAAGGGTCAATTCAGAGACTTGCATTTAGCCAACCCTAATGAGGGTTAACTCCCCTATGTGAGGCCCCTAGGGACTCACTCCACCACCACTTGTGTCACCCAAGTGAAGATCCACGAGGAGGGTTAACTCCCCTATGTGAGGCCCCTAGGGACTCACTCCACCACCACTTGTGTCACCCAAGTGAAGATCCACGAGCTAGGGAATGAGCAAGGAAGAAGGGATCTTGAGAGGAAGACAAGAGAAGGGATAAGAGAAGAGAAAATTGACTAACACCATCCCCTCCATGCATACACAACAATCAAGCAAGCAAGCATTCACAAACACAAGCATACAACCATAAACACAAAAGAGAGAGAGAGAGAGAGAGAGAGAGAGAGAGAGAGCAAGACTGAATTGTGACAAAGGGATTCTTCCTTTCATATTCCATAAAATCATTTATATACAGGAGCTAACTTTTTACAATGGCCGGTTGCCCATTTACAATTGGGGACCCAAAATTGGCTTCCTAATGTACATCTAGCTCATTCCTACGACCGGCATAATTTATACAAACCGTAAGCTCAGTCATCCCATATATCTTTTTTCATTAGCACGGTTACAAAATGATAGATTACAAGAAGCATGACCACACTTGATAAATGATGTTAACCAAAGTAGTCAACAATGGTTTGATAATGGTCCAAGAAGTATTTTATCTCAGACTTTCATTCAACAATTGGTTTGACTCCACCAAATGGTTTTACTCATCAATTCAAAACTATAAATTTAAGAGTCCTTACTCCCACAAACCAAGGCCCTGATACCACCTGTAAGATACCCGCCCATGCAGTCACCAAGGATAGGGAGGCCCCTTGGTAGGATCAATCCCAACCCATTGTCAGAGCTATCTCATTGGTGCCTCTTCGGGATGATCCGATTTATAAGCGATCTCCACACGGTTGGGGTTCCTACCTAATATGTCAAAGATCTCATTTTAATTTCTAGTCTCTTGTAAGAAAACACCCAACTTATCAAGTCCATGTGACCACCCGCTTCCCATACTAGAACCGTTTATCTATGAAGTCTACCTAAGTTACTAAGCACATTGCTTTCACTGATACAAGAGCCATAATAGGATTCATTTATTTATTCTTCTGCACAAGTTCCTTTATCCCTTGATGAATACATTCTTTTCTAATCAAGTTATTCCACACATAGAAAGAAATTCATCTCATAAGAATAACCGTAATTTCAAACCCTTGGCGTCGTGAGTTTCATCCATATTCAATCCCTTGGCTCACCGAGTCACAAAACAATCTAGAGCTTATAACCATATCATGGGACGAAAAAATCACTTGTATAGTAGAGCGACAAGTGTTCCCTTCACTCTCTTCTTTCTATGGAAGACCTTTCAAGCTCAAGCTTGTAACTACTAGAAAGAACCCTCGCCCCACCCCGTGGTGGGTCACCCAACGAAGGCGGTTGTCTCGATAGAGAGCTCTCTTCCCCCCCATGACTCACCACAATAGAAAATAACATAATACACAAGGGGTTTGCATCTTCGGCATCGTTCATTGAATTTAGCATGGGCCTTCCCGCCCCAATGGTCTCACCTCTCTTCCTTACAAATATGTTGTAACATGCATCACTTGTGAAATGATAAACTTTGCAAGGGAAACAACACATTTGTCAACCTCATTGAATCCAACAAAGGGAACCGCTAATTGGATGCAACCAAAAGTGAGTGAGCAAGAGAGAAACATAAAGGATAGAGAGAGTGATGGTCGGCTAGTTGACATGGTCAGGGAGATGGATAAGAAGGTGTCACCTTTGATTGTGGTGGAGGGTTTGAGGAGGGGGGTCCAAGAGACTTGTAAAGGCTCTAGGGTATGCCCGCCACCAATGAGATTGATCATAGTGATAGACACAAGATTAAGCATAAGATAAAGGTGGATTAAACCACACAAGAAACTCCATGACTAGAGAGAGAGAGAGAGAGAGAGAGAGAGAGAGAGAGAGAGAAAGAAAGAGAGATTGCACACTCAACAATAGCTCTATTGCATTCACTAATGAACCATACAATGAGGCGTCTAATATAGATAGCCCTCATCTCACTTTACATGTGTGCATCCATGTGGCACACTCTTTTCCACTCTTTTGGTCAACACTCACACACCATACAATATCATATGTGGCATTCTTATCTTATCACAATATCTTGTACCTCTAGGGTGCTTTCCTACACATACTCAAACACCGAAGATTACATCTCTCAACACCCCCTCTTAATTGAGGTGTTGTTCTACAACTCACCCATAACTCACATGACAATAGGCATTGCGCCTTTCTACACTCCCCCTCAATGCTATCAGATTGTTACATCACATTGTGCTAGGGAAGGAACATGCACACTATCCACTTTTGAGTCTCAACTTAGGTAGGACTACACCCTCCACTTTGACCACCTATTTTTGCTCAAGCTGGGAACCTAGTTCCATTTTTCACACCATACATCCCTTTTCAGACCTTCGCCCATCAGGTAGGAGAACCCTCATGCACTAGGTGAATACAAGTTCTCGTTTTGAGCTTTTAATTGCTCAGGGTACAATTACCCCATTAATCATGGGTGAGAAAACGTTACAACTCCATTTTGGCTGAAGCCAAGTAGAAAAACCTTGGGTGTGTGTGAACTAAATTCAATGCTTCTTCTCATATCTTTCAACTAATCATGTGAGCAAGTTTGTGAAATTCAGGTGTGTGTGAATGAACCCTTGTGAACACTAAGGGTTAAAGAAAACATTAATCACAAGTTCACTTTAATTTACTTCCATTGTTTCCATACTTGGTGGACTTTTTTTTCTTTAGGGCAATTTTATTTTACATTGCTACTTGCGAGGATTTCCAGTTGCCTATGAGATGGAGTCTGGACCCTGCACACCTGCGCTCTAGTTTGATCCGTTGCTCGCCAGACTTTGCAGTTGGCTCGGACCCGTGGATGTGATCGTCATCTTCCTAGCACTACTGATATCGAGTTTGTCATCACCAAACTTGGCTCATGCTGCGGGCTTCTTGCGCATTCCTAAACTTGTCAAGAGCTGCGTTCTTCTCTTCCAGCTCCAGCTTTGCCTCCATCACCACGAAATCTGCTGCACAACTACTTCGTACTTGCCTTTTTGCAAGTTTGGGACCCGTTTTATGCAGGTCTTCTTTTTCGACATGCTTGATGCTGCTTACGACCACCATAGCTGTGAGCTTCAATGCTGCTCTTCTTGCATACGCCGTTGCCATTCTATCACCATGAAGCTTTCTAATTAGCTTCTCAATAGGGATTTTGCCATTCCTTTGCTGCTTTAATTCTGCAGCTCAGCTTTGTCTCTCTACAATGCGGCTATTCTGCTCTACTGCTGTCAACGACCTTGCACTATAGATACCACCTTCAGTCTAGCTTCTCTCTCAAATACCATCTATTGGGAGTTTGCCATGGCCGACTTCTGTTGCTCTCATGAGTTCACACTGGGCCCAACACTTAACCCTCTTCTCATTGGCATTCAAGCCTCTTAGTACACCCATTGGTGGTGTTAGTGTGACTTTGCTTAGTGCACTTGATGCCCTCCAATTTACACTTTGCCATAGCTTCTACAATTGCATTTGTGAGCTACTTTCAAGAGTCTTTCGTGGCATTTTGGTATGCTAAGATTGCAGCTACTCCTGCTGCAACAAAAGTTATCTTTTCAACCTCTTCCTTGAGGTTAAATGTGACGACCCATTTGGCCACTATGAGCTCCCTATTGAGCTCCATTATTATGCATGCTCCTTCTTGTCGATTGGTATGAGAATTAACTGTGTTGGGACCCTGTCTCCGCTCTCTATGCCCAAATTCTCCGCAAAAATGAGCTCCAAAACACAGCTCTCTTTGTTGTGAGATTCTTTGCCTCTTCAAGACCTCCAAGTCGAGGTCTTCCAACCATGACCATGGACATGGCCTTCGTGAGCTCCAAATCTGCATGCTTTTTCTTCAATGCATGCATCCATTCAAGGGTGCTTTTCACATGGTCTCTCAAATGAAACCACAAATGCATAAACCAGACAAATGAATGCTCCAATAGCATTCACAACTAGGTCATCTTTCATGAGCAAATCAGTGTGAGCACAATCAGCTCCACTTGGGATCCAACTAGCCCACAATTGCTTGTCTTCACTGCATGTCACATCCTTGCCAAATTGCAAGGTAAGGGATTTACACATCCCAAAATAGCAACCCTTTTTTACATTGAGCATTCTTCCATGCTCAAACATCAAATTAGAGGCAAAATCACCAAAATACCTTCAAAAAATCTCCTTGGGAGCTTCTCCACCGAAGACTTCATAGCCTTCATACTTGCTAAAAATCCTTATTTCAGCTTCTTTGATGATGAGCAGACTCTCCATGTTGCAAAAATCCCATTTGCAACTCTCTTAGGAGGCTTCTTTGATGTTTTGATGTTGGTAAGACTTTATAGTCTTCATATTGCTGAATGTTACCATATTATAGTAGTGATGTGTGTGAACACACTTAGGACCGCCGGGGCACTTTTTCCCTCACTAGGAGGTTTTTTCCCCCGTGCATTGTATATACGCCCATTATCTTCTAGGGCTAGGAATCTTTCATTTTTGGCACTCATAATACACTACTGTGTTGTGCTCAAGCTTCCTCATCTTCTTGAAGTTGTGTGTGCATTCCTGCAACCCTAATTCCAACAATTGGTATCAGAGCAGGCTTCCTCCTCCCGGGCAGCATCACCGGCACCTGCCGCTTCATCTCCTCCGATTGCGACGAGATTTCACGAGCGTCTGCAGGTTAGTATATGCCGTGGGAAAGCCCGTAGGGCTAGGTCATTTCAGAATTTTGATCTGAAGTCATTTCGCCCTCCGTTTTTGCATTCCAAGTACTGCGCAGGCAAAATCGTCCTACTGTGCAGATTTTCTGTCAAGATTAAAATCTGCAGGACAGGTGCCCATTCGTCTGTTTTGAGCTGTGCTACATAGCACAGGTCGATTTTATACAGGTTTACCTCTTACAGACAGCATTTACATCTAGTAGTACAGTCATTGGCCATGGCTGACAACAATGATGTATTCCGCATGTTGACTGCTGAGGATAAGTTGGATGGCACCAACTATCCATTGTGGGCATATATGATGCGACATGTATTGGTAGCAAAGGGGTTATGGAACATTGTGCAGGGTATTGATGCACGTCCTATTGTGGCTGGAAATGCTGCAAACACATCAGAAACAGGTACTGTTGATGATGGTGCAGGCACAAGTGCTGTAGCAGCTGTTCGAGAACCACCACTTTCAGCAGAGCAGATTCGTTGGGATGGTAGAGATGCGCAGGCTCATGCCTTGATTGCGCTGTCTGTCAAACGTACCATTATCCCACATATTCGCTCCTGCAGGACTTCTAAGGATGCTTGGGATGTACTTGCCACATTGTATCAGGCAAGAAATGAGGCTCGTGTTGCTTATCTCCGAAAACAGTTGGAGAGTGAGCATATGAACGAAGGTGATTCTATGGATAGCTTTTTGACAAAGATCAAGGATTTCAAAGAGCAGCTCATTTCTGCAGATGAAATCCTGTCAGACAGTTCACTTGTGCAGACTGTTTTGAATGGTCTACCAGATTCTTATCAGGGTTTTGCTTCCACTCTTCGCTTGATGATGAAAGGCAATCCCAATGCCTTATCATTTGAGGAGTTAGTTTCTGTTTTGCTGCAAGAAGACCAATCAAGGCAAAACAGGAATATTATGCGTGTCGCAGATCAAGCTTTCGTTGCTAGTCAGAGAAGCGGGAAAGGTAAAGCAGGCTTTTCTTCTAGTAAGCAGAAATCTGCAAATGCTGCGCAACCAAAGAAGGAAGACAAAGATGAGAAGAAGGGTGACAAACAGAAGACATTTTGCAAGTACTGTAAGGGAAATGATCATGTCATCAAAGCGTGTCCTAAGCTGGCTGCGAAAGAGGCTAAGAAGAAAGAGGCTGGTATGGCTGTTGCAGATGCCTCTCCTTCTAACAATGAATCTGCTAATGTTGTGCTAGATACAGAATGGGCATTCAATGCGCAGTGCAGTTATGACCCATCTTTGCATGACACATGTATGTCTGCAGTAGATTCAGATGTATGGTACTTTGACAGTGGTGCCACTAAGCATATCACCTCGCAGCGCAGTTTATTCACTTTCCTTGAGTCTGCTCCCACAGGGAATACTGTCACTTGTGCCAATAACTCCTCTTATCCCGTTAAAGGAGTTGGAAAGATTGTGCTGAATGTTGCAAATGGCAACACCTTTACACTTTTTGATGCATTGTATGTGCCAGGGATCAAAAAGAATCTGCTGTCAGTCTCCGCATTTGCCAAAACAGGTTTGGTTGTAAAATTTGTGGATGACAGATGTACTGTTCATGATCTCTCTTGTGGTGACATCATTGTAGCATCTGGTTCACTATGTCGAGGGCTGTATAAGCTCAATATGGATGGCAAATGTGTAGAGGATTCAGCATGTGCTATTATGGATACGCAGGCTATTTCAGATGCAAAACTGTGGCATGCACGTTTTGGTCATCTGAATTTTGCAAGTTTGCTGCGCCTGCAGAAATCTGAAATGGTGTCTTCTTTGCCTAAGCTTGAGGCACCTGTCAAGCATGTTTGTGAGGGCTGCATATTGGGTAAAATGCAGCGTGCTTCCTTTCCCAAAGATGGATCAGTGAGAGCTGAACGCAGATTGCAGCTTGTTCACAGTGATGTTTGTGGTCCCATGCAAACTCCATCATTTGGAAACTACCTTTACTTCGTGACTTTCATTGATGATTTTACCAGGCATGCATGGGTATATCCTTTGAAGGCAAAGTCCGAAGTGTTTTTGTGCTTCAAGCAGTTTTTGGTTATGGCTGAAAATGTGTCAGAAAGTAAGATGGGCACCCTCCGTTCAGATCGAGGGGGGGAGTATATGTCTTCAGAATTTAATGCATTTCTGGCTGAGCGTGGGATAAAACACCAATGTACAGTGCCGTATACACCACAGCAAAATGGTGTGGCTGAGAGAAAAAACAGGTCTCTCATGGAAATGGCAAGATGTATGGTTAAGAGTCAAAGTCTACCACATGGTTTTTGGCTTGAGGCTGTCATGTGTGCCACTTATGTACTAAACAGGTGTCCCACCAAAGCATTACAGGTTGTCACTCCATATGAGGCTTGGCATAGCCGCAAGCCATCTATTGGCCATTTACGTGTTTTTGGTTGCCTGGCATATGCATTAGTGCCTGTGCAACATCGCAGAAAATTGGATGACAAAGCTGTCAAATGTATTTTTGTTGGATATAGTGCTGAGAGCAAAGGCTATCGTTTGTATCATCCACAGACAAAGCGCATTTTGGTTAGCCGTGATGTTGTATTTGTGGAAGATGCAGTTCAGCCCTTGGTTTCATGTACTAAGGAGACAGATATCAGCTCACGTGATGTCTATGATACATTGTTGCCTCTTTTCAGTGGTGCACAGTCAAGTGCAATACCTCATGAGGCAGTTTTTCAGCCTATGCAGGTTTTAAATGATGGCACAGATCAGCCTATATCTGATGCAGATGTGCATGATGCACTTGAGGATGAGAGACAAGAGATTGAGGGCTCTAGGAACATGCCTAGATGGCTGGTGCAGACTTTGCGTGACAGCAAGTTGGATGCTCCTTTGTCTAGTCGCACTCGTTCTGGCTCTCATGGTGCCTCTTATGCGTCAGATTGTTATGCATTGGCTGTTTCTAGTATGTGCGATGAAAGTGAGCCTGTTTCATTTGATGAGGCACAAAGTTCAGAAAATTGGATGGCTGCTATGCAAGCAGAATACGATGCTATTATGAAGAATGGTACATGGTCTTTATGTGACTTGCCCCCTGGCAAGAAGGCCATTGGCACTAAGTGGGTATACAAATTGAAGCGTAAGCCTGATGGCACAGTGGATCGCCATAAGGCTAGGCTTGTTGCAAAAGGTTATGCTCAAGAGAAGGGCATTGATTTTGATGAGACTTTTGCTCCCACATGTCGTATGACCACTGTTCGTAGCATCTGTGCATTAGCAGCTCATAATGGTTGGAATGTACATCAGCTGGACATAAAGACTGCGTTCTTAAATGGAGATTTGCATGAGGAGGTGTATGTATCGCAGCCTCGTGGTTTTGTTCAAAGAGGGCAGGAAAACAAAGTGTGCAGGTTAAAAAAGGCTTTATATGGTTTAAAGCAAGCTCCACGAGCTTGGTATGAAAAAATACATGCATATTTGACTGCACATGGGTTTCAGAATAGTCCAACAGAAAGCACTTTGTATGCTAAACGTGTGGATGGTGTACATCTAATCATTGCTCTCTATGTCGATGACATGCTGCTCACAGGACCAAATGAGAGTCATATTGCTGATTTTAAGGCTGATTTGAATGCCTCTTTTGAGATGTCAGATTTGGGGCATTTGCATCATTATTTGGGGATACAATTTAAGCAGTGTGATGGAGGTATTGCTTTGTGTCAGACAAAGTATATTGAATCATTGTTGCGGAGATTTGGCCTTGAAGACTGCAAGCCTATTGCTACTCCAATGGAGACAGGTTTGAAGTTGAGTCTTCATGATGCTGGAGATCACTTTGATGTCACACTCTATCAGACAGCTGTTGGTTGCCTCATTTATGTATGCATTACGAGGCCAGACATTCAGTTTGCAGTCTCACAGGTGAGCAGATTTATGCATAGCCCAGGCATTAAGCATTGGCAGGCAGTGAAGCGTATCTTTCGCTATTTGAGTGGTACTCGGCATCTTGGGTTGTTTTATCCCAAGGGGGGATCATTGCCGCCAGATTTACATGCTTTTTCAGATTCTGACTGGGCTGGTTGTTATGACACACGCGTGTCCACGAGTGGTTTTTGCTTCATGCTTGGAAGCTCATGCATATCATGGTTGAGCAAGAAGCAGCCTACTGTGGCCACTTCTAGTTGTGAAGCTGAGTACAGGGCAGCTTTCACAGCTACGGTTGAGTGTGTGTGGCTCAGACGCCTTATGGCTGATTTGGGTGTTGGGCAGCCATCTGCCACCACCATCTTCACTGACAGTCAGAGCGCATTGGCAGTTGCGCGGAACCCAGTGTTCCATGCTCGTACGAAGCACATTGAGGTGCACTACCATTATGTCAGGGAGAGACTCTCTGCAGGAGAGATCAGTTTGGCTTATGTGCCAACACAGGATAACCTTGCAGACCTTTTCACAAAGGCTCTGCCTCGTGAGAAGTTCGAAGCTTTTCGCAAAGCTTTGGGCTTACTCCCTTTTGTGGATTCGTCCACATAGCTAGACACTTCCCTATACATGAGTGCTAGCTCTTGTTCACCGCATCACTCCAGGGGGGATTTGTTACCATATTATAGTAGTGATGTGTGTGAACACACTTAGGACCGCCGGGGCACTTTTTCCCTCACTAGGAGGTTTTTTCCCCCGTGCATTGTATATACGCCCATTATCTTCTAGGGCTAGGAATCTTTCATTTTTGGCACTCATAATACACTACTGTGTTGTGCTCAAGCTTCCTCATCTTCTTGAAGTTGTGTGTGCATTCCTGCAACCCTAATTCCAACACTGAAATCTTCATTTTTAGCTTCCATGGCAACACCATAATGTCCAAATCTCTATGAGCAGCTTCTAAGTTTCCAAATGCAATCTATAATGATGAGTCTACGTAAGTTTCTCAGAATAGAAATGCTAAAATAGAAAAAATGCTTAATCAAATGAACACATAACCAAGAAAACTATACATAAATATTCACCCATGACCAAGAGTCCATCCTAGCTCTGATACCATGTGTTAACAATCCTAATGTGGGATTGATCATGGTGATAGACACAAGATTAAGCATAATATTAAGGTGGATTAAACCACACAAGAAAC